>NC_069500.1:1148760584-1149360584 GCF_027579735.1 Bombina bombina | reverse complement strand
AGTTGTTTCTGTTGATGGTCCTGGACCCTCTGCTAAAAAGTCCTAAGGATAAAGAAGTGTACTGGGTGTCCAATCAATGTTTTTTTCTATTTCCCGGTTCATATAAATTATCTCAGGGATTCTTAAATCAATGCCTTACCTGTAATTAATTGTTCAAAAGGATGCCATATGTCCTCTTTCATGCTGTTGTTTCAGTTGAGGCTCCGGGACCCTCTTATAAAAAGGCCTAAGGATAAAGAAGTGTACTGGGTGTCCAATCAATTTTTTTTCTATTTCCCTGTTCATATAAATTATCTCAGGGATTCTAAAATCAATGCCTTAACTGTAATCAATTGTTCAAAAGGATGCCATGTGTCCTCTTTCATGCTGTTGTTTCTGTTGAGGCTCCGGGACCCTCTTATAAGAAGGCCTAAGGATAAAGAAGTGTACTGGGTGTCCAATCAATGTTTTTTTCTATTTCCCTGTTCACATAAATTATTATCTCATGGATTTTAAAATCAATGCCTTAAATGTAATCAATTGCTCAAAAGGATGCCATATGTCCTCTTTCCTGCTGTCGTTTGTGTTGAGGGTTCCGGGAACCTCTTATAAAAAGGCCTAAGGATAAAGAAGTGTACTGGGTGTCCAATCATTTTTTTTTTCTATTTCCCTGTTCATATAAATTATCTCAGGGATTCTAAAATCAATGCCTTAACCGTAATCAATTGTTCAAAAGGATGCCATATGTCCTCTTTCATGCTGTTGTTTCTGTTGAGGTTCCAGGACCCTCTTAAAAAAAGGCCTAAGGATAAAGAAGTGTACTGGGTGTCCAATGAATGTTTTTTTCTATTTCCCATTTGCCAAAAATTATATCTGGGTTTCTAAAATCAATGATGTACCTGTACTCTATTGTTCAAAAGGATGCCATATGTCCTCTTTCCTGCTGTCGTTTGTGTTGAGGGTTCCGGGAACCTCTTATAAAAAGGCCTAAGGATAAAGAAGTGTACTGGGTGTCCAATCATTTTTTTTTTCTATTTCCCTGTTCATATAAATTATCTCAGGGATTCTTAAATCAATGCCTTAACTGTAATCAATTGTTCAAAAGGATGCCATATGTCCTCTTTCCTGCTGTCGTTTGTGTTGAGGGTCCAGGAACCTCTTATAAAAAGGCCTAAGGATAAAGAAGTGTACTGGGTGTCCAATCATTTTTTTTTCTATTTCCCTGTTCATATAAATTATCTCAGGGATTCTAAAATCAATGCCTTAACTGTAATCAATTGTTCAAAAGGATGCCATATGTCCTCTTTCATGCTGTTGTTTCTGTTGAGGCTCCGGGACCCTCTTATAAAAAGGCCTAAGGATAAAGAAGTGCACTGGGTGTCCAAATCAATGTTTTTTTTTATTTCCCAGTTGCAACAAATTATCTCTGGGTTTCTAAAATCAATGCCTTACCTGTCATATATTGTTCAAAAGGATGCCATATGTCCTCTTTACTGCTGTCGTTTCTGTTGAGGGTCCGGGACCCTCTTATAAAAAGGCCTAAGGATAAAGAAGTGTACTGGGTGTCCAATCAATGTTTTTTTCTATTTCCCTGTTCATATAAATTATTATCTCAGGGATTCTAAAATCAATGCTTTAAATGTAATCAATTGCTCAAAAGGATGCCATATGTCCTCTTTCCTGCTGTCGTTTGTGTTGAGGGTTCCGGGAACCTCTTATAAAAAGGCCTAAGGATAAAGAAGTGTACTGGGTGTCCAATCATTTTTTTTTCTATTTCCCTGTTCATATAAATTATCTCCGGGATTCTAAAATCAATGCCTTAACTGTAATCAATTGTTCAAAAGGATGCCATATGTCCTCTTTCATGCTGTTGTTTCTGTTGAGGCTCCAGGACCCTCTTATAAAAAGGCCTAAGGATAAAGAAGTGTACTGGGTGTCCAATGAATGTTTTTTTCTATTTCCCATTTGCCAAAAATTATATCTGGGTTTCTAAAATCAATGATGTACCTGTACTCTATTGTTCAAAAGGATGCCATATGTCCTCTTTCCTGCTGTTGTTTTTGTTGAGGGTCCAGAACACTCTTCTAAAAAGGCCGAAGGAGAACGACCTGTACTGTACTGGGTGTCCAATCCTGTTTTTGTTTTCAATTTCATGGTTCATAATAAATATCGCCGTGTAACTAAAATCAATGACATACCTGTACTCTATTGTTCAAAAGGATGGCATATGTGGTGTTTCATTCTGTTGTGGCTGTTGAGGGTCGTGGCCGTGGGACAGCGTATAAAACAGCTGAAGGAGAACGACCTGTACTGCCTTGCTGCTCCTTTTAGGCAGGCCAGCTCTTTGCATACATGCCCACAGACTCTGTAATGCATGCCTCTTTTAGGGAGAGGTGCAGCCATAATGCAGGGTCAGAACCTCTGCCTGCAACTGTTATACTCGATTTTGCGAAAGGAAGTAACCTTACCATGGTTCCCAGAATGCACGTATTGTTGTTATATTTTGGTGAGGGTAATCATGATGGCCATGTAGACCACCCCTGAGAGGCATGGAAGTAAGGGATGAGATGAAAGTGCTAAGAATAGTACAACTTGAAAACAAAGAGTTAGCCATGGGTGTTAGTGCAAGACCGCTTGGCTTTTTTTGGACTTTGGGTGCGGTTAATCATGCAGGCCATATAGAGCTGCCACCATTCGGTGTTGTATCATCTATTAAACTAATAAGAACAGAACTACCAAAATACAGCCAATGAAGGGCCTTATGAAGACTGAGCCAAGGTTGTATTGTAGTATTTGGTTTGGCTAATCATGATGGCCATGTAGACCACCACCGAGAGTCCTGGAAGTAACAGGGATGAGATGAAAGTGCTAAGAATAGTACTACTTGAAACAACCGAGTTAGCCATGGGTGTTAATCCAAGACCGCTTGGATTTATTTTTGTATTGGGTGCAGCTAATCATGCAGGCCATATAGAGCTGCCACCATTCGGTGTTGTATCAGCTATTAAACTAATAAGAACAGTACTACCAAAATACAGCCAATGAAGGGCCTTATGAAGACTGAGCCAAGGTTGGATTGTAGTATTTGGTTAGGCTAATCATGATGGCCATGTAGACCACCACCGAGAGTCCTGGAAGTAACAGGGATGATGAGATGAAAGTGCTAAGAATAGTACTACTTGAAACAACCGAGTTAGCCATGGGTGTTAATCCAAGACTGCTTGGCTTTATTTTTGTTTTGGGTGCGGCTAATCATGCAGGCCATATAGAGTTGCCACCATTCGGTGTTGTATCATCTATTAAACTAATAAGAACAGAACTACCAAAATACAGCCAATGAAGGGCCTTATGAAGACTGAGCCAAGGTTGGATTGTAGTATTTGGTTAGGCTAATCATGATGGCCATGTAGACCACCACCGAGAGTCCTGGAAGTAACAGGGATGATGAGATGAAAGTGCTAAGAATAGTACTACTTGAAACAACCAAGTTAGCCATGGGTGTTAGAGCAAGACCGCTTGGCTTTTTTTGGACTTTGGGTGCGGCTAAACATGCAGGCCATATAGAGCTGCCACCATTCAGTGTTGTGTCATCTATTAAACTAATAAGAACAGAACTACCAAAATACAGCCAATGAAGGGCCTTATGAAGACTGAACCAAGGTTGTATTGTAGTATTTGGTTTGGCTAATCATGATGGCCATGTAGACTACCACCGAGAGTCCTGGAAGTAACAGGGATGAGATGAAAGTGCTAAGAATAGTACTACTTGAAACAACCGAGTTAGCCATGGGTGTTAATCCAAGACCTCTTGGCTTTATTTTTGTTTTGGGTGCGGCTAATCATGCAGGCCATATAGAGCTGCCACCATTCGGTGTTGTATCAGCTATTAAACTAATAAGAACAGTACTACCAAAATACAGCCAATGAAGGGCCTTAAGAAGACTGAGCCAAGGTTGGATTGTTGTATTTGGTTAGGCTAATCATGATGGCCATGTAGACCACCACAGAGAGTCCTGGAAGTAACAGGGATGACATGAAAGTGCTAAGCATAGTACTACTTGAAACAACCGAGTTAGCCATGGGTGTTAATCCAAGACCTCTTGGCTTTATTTTTGTTTTGGGTGCGGCTAATCATTCAGGCCATATAGAGCTGCCACCATTCGGTGTTGTATCAGCTATTAAACTAATAAGAACAGTACTACCAAAATACAGCCAATGAAGGGCCTTATGAAGACTGAGCCAAGGTTGGATTGTAGTATTTGGTTAGGCTAATCATGATGGCCATGTAGACCACCACCGAGAGTCCTGGAAGTAACAGGGATGATGAGATGAAAGTGCAAAGAATAGTACTACTTGAAACAACTGAGTTAGCCATGGGTGTTAATCCAAGACCGCTTGGCTTTATTTTTGTTTTGGGTGCGGCTAATCATGCAGGCCATATAGAGCTGCCACCATTCGGTGTTGTATCATCTATTAAACTAATAAGAACACAACTACCAAAATACAGCCTATGAAGGGCCTTATGAAGACTGAACCAAGGTTGTATTGTAGTATTTGGTTTGGCTAATCATGATGGCCATGTAGACCACCACCGAGAGGCCTGGAAGTAACAGGGTTGACATGAAAGTGCTAAGAATAGTACTAATTGAAACAACCGAGTTAGCCATGGGTGGTAATCCAAGACTGCTTGTTTTTTTTGGGGGTTTGGGTGCGGCTAATCATGAAGGCCAGATAGACCTGCCACCATTCGGTGTTGTAACAGGTATTAAACTGCTAAGAACAGTACTACTGAACACAACCTAGTTAGTTACCATGGGTCCCAGAGCATATGTTTTTTTATTATATTTTGTAAGGGTAATCATGCAGGCCATATAGAACTCCACCAATAGGGTGAGTAACAGGTATTGAAATGCTAAGAACAGTACTACTTAACACAAAGTTAACATGGGTCCTAGAGCATATGTCTTATTATTATATTTTGTTAGGGTAATCATGCAGGCCATATAGACCTCCCCCGATAGGGTGAGTAACAGGTATTAAAATGCTAAGAAGAGTACTACTTTACACAACCTAGTTACCATGGGTGCCAGACCGCATGTCTTGTTATTCTATTTTGGAAGGGTAATCATGCAGGCCATATAGACCTCCCCCGATAGGGTGAGTAACAGGTATTAAAATGCTAAGAACAGTACTAATTAACACAAGCTAGTTACCATGGGTCCCACACCGCATGTCTTGTTGTTATACTTTGTCAGGGTAATCATGCAGGCCATATAGACCTCCCCCAAAAGGGTGTAACAGGTATTAAAATGCTAAGAACAGTACAAATTAACACAACCTAGTTACCATGGGTCACAGACCCAGAGCAGATGTCTTATTATATTTTGTATGGGTAATCATGCAGGCCATATAGACCTCCCACGATAGGGTGAGTAACAGGTATTAAAATGCTAAGAAGAGTAATACTTAACACAACCTAGTTACCATGGGTCCCAGACCGCAGGTTTTGTTATTATATTTTGTAAGGGTAATCATGCAGGCCATATAGACCTCCCCTAACAGGTATTAAAATGCAAAGGAAATTACTACTTAACACAAACTAGTTACCATGGGTCCCAGACCACATGTTTTGTTATTATATTTTGTAAGGGTAATCATGCAGGCCATATAGACCGCCACCGATAGGGTGAGTAACAGCTATTAAAATGCTAAGGACATTACTACTTAACACAACATAGTTAACATGGGTCCAAGACCCAGAGCAGATGTCTTATTATTATATTTTCTATGGGTAATCATCCAGGCCGTATAGACCTCCCCAAATAGGGGGAGTTACAGAGATTAGAGTGCTAAGAATGGTACTACTTAAAACACAACCTAGTTAACATGGGTCCCAGACCGCATGTGTTATTATATTTTTTCAGGGTAATCAGGCAGGCCATATAGACCTCCCCCAATAGGGGGGGTAACAGGGATTAAAGTGCTAAGAAAAGTACTAATTAACACAAGCTAGTTATCATGAGTCCAACAACGTGTGTCTTGTTGTTATACTTTGTCAGGGTAATCATGCAGGCCATATACAGGGAGTGCAGAATTATTAGGCAAATGAGTATTTTGACCACATCATCCTCTTTATGCATGTTGTCTTACTCCAAGCTGTATAGGCTCGAAAGCCTACTACCAATTAAGCATATTAGGTGATGTGCATCTCTGTAATGAGAAGGGGTGTGGTCTAATGACATCAACACCCTATATCAGGTGTGCATAATTATTAGGCAACTTCCTTTCCTTTGGCAAAATGGGTCAAAAGAAGGACTTGACAGGCTCAGAAAAGTCAAAAATAGTGAGATATCTTGCAGAGGGATGCAGCACTCTTAAAATTGCAAAGCTTCTGAAGCGTGATCATCGAACAATCAAGCGTTTCATTCAAAATAGTCAACAGGGTCGCAAGAAGCGTGTGGAAAAACCAAGGCGCAAAATAACTGCCCATGAACTGAGAAAAGTCAAGCGTGCAGCTGCCAAGATGCCACTTGCCACCAGTTTGGCCATATTTCAGAGCTGCAACATCACTGGAGTGCCCAAAAGCACAAGGTGTGCAATACTCAGAGACATGGCCAAGGTAAGAAAGGCTGAAAGACGACCACCACTGAACAAGACACACAAGCTGAAACGTCAAGACTGGGCCAAGAAATATCTCAAGACTGATTTTTCTAAGGTTTTATGGACTGATGAAATGAGAGTGAGTCTTGATGGGTCAGATGGATGGGCCCGTGGCTGGGGTTGTCATGTTCCTTGTTCAGAGGAGAATTGCCTGGTATTTCGGGGCTGAACTGACCATGTCGGCGGGATCAGACTGATATACTACAGGAAAGTTTTCCTCTGTGAAAAGCACAATTGGGCAGAAAGAAGCTACTACCAGGTGGCAACCGGGCCATAGAACAAGCTATTGATGCTGCTGTTCGTTCCTGGCAGACTGCTTCTCATTCTGTTTTGCATATGTAAATATGACCCTGGGGATAGTCTCCCTAAGGGTGATGGGGGAAACCAGACGTGGACTCCTTGCCCAATGTGCTTAGAGGGATATGGCTGCACCTCACTGACGAGGCCCAAAGGAGGCCAAACGATCGTCTGGGGTTGTCATGTTCCTTGTTCAGAGGAGAATTGCCTGGTATTTCGGGGCTGAACTGACCATGTCGGCGGGATCAGACTGATATACTACAGGAAAGTTTTCCTCTGTGAAAAGCATAATTGGGCAGAAAGAAGCTACTACCAGGTGGCAACCGGGCCATAGAACAAGCTATTGATGCTGCTGTTCGTTCCTGGCAGACTGCTTCTCATTCTGTTTTGCATATGTAAATATGACCCTGGGGATAGTCTCCCTAAGGGTGATGGGGGAAACCAGACGTGGACTCCTTGCCCAATGTGCTTAGAGGGATATGGCTGCACCTCACTGACGAGGCCCAAAGGAGGCCGAAACGATCGTCTGGGGTTGTCATGTTCCTTGTTCAGAGGAGAATTGCATGGTATTTCGGGGCTGAACTGACCATGTCGGCGGGATCAGACTGATATACTACAGGAAAGTTTTCCTCTGTGAAAAGCACAATTGGGCAGAAAGAAGCTACTACCAGGTGGCAACCGGGCCATAGAACAAGCTATTGATGCTGCTGTTCGTTCCTGGCAGACTGCTTCTCATTCTGTTTTGCATATGTAAATATGACCCTGGGGATAGTCTCCCTAAGGGTGATGGGGGAAACCAGACGTGGACTCCTTGCCCAATGTGCTTAGAGGGATATGGCTGCACCTCACTGACGAGGCCCAAAGGAGGCCGAAACGATCGTCTGGGGTTGTCATGTTCCTTGTTCAGAGGAGAATTGCCTGGTATTTCGGGGCTGAACTGACCATGTCGGCGGGATCAGACTGATATACTACAGGAAAGTTTTCCTCTGTGAAAAGCACAATTGGGCAGAAAGAAGCTACTACCAGGTGGCAACCGGGCCATAGAACAAGCTATTGATGCTGTTCGTTCCTGGCAGACTGCTTCTCATTCTGTTTTGCATATGTAAATATGACCCTGGGGATAGTCTCCCTAAGGGTGATGGGGGAAACCAGACGTGGACTCCTTGCCCAATGTGCTTAGAGGGATATGGCTGCACCTCACTGACGAGGCCCAAAGGAGGCCGAAACGATCGTCTGGGGTTGTCATGTTCCTTGTTCAGAGGAGAATTGCCTGGTATTTCGGGGCTGAACTGACCATGTCGGCCGGATCAGACTGATATACTACAGGAAAGTTTTCCTCTGTGAAAAGCACAATTGGGCAGAAAGAAGCTACTACCAGGTGGCAACCGGGCCATAGAACAAGCTATTGATGCTTCTGTTCGTTCTTGGCAGACTGCTTCTCATTCTGTTTTGCATATGTAAATATGACCCTGGGGATAGTCTCCCTAAGGGTGATGGGGGAAACCAGACAGGGACTCCTTGCCCAATGTGCTTAGAGGGATATGGCTGCACCTCACTGACGAGGCCCAAAGGAGGCCGAAACGATCGTCTGGGGTTGTCATGTTCCTTGTTCAGAGGAGAATTGCATGGTATTTCGGGGCTGAACTGACCATGTCGGCGGGATCAGACTGATATACTACAGGAAAGTTTTCCTCTGTGAAAAGCACAATTGGGCAGAAAGAAGCTACTACCAGGTGGCAACCGGGCCATAGAACAAGCTATTGATGCTGCTGTTGGTTCCTGGCAGACTGCTTCTCATTCTGTTTTGCATATGGATTGGTAAAGGGCAGAGAGCTCCAGTCCGACTCAGACGCCAGCAAGGTGGAGGTGGAGTACTGGTTTGGGCTGGTATCATCAAAGATGAGCTTGTGGGGCTTTTTCGGGTTGAGGATGGAGTCAAGCTCAATTCCCAGTCCTACTGCCAGTTTCTGGAAGACACCTTCTTCAAGCAGTGGTACAGGAAGAAGTCTGCATCCTTCAAGAAAAACATGATTTTCATGCAGGACAATGCTCCATCACACGCGTCCAAGTACTCCACAGCGTGGCTGGCAAGAAAGGGTATAAAAGAAGAAAATCTAATGACATGGCCTCCTTGTTCACCTGATCTGAACCCCATTGAGAACCTGTGGTCCATCATCAAATGTGAGATTTACAAGGAGGGAAAACAGTACACCTCTCTGAACAGTGTCTGGGAGGCTGTGGTTGCTGCTGCACGCAATGTTGATGGTGAACAGATCAAAACACTGACAGAATCCATGGATGGCAGGCTTTTGAGTGTCCTTGCAAAGAAAGTTGGCTATATTGGTCACTGATTTGTTTTTGTTTTGTTTTTGAATGTCAGAAATGTATATTTGTGAATGTTGAGATGTTATATTGGTTTCACTGGTAAAAATAAATAATTGAAATGGGTATATATTTGTTTTTTGTTAAGTTGCCTAATAATTATGCACAGTAATAGTCACCTGCACACACAGATATCCCCCTAAAATAGCTATAACTAAAAACAAACTAAAAACTACTTCCAAAACTATTCAGCTTTGATATTAATGAGTTTTTTGGGTTCATTGAGAACATGGTTGTTGTTCAATAATAAAATTAATCCTCAAAAATACAACTTGCCTAATAATTCTGCACTCCCTGTAGACCGCCCTTGATAGGGGGAGTAATAGGGATTACAGTTCTAAGAATAGTACTACTTAAACACAACCTAGTTACCATGGGTCCCAGACCAGATGTTTTCTTATTATACTTTGTCAGGCTAATCATGCAGGCCATATAGAACTCCAACAAAAGGGTGGGTAAGAGGGATTCAAGTGATAAATTTTTTTTTACTTAACACAAAATTACCATGGGTCCGAGAATGCGTGTCTTGTTGTTATACTTTGTCAGGGTAATCATAACCGCCATATAGACCTCCACCAATAGGGGTAGTTACAGGGTTGAAAGTGCGAAGAATAGTACTACTTAACACAACCTAGTTGGGTCCAAGACCACATGTTTAATTATTAGACTTTATCAGGGTAATTATATATCTAAAAAATCTATCTATTTTTCTTCTGTCGATTCTATCTAACTATCAATCTATGTATATCTATCTATCCTATCTATCTATCTATCTATCTTCTGTACGGACTGTTTGGAGACAGCCACTTGTGTTTCTGACAAATTTGAAGTAGGAGGACAGAACAATCATCTTCTTCCATCTCCCGGTTCCAAAAATGAAGGCCATATAGACCTCAACCGATTGGGGGAGTAACAGGTTGTAGTAAAATGTTAAGAATAGTACTACTTTACACACCACGGGTCACAGACCACATGTCTTATTGTTATACTCTGTCAGGGAAATTATATATATTTAAAATCCATTTATTTATATATCAAATCGATCGAACTAACAAACGTATCGATCAAATGTACATTGCATCTTTTGATCGATGTAATTCGTATCTATAAAATGTATATTACATATTTTGGTTGATGTAATTTGTATCTATAAAATGTATATTGCATCTTTGATTCGATAACATTCGTATCTATCAAATGTATATTGCATCTATTGATCAATGTAATTCGTATCTATCAAATGTATATTGCATCTATTGAGCTATGTACAGTGTATCGATCGTATGTATATTGCATCGATTGAGCTATGTAATCTATGTATCTATCTATCAAATCTACCTATCTCGTGGTTCTGCAAGTGGACTGTTTGCGGTTGATTGCGGTGCGTTACACTTGGAGTTTGCTCTGTCACTGTGATGCGGCCGTAACCCTTACACTACCTGATAGATACGACATCATTACTGATGTTTTAAAGCACGTTATTGCAAACAATTTGGGAATGTTAGGTGATTTAGGCCCTTTATGGGTTAAAAGCAGACTCTGCATAAACTATGTAATTTTACATGGGAGTTTTGCCAGGGATCCCCCTCCAGCATGCCACAGTCCAGGTGTTAGTAACCTTGAAACAACTTTTCCATCACTATTGTGGCCAGAAAGAGTCCTTGTAGGTTTTAAAATTCGCCTGCCTATTGAATTCAATGGTGGTTCGCGGGTTCGCGAACAATACCGGAAGTTCGAGTCCGCCGAAAATTTTAAATTTGCGACATCACTAATTGAAAGCTATGCCTATTTAAAAAGTGGCTGGTTATTGCTACTGCAAGCTCGCGGTAGCAATAAGCTCTCAAATATATATATATATATTTATTTTTTTTAAGTTCTGTTTTCTTTTAATTTAAAAAAACTGCACTAAGAAGTTTTTGGACTAAAGTTGGCTGGTGTGGGGTATATATACCATCCAAACAGCTGATCCACCCTCCTAGGAACAGCTACCTGGGTGCAGATATGTATCCAATAAATATTCAAAAGAAGTGCACTCACAGCAATAGTTGGGTCTCCAAAGTCTCAAAAGCCGTCTCCAAAGTCTCAAAAGCCAAAATGTATTTTAAAGTTTCAGGAAAGTTTGCATCCCCTTCATCAGAACAACAATAATTGTGAAAGCACAGCATATAAAGCTTAAACATAAGTGACATACACACCCCCTCCTGTACCTCTGGCGCCAAACACTCAGTGTTTGGAATGCAATCCTGCATTCCGGCTGATCGTTAGACCAGAAGTGACAATGCACAACTTCCGGTCTGGTATTTTTTAGGTGAAATGGAACAAATAACTTTTAAACATCTAACTCCAAAGTGAATATGTTTTAACTCCCCTCAACAACACATGTGATTGTGTATAAATATAGCATATATAATGGTGGCTCTCAATATTATTATGACCGATATTTGTATCGTCCTTCTAGGTAGTCATGGTTACCAATTTAAACAAATACAGAGCTATGTGTCAAACTTAGTATTGCATTCACTATGCAGGGTACAATCATATATCACAATAATACTTATATACTTATCACTGAAACAAATACTATTTAAGAGAACCTATCCTTTTCAAACTTACTTGCTATTAGTAACCTATGATAAAATAAACTGCCTCTTTTTATCAGATTATAACAAGGATTAAACCCTGGTGGTTGATTTTCTTTGCACAAACATACAATAATGATCCATATTCACATACTACTGGATATTTGAAGGGGGATATGTATCAATCTGTCAACCACAAATACACCGGAATTCAGCAGCGTAATTGTTGCGAGCTTGATCCGACCTAGTTATCAAAGCCTACAGACCGGCAAAAGTTGAAATTTGTTATGTAACATTCGATCCGCCGGTCTCAATTTGACGCAGATCGATCCTTACATCATTCCAGATGTTCCAAATGCACATTCGGCTCTATCTGACACTTTTCCCATTTATCAAATTTCTAACAGGTACGCTGGCGGCTATTCCGGCACAGCATACCTGGTTTTAAATCCGCCACCCTGGAGGCCGCGGATGCCATAGAAATCAATGGGAGTCTGAAAGCAGCGAAAGCTTATGTTCGATGCTGCCAGATATCCCATTGATTTATATGGTTGAAAACAGGTAACGTTTACACCTAACACCCTAATATAAGCCCCGAGTCTAAACACCCATAATCTGCCTCCCCGACATCACCGCCACCTACATAATGTTATTAACCCCTATTCCTCCGCTCCCAGACCCTGCCGCAACCTAAATAAAGTTATTAACCCCTATCCCACCGCCACTAAATAAACATATTAACCCCTAAACCTCTGGCCTCCCACATCACTACCACTAACTAAACCTATTAACCCCTAAAGCACCAGCCCCCCACATCGCCATAAACTAAATTAAGCTATTAACCCCTAAACCTAACAACTCACTAACTTTAAATTAAAATTACAACATCGCTATCTTAAAATAAATTTAAACTTACCTGTAGAATTAAAAGAAACTATTTTTAAACTATTAATTAACCTACCCTAACTATTATACTACAATTAAATTAAACTAGCAATTACATAAACTAAATTACATATTAAAAAAATCTAACCCTACTAAAATTATTTAAATCTACTATTAAACCTTATAACAAATTACTAAATTACCAAAAAAATAAACGCTGTTAGAAAAAATAAAAAATAATTACACCTAGTCTAATAGCCCTATCAAAATAAAAAAGCCCCCCCCAAAATAATAAAAAACCCTAGCCTACAATAAACTACCAATGGCCCTTAATAGGGCCTTTTGTGGGGCATTGCCCCAAAGAAATCAGCTCTTTTACCTGTAAAAAAAATAGAAACACCCCCCAACAGTAAAACCCACCACCCAACCAACCAACCCCCCCAAATAAAAAACCTATCTAAAATAACCTAAGCTCCCCATTGCCCTAAAAAGGGCATTTGTATGAGCATTAGTGAAAAAGGGTGTGTGTACAAGCGCTAAGGTAATCCCCAAGCTGTATCCAAACAGAGATCCTAACCAACCTCCAAAAAATATGCGCAAGTAGTAAGAAGTGAATACAGCGCCAACAAGAGGCCAAGGGATAAATATACTCACAGAGAGATAAAAGAAGATTATTTAATGAACCATGCTAAAAAGCATCAGTAATAAAAGACTATATATAAAAAATGTAAAAAGCACATATAAATAAAATTACAAATACAGGAATATCTTACAGAAGAGGCTCAAAGGGCCAAAGCTGATAATTACAATAAAAACAAAGGTAATAACAGGTGATCAGTGTGAGTGGTACACCAGAATAAGAGTGTATACTGATAAAACAGAATTAGCCTAAGTACAACTGTAGCAAGTGCATCAAGCAAAAAACTAATAAACAATAATACAAACAATAGTGTTCAAAATTAGTGTTACAAAAATAGTGTTCCAAAAAATAGAAAAACAAAAAAAGGGGGTAGCAAAATAATTGTATAGATACAATCAAATAGTGAGTGAGTGCAAATGGATATAAAAATGCTAGCTACTTAATCCAGTGAGGTTAAGATATAATTAAATAAAATACACAATATGCAATAACATAAAAAATAAAATACACAATATGCAATAACATAAAAAATAAAAAATAAAATATAAAATATAATCCAAAAAAGTGTTCAAAAAGTTGATCAACAAATGTTAGTGAAGAACAAAAATAAGTCAATCAAAACTGAAAAATGGAAAAAAATGGTGATGAAAAGCAAGGTGAAAGTGAGGAAATTGATTCCTTCCAATGTTAGTTACTTTAACAGATCCAAATTCCTGAGTGTGGTTGCTGAAGTAGCTGATTGGATCCTAGCACCTGTCAGCTGCTCCTATGGTATCCTAAAAAGTGTCCCTGTAAAAAAAGGAAATTCACAACATAGTGTATCCAATATGAGAATGAAATAAAGATTAAAGTAATGCTTACCAATATGTCAACGCGTTTCTGCCCTCAAAAAAGGGCCTTTCTCAAGACTAGTCAGATGGTAATTTAGATGTGGGAATGAAATGCACCATTTTACTGAAAAGATCTGTTACTACCAAAATGGTGGTATTGTTTTTGAGATTTAGGCAATTCTACAATATAATCCAAAGCTATACCTGACCAGGGCTTTTTCGGATTTGGTAGGGAAAGTAGTTGACCAAATGGTTGCTTAGTATTGTGTTTTGAGACTGTGCAGGTCTTACAGGACTTAACAGACGCTATGGTATCCTTAGCTAGATAGGGCCACCAAAAAATCTTTTTATCAAATCTGTAGTTTTTTGGAAACCTAGATGTCCAGCTAATGGGCTGTCATGATGAGTTTTTAAAACCATTTCTCTAAAGGAGGGTGGTACATAGATGAGTTTTTCATAGTAGTACAAGCTATCTGTTCCAAGTCTTAAATTTGACTTGGGTAGAGTTGCATCTGTGTGTTGTTTTGATCTAAACAACAAAGTCATATCCTGGGTCAGGCCAATAATGCAATCTAAGGGAATAACTGTGTTTTGGATGTTAGAATCTGAAGGTTTCTCGTAAATCACGAAGAGGATATCAGCTTTCCTATTTTTTAGGGAGGGTCTGTAAGTGATTGCATAGCTGAATCTAGTGAAGTATAAATTCCATCTAGCTTGTCTAGAAGTAAGTGTACGGTTGGTTTTTAAATATTGAAGATTTCTATGATCAGTGTAGATTAGGATTGGAAAGGTAGTTCCTTCCAGGAGATGTCTCCAATGTTCTAACAAAGATTTTATGGCTAGCAACTCTTTTTTACCTACTGCATAATTTAGTTCGGAATTTTTCATTACACGAGAGAAGAAGGCCACTGGATGTAGGGGATGTTTTAATGATTGTCTTTGTGACAACACTGCGCCAATGGCGAAATCTGAGGCATCAACCTCTAGTACGTATTGGAGTGTTTGATTTAGGAAGGTGAGTATAGGGGCAGTGGTGAATACGGACATGTTTAACATGGTCAGAAAGAGATTTTGAATAGATCAAAATGTCATCCAAGTCATCCAAGTAGATAACAACAAAGGTATCCAAAAGATCCTAGAAGATATAATTAATTAGGAATTGAAAGGTGGTGGGGGCGTTACAAAGGCCGAATGGCATCACAGTGTACTCGTACAAGCAGTATCTTGTATGAAACGCTGTGAGTCATTCATCTCCTTCTCTTACCCGAATAAGGTTGTATGCCCCCCTTAGATCTAATTTAGTGAAATAAGTGGCACCCTCAAGTCTTTCAATAAGCTCAGGAATAAGAGGCAATGGGTTCCTGTTCTTTATCATTCGTCGGTTCAGTTCCTGGTAGTCAACTATGGGCCTAAGACTATCGTCTTTGATTTTGACAAAGAACATGCTAGCACCTGCTGGTGATGTGAAGGGTTGAATTAACCCTTTCCTCAGGTTTTCCTCCAAATAACCCTTGAGGTGTTCCAGTTCAGGTTTGGATAGAGGAAAAATATGCCCACAAGGTATGTCAGCACCTGGAACTAAGTTAATGGGACAATCATACTTTCAATGTGGGGGGGGGGAGATTTTCAGCCTCTTTTTAGTTAAAAACGTCTCGAAAATCTGAATATCCATCAGGTATGTAATGTTCTGAAGTTTGAAGGATGTGATGACTTTTAAAACAAGTCATTGAACAATATTCTGAAGGTAATTCTACTTCAGAGGTATCCCAAGAAATTGAGGGATTGTGTAATTTTATCCGAGTATCCCAAAATAATTGGGTATGTAGGTGAAGGGACAACATCAAATGTAATGTACTCATCATGGTTACTAAGTGTTGTTATGCCTAAGGGATTTGTTTGGTACTGGATGGGACCAAAGGCTAATTTGTTACCGTCAATGACATGCAAGGAGACTGGGATATTCTTTTTTATTAGTGGAATTTTATTCTCAAGAGTGAAAGTTAAGTCAATATAATTTGTGATGGCCCCAGAGTCAATAATCGCTTGTTTCTGTATTCAATGAGTCTCCCACTGTAGAAGAATAGAAAGTGAACAGTGACTAGAATTTATTGAATTTAAGTTCAAACAGTTAGTGGAAAAATTCATCTTACGCCTCTTTTGCCGGGCTAGTACAGGGCAATCTTTAACTGAATGTTCACTGGCCCCACAGTACATACAGAGGTTGTTCACTCTTCTCCTGACTTTTTCTTGGGGGTTTAGTGGCTTTTTAATAACCTCAATCTCCATCGGTTCTGTTGTATGTTTAGGAACTGATCTAGTGCTAAATAGTGTGGTGTTGAGTGTAGGTGAACGTTTTACTGTAAAGTAACCTTGATTTCTTTCTTGTCTACGTTCCCTTATACACCTATCTAATGCAATACTAAGGTTAATTAACCCTTCAAGAGTATCTGGTGGATCTATTCGTGCAAGCTCATCCTTTAGGGGATCAGTGAGCCCGAGTCTAAACTGATTTCTTAGGGAGGGATCATTCCACCCTCTATCCTTGGACCATCTTTTAAATTCTGTTATGTAGTCCTTAACTGGCCTTTTTATCTGTTTGAGAGATCTCATAGCATTTTCAACAGTGAGCTGCTTGAATGGATCATCATATAGCTAGGACATTGCAGCAAAAAATGAGTCCAAGGAATGTAGGATGGGATTGCTACTTACAAAAAATGAATTCGCCCATATACGTGGCTCCCCCCTGAGGTAGGATATGGTAGTGAATACCTTAATATATTCAGTAGGATAAGTCTTAGGCTTTAAAGTGAAAAGCAAGAAGCAAGCATTCCTAAATTTCCTAAAATATTTGCGGTCACCTGAGAATTTCTCTGGGGCAGATATCATAGGTTCTGGGGAACTGTCTGATTTTTGTTTTTCTGCTACATCTTTTATATATGCTTTTTAGGGAGGTATTTTCATGTTGTAATGAAGCTAGTGCTTGGGATATAGATTCCACCCTTTCTGTAAGTGTTTGAACATGACTAACCAAATCTACTGGGTTCATGTTGTTTTTTAAGGCTTGGTGTTTTGTCAGATAATTCAATATGTTATTTTGGTTCCTGTGTATCCTGAAAAGGAATGGATAAACCTGCAATTAGGTTTTGAACCACAAATGTAGATTTAGTATTTTAATATACTACAGATGTAGAGGACTCCTTTATTCTTAAGGTTCCGTGGTAGTACTCCTGCTTCCAACGTATGTTAACGAGTATGTCAGTATTATAACTAACATAAAAAGCAGAAATTCTACCTTAATTTAGGTATTAGTCTGTAACAAAACCTCTATAGCAGTTAAGGTGGCAACATTCATAATATGGCAGAGGTTTGTATAGGCTACACCATATTTAAGCAATAACAGTAACTGTATGCATATCTAAATCCATATGAGCTTACTCTGTACATAGTCTGCACAAACAAAGAGGTAGATGGCAAGTAGTTGGCATCAAGCCACAAGTCTCAGGGAAGGAGTGGTCAGAAGTGAATCCTAAATACAAGCAATTAAAGGTAAGTCCAGCATTCATACCTTGTTAAGAGAGTTCAATGCTCTGGATTGCTGCGAGTACACTCACCGATGTTCCGAGTCGGTTCTGGTTGTTGGCGTGTGACGTCACCATGACGGATGGCTGTATCGGAAGTTGTTCTCCGCAACTGGTAACAGAATTGAGAGAAATGTGTTTTGCTTCTGAGAGCTAACAGGGTTTCTGATCGATAGTGCAATGGCTCAAGACGAGGTAATACTTCCTGGAAAAAGTATCAATACCAAGCTCTGATTAGAGAGCTAGATTGCCCTTTATACCGGTTAATGGAAAATAGTACCTCCCCTTAAAGGTATATGAGAGAATCTTCATAAGTGGTGTTTAAAGGAATAGAGTCTCATAAGTTGGCAAAGAACAATGGTATGACAGAACACCCTTCTCAAGGATCATCTCCGAGGATCATGGGCGAGGTCTGTCAGGATGTCTCCTGTGGAATAGGGAAACCAACCTAGGAGCATTGAGATTACTAGCAGGCTCCCATGAGTCATCCTCACTTGGAAATCCTTCCCAATGTACGAGATACTGTAATTGACCTTTGTAAATTCTGGAGTCCAATATGGAATGCAGTTCATATTCCTCCCCCAAATCCGGGAGATCCACAGAAGTTTCTACGGGCAAGTCACGGGTGTGATGGTATGGTTTTAGTAAGGATACATGAAATGTGGGATGCACTTTGGTCCAATAAAAAGGGATGAGAGCTTACGAGATGCAAACTGGAGCTTTAAGTGACGAGTGGAGAGCCAGATCTTATCTCCAATTGAATAGACTGGAGGTTTCATTCTTTTTTTGTCGTAATGAATTTTCTGGTAGTATGTTATCATGTACTAAAGTAAAAGTTTCTGAAGTAGTGTTAATTAAATCATTGACCAGTGGACAGACACTATTGGTTTTTGTGTCAAAAAGGAAAGTTGGATGAAAACCGTAATTTACTAAAAATGGTGTGTACTTGGTGGTGCTGTGGATCACATTGTTGTATGCAAATTCAGCATAAGGTAAGAGTGAGGACCAATTGTCTTGTTTAGCGTTAGTGAAACAGCAGAGAAACTGTTCCAACCATTGATTGTTTCTTTCAGTTTGCCCGTTAGTCTGCGGGTGGAAGGAAGTGCTAAGCCTAGATCGTATACCTAAAATTTTACATAATTCAGACCAAAGTTTAATAGTAAATTGTGATCCACGATCAGATGTTATGGAATGTGGAAGTCTGTGGAGTTTTATCACATGTTGAATTAGTAGTTGTACAGTTTCAGTTCCGAGTCGGTTCTGGTTGTTGGCGTGTGACGTCACCATGACGGATGGCTGTATCGGAAGTTGTTCTCCGCAACTGGTAACAGAATTGAGAGAGACGTGTTTTGCTTCTGAGAGCTAACAGGGTTCCTGATCGATAGTACAATGGCTCAAGATGAGGTAATACTTCCTGGAAAAAGTATCAATACCAAGCTCTGATTAGAGAGCTAGATGGCCCTTTATACCGGTTAATGGAAAATAGTACCTCCCCTTAAAGGTATATGAGAGAATATTCATAAGTGGTGTTTAAAGGAATAGAGTCTCATAAGTTGGCAAAGAACAGTGGTATGACAATATTTTATTGGTATGTGGGTGATGGAATACTTTGGTAGCAATAAGGCCATTGCAGGTGGTGCATTCCAAGCATCTATAGCATCCTTTGATGTTTTCCTTAGGCTTGGTGAGGTAACTATTCTTCGGGTCAGTCTTGACCAAAAGGTCCATTAAGTTGGTCTCTCGTCTATATCCCACCATCGGGTTAAGGTTCTGTGTAAAGCTCAATTTCTGATCTGATGTCATAGGGCCAGTGTTGTTTCAGGATTTTACCAGTAGCAATGATGTTTGGCGAAATGTTGTAACAAACATCAATATGGACATACTTGAAACCCAGGATATACTTGAAAATTAGAGAAATCTCAATGTATCCTTCCTGGTAAAATATTTTATAAATAAATAAATGTTTTCTTCCATTTTGGTATGGTCATTGTTTTTATTAATCAAGTCCTCTTGTGTAAGGTCCTGTATTTCTTGTATGGTTGTGTTAACCATCCATGCTTTTTATGTTTCACCTATCGACAGAATAATTTACCAGTAGTATTGTGGAACATTCAGATGCTCTTCTGTGAACATCATATGTGTAGCAATGTTTCTTTTTGGAGAATAGTGGCTGACTTTCTAGGATTCTTTTCAGCCTCACTGACCATTATTTTGTGAGCGCTTACAGTTATCTCTTCATAATTCACACTCCTACAGAGAGAAGCCTCAGTGCTGAACCCTCTCTATTCATAGGTAATTTGTCTTACCATCAACTGATCAACTTGAAAACTTCAAGAAACTTCTGTAATCTGTTTCAGCTTTATGCAAAAGTTAAATTTTTTTACCTTAGGTCTTATGAGATCTATTTTGTTTAAAGCATGCTTTACATCAATGCTTCTTCCAAATAGCAAATTCCCAATTTGTATTTTTTTGGGGCAAAGGGGCTCCGACCAACACCTCCAATCTCATCTTATTGATTGGACTCCAGATTAGCTGACTACTGACTCCAATTACCATTTGAAAAAGTAATTAGACTAGAAGTTTACATACTTTTTGTGCCTTCATATTACAAGTTCAAAATAATATGTTAGAGCTCAAGTGAAAACCTAGGGCACCCTATCATCTGTATGTTGGATAGCACTAAATATCTCACATAATAGATTACTTTGAGGCGCTTGAAAACTCATGTCTGCTATTGCTAGAGCAATGCTTGCATACTTTTATATTGAGATATAAGTACAAATTACTACATATATAAACATACATATGTACAAACACAAACACAAAAATACCCACACATAGATATACACCTTTGATCTATTCCCAGTCCAACACCTTGTAATATACCTATTTATTTAAATCACTGTTAAAATATTTTGCTCAATAATAAACCTATATTATATGAGAGATAATAGCATACACTGTGCTATCCGTTGAAACTATAGGGCGAGGTAAAAGAAACATCAGCCACATTAAGATTGTCTGGTAAATCTTTTCTACCACTTATTTTAATACGAAACACAACAAGCTCCACAGCACCACTATAAAAATGCTTAATTTATTAGTACAGATACAAAATCAATGTTTCGGCCTCTAACTTACATGCCTAACAATTACCAATTAATTACACATAGGTTAATGACTGAAACATTTTACCAATTTTACCAATTACTACTGGTGTATTCTCATATTGTTCATTTTCAAAAAGTACAAGTATAACATAGTTAATACAGCAATCAGTTTCACTACTAACTTTTTCTAGCTTTACATAAACAATGAATAATCAATCTCCCTACTTAACCCCTTGGGGTGCATACTCTCCAAATGGTATATCCAGAAGCTTTATTTTTGTTTAAGTATCTTTTCTCTTTCCACTCCTCCCCTTCCTACGTGATTTGCCACCTGAGGGCTTGCTTCCATTGAGCCGTTAAAAATGGAGTTGTAAGCTACCGAAGCGGCCGACAGCTAAAATTAAATTACGGCTCCATTTTAGTGCCAGGTTTCCATTGAAAATGATAGCGTGTTGCGCGCAGTTGCTCTTTTCGACCGTACGTAAGTTTGCGCTGCCAACCGATGTCGGATTCGACGAAATGAGCGCCATAACAAGTTCATTGCCATGGTAACCGACCTCTGTCTAGAAGAATAATAGTTTGCGCTTCTCTCTTTACCTGTGATCGCCTCTAGAGAGAAAGACACAGGAGCTAGTTGCGCTGGTAGGAGTTTGGTGGTTTGCTTAGTTATTGTTAGTAGAGAGTTGAAGATTTTTGATTAATACATTCATATTTTTGTAGGCTCATGTTATATATTAGGAACACACACATCCATACATTAGTTAATTAACACAAATTAGTTTATACACATAAACACACACTTTTATTTGATACAAACACATTCACATTTATTTTTCATTTCATTAACCCCCCCATATCCCCATCTTCTTTTTTACCCCTTTCATTAACTCCCATCCCCCTTCCCATCTCCCCTTTACCTACCCTTCCCTTAACTACTACATAACTTTATTTGCCTTTTATTCATTTATCTATTTCGCCATTTATCCCATATTATTTTTATCTGATTTTTTATAATCTCATAACATTTTTTTTTCTTTTGATTATTTAGCCCATCCCTTTTTTCATTTACATCCCTTTTTACTTATCGCTATTTTTTTATAATCCCATATTTAGTTTTCATTTGATTATTTAGCCCATCCTTTTTTCTTTTACTTCCTTTCATTTAAATTCACCCACATCTTTTTATTTTTATTTGCAGGGATATAGCTTAGAGATAGTTAGGGTCTAGATAGGTTAGGTAGTTAGTTTTGGGGATATTAAATGTAGGGTTTAGTTAGGTGAATTAGTGTAGGTAGGTAATCTAGGGACTTTAGTGTTAGGTTAGAGTTAGGGAGGAAGAAGAAAGGGATGGATAGGCCTAGTGGAGTTGGAAGGGGGGTTGCTAGGGGGAGGGCAGTGGAGAGGGGGGATAGAGGGAGAAGTATGGGCAGGTCTAGAGCTGAGGTTTGGGTGGAGGATTTGTCCTTCCTCAAACACTGGCAGAGGGGGGGAAGGAGAGAGGGTGGAAGAGGAGTGGAGGTGGGTGGAGTAAGGAGGAGTCAGCCTCAACTAGGCACACAAAGAAAAGGGAGAGTGGGACAGACTGTGGCAAGGGGGGGTGGGGCTGGTGGTAGCCTGTCACAGCCTGCAGGGACAGAGGAGGGAGAGAGGGCTGGTTCCCAATCACAGGAGGGAGAGTCTGTGTCTGCTGGCCCTTCAGGTGTGAAGGGCAGGCTAAGAGAGGAGAGGTACTCCGAGGAGGAGAAGGAGGCTCTTGTTGAGGCTTACTTGGATAGGGCACCTCAGCTGGAGAACCCTAACCTGAGGGCGAGTGTCAGTAATAAGTCGTGGGAGGAAATACAAGTGGCAGTAAGCTGCTTAGGATGCAATCTTTCTACTGCAAACCTAAAACACCAATATCATAACTGCAGGAGGGAAACAAAGGCGAAGATGAAACAGCAGGCCAAATATGTACATGGGACAGGTGGTGGTCCTAGTAAGCGGATTAACCTAAGGTCATGGGAGGAGATGCTGCCCAATGTCATCTCGGGTGAAGCTGTCCTAGTATGTAAGGGGACAATGGACACCTCTGTGCCAGCTGAAGAGGTTTATGAAGGTGAATATTATATATTAAATACAATTAAATATATGATGTATATATGTTGTAGATCATAAATATCAATTTGCTTTTAGCTACAAATGTCAATATACATAATTGTATTTAATATGTTCATTAAGCACTCTGTATAGTATATCTGCTCCGACAAGCAAGGATATTGATAATATAATATCCAATCATATCAAACATTTCATATAAATCTGTCATTAACAATGTTCCTTTAAGACACAGTCTATAAAGATCAATCAGTTATGGTAATATATGCTTGGATTTCATACCAAATACACTATATGTATGTGTGTATGTGTGTGTGTGTGTATGTATGTAGATATATACACAAAAAATTGTAATTTAATCATTTGTATTGTAATGCTACAAAGTAATATATTCTATTAGATAGATAATGTATACTTATATTTATTTGTAGGATACAAACAGGAGGAGTATGAAGCTGAACCAACACCACAGCAGGATGTTCATGCATTCACTGAGGAGGATGAGGATATCTATGGAAACACTACCTCCTATATCAGCCTCCTAGAAGGTGATAGGCAGCAGCCCAGGTGGAGGATGGATCAGGCCCTTCTCCATCTACCTCGGAGACAACATATCATGTTATGGGTTCTGAACACCAGCAGACTCATCCCCCTCAATACTGGCAGTTCATGCATACTCCACAGCAACAAATAATACCCCCCTACATCTGCACTCACTGCAGCAGATTATGCACCCACTGCAGCAGATAATGCACTCCCCACAACATCATCCTCCACAGCAGATTATGCACCCACTGCAGCAGATAATGCCCTCCCCACAACATCATCCTCCGCAGCAGATTATGCACCCACTACAGCAGCAAACATATCTGAATCATCTGTACTATATGCCTCCCACTCCTATCACACACCAGGAATCCACACCACCACCATCCACTGCACCCACCAATGTTTTGCCTACAGTGCCATTACAGACAACCTCCCAGTCACAAATATTGAGAGCCACCCCTGGAACCAGCCAACAATTGGTTCCTGAGACACCAAGTCTACAACAAGGTCCGGCACAGTCCCAGCAGGATGATCTACAGAATATGATACATAGAGAGCTTAGGCTGTCAAGGCTCCAGCAGCAGCAAGCTTTCAGGAGGATACAGAGCCAAATGGACATGTATACTCATGTTGTGGCGAAACATGTCAGGGGCCAGCAAGCTATAATGCTATAAGCATTTTTTTAACTAGCAGGGTGTTGATGGTTGTTTAAATCGAAGAAGTTGTTAATATAAGTAGTGACCTACTGTGGTTGGTGACGTATAGCCAAGTAACCCATTGATATATTGATAGTGGACAGAAACCCAATTGTATTCAACCGTCGAGTTATTCGAACAGCAGCACTAATAGTACAACTGCATATGAGTATCAATATTATATTTCAGTAGCTAAGATGTTATTAAGAGGAAGGGTGTTCCACCTGATATTATAATCAGTTTACAAAATATAGTGAATACCTATCACTGCAAACATTCGGCTAGATTACAAGTCTTTCGTTAGCCTTAAAAAGCAGCGTTGAGAGGTCCCAACGCTGCTTTTTAATGCCCGCTGGTATTAGTCTGGCAGGTACAGGTGTACCGCTCACTTTTTTTCCACGACTCGAGCATACCGCAAATCCCCTTACGTCAGTTGCGTATCCTATCTTTTCCATGGGATTTTCCTAACGCCGGTATTACGAGTCTTGGAAAAAGTGAGCGGTACAGCCTCTCCTGTCAAGACTCCTACCGCATTTTAAAGTCAGTAGTTAAGAGTTTTATGGGCTACCGCCGTAGCATAAAACTCTTAACTAAAGTGATAAAAAGTACACTAACACCCATAAACTACCTATTAACCCCTAAACCGAGGCCCCACCGCACATCGTAAACAGTTGAATAAAAATTTTAACCACTAATCTGCTGACCGGACATCGCCACCACTGTAATAAATATATTAACCCCTAAATCGCCGCACTCATCGCATCGCAAACACTAGTTAAATTTTATTAACCAATAATCTGCCATCCCTAAAATTGCCAACATCTACCTACATTTATTAACCCCTAATCTGCCGCCCCCAACGTCGCTGCCACTATATTAAATGTATTAACCCCTAAACCTAAGACTAACCCTAACCCCCCTAACTTAAATATAATTTAAAATAATAAAAAAAAAATTACTACAATTAAATAAATTATTCCTATTTAAAACTAAATACTTACCTATAAAATAAACCCTAAGATAGCTACAATATAACTAATAATTACATTGTAGCTTTCTCAGGGTTTATTTTTATTTTACAGGCAACTTTGTATTTATTTTAACTAGGTACAATAGTTATAAAATAGTTATTAACTATTTAATAACTTCCTAGTTAAAATAAGTACAAATTTACCTGTAAAATAAACCATAACCTAAGTTAACATTACACCTAACACTACACTATAATTAAATTAATTACCTAAACTAACTACAATTAATTACAATTAAATTAAATCAACTAAAGTACGAAAAAACCCCCACTAAATTACAGATAATAATAAAATAATTACAAGAATTTTAAACCAATTACACCTAATCTAATCCCCCTAATAAAATAAAAAATACCCCCAAAATAATAAAAATCCCTACCCTATACTAAATTACAAATAGCCCTTAAAAGGGCTTTTTGCGGGGCATTGCCCCAAAGTAATCAGCTCTTTTACCTGTAAAAAAAAAAAAATACAATACCCCCCAACATTACAACACACCACTCACACACCCAAACCTACTCTAAAACCCACCCAATCCCCCCTTAATAAAACCTAACACTAACCCCTTGAAGATCACCCTACCTTGAGACGTCTTCACCCAACCGGGCAGAAGTGGTCCTCCAGACGGGCAGAAGTCTTCATCTGATTCGGGCAGAAGAGGACCTCCAGACGGCCAGAGGTCTTAATCCAGACAGCATCTTCTATCTTCATCCATCCGGAGCGGAGCGGGTCCATCTTCAAGCCATCCAATGTGGAGCATCCTCTTCCATCCGATGACTAACACTAAAAGACGGTACCTTTAAGTGATGTCATCCAAGATGGCGTCACTTAAAGGTATCGTCATTTAGTGTTAGTCATCGGATGGAAGAGGATGCTCCGCGTCGGATGGCTTGAAGATGGTCCGGCTCCGCTCCGGATGGATGAAGATAGAAGATGCCGCCTGGATGAAGACTTCTGCCCATCTGCAGGTCCTCTTCTGCCCGGATCGGATGAAGACTTCTGTCCGTCTGGAGGACCACTTCTGCCCGGTTAGGTGAAGACGTCTCAAGGTAGGGTGATCTTCAAGGGGTTAGTGTTAGTTTTTTTTTAAGGGGGATTGGGTGGGTTTTAGAGTAGGGTTGGGTGTGTGGGTGGTGGGTTTTAATGTTGGGGGATACTGTATTTTTTTTACAGGTAAAAGAGCTGATTACTTTGGGGCAATGCCCTGCAAAAAGCCCTTTTAAGGGCTATTTGTAATTTAGTGTAGGGTAGGGATTTTTATTATTTTGGGGGGCTTTTTTATTTTATTAGGGGGATGAGATTAGGTGTAATTAGTTTAAAATTCTTGTAATTATTTTATTATTATCTGTAATTTAGTGGGGGGGGTCGTACTTTAGTTTATTTTATTTAATTGTAATTAATTGTAGTTAGTTTAGGTAATTAATTGAATTATAGTTTAGTGTTAGGTGTAATTGTAACTTAGGTTAGGATTTATTTTACAGGTATATTTGTACTTATTTTAACTAGGAAGTTAATAAATAGTTAATAACTATTTAATAACTATTGTACCTAGTTAAAAAAAAAATCAAAGTTGCCTGTAAAATAAAAAATAAACCCAGAGATAGCTACAATGTAACTATTAGTTATATTGTAGCTAGCTTATGGTTTATTTTTTAGGTAAGTATTTAGTTTTAAATAGGAATAATTTAGGTAATAATAGTCATTTTATTTAGATGTATTTAAATTATATTTAAGTTAGGGGGGTGTTAGGGTTAGACTTCGATTGAAGGGTTAATATATTTATTATAGTGGTGGCGACATTAGGGGTTAATAAGTGTAGTTAGGTGGTGGCGACATTGGGGGCGGCAGAGTAGGGGTTAATAAATAAAAAGTAGGTGTCGGCGATGTTGGGGGCAGGAGATTAGAGGTTAATAAATATAATGTAGGTGGCAGCAGTGTCCGGAGCGGCAGATTAGGGGTTAATAATATAATGCTGGTGTCGGTGATGTTGGGGGCAGCAGATTAGGGGTTAATAAGTGTAAGATTAGGGGTGTTTAGACTTGGGGTTCATGTTAGGGTGTTAGGTGTAGACATAAAAGTATTTTCCCATAGGAATCAATGGGGCTGCGTTAGAAGCTGAACGCTGCTTTTTTGAAGGTGTTAGACTTTTTTTCAGCCGGCTCTCCCCCATTGATTCCTATGGGGAAATCATACACAAGCACGTTTAGCCAGCTCACCTCTACCGTAAGCAGCGCTGGTATTACAGTGAGATGTGGAGCTAAATTTTGCTCTCCGCTCACTTTTCTGAGGCTAACGCCGGGTCTAAAAGAACCTGTAATACCAGCGTTGTCTTAAGTGAACGGTGAGAAAAAAATGCTCGTTAGCCCCGCACACCATTACCTACAAAAACTCGTAATCTAGGCGATTAGTAGGCTAATATATCTGTAGTAATCTCTTGTAGCAATGATATAGGAGAGAAAGATACATTTTGATATAAACTAACTAATGTTAACAAAGGACACAACAGGTTATAGACTGCAGTTACAACTATTTAACAATATGTATCTGTATGGAAGAATTTATGGTGTTAGTAAACCGCTATAATATGCAACAATATTAGTCTGAAAACAGACTGAGTATCCAATATATGAAAGACCTACACAGCAGCGGTTGATATTACCCTCTTATTTAGATACAAGTAATATGTGCAATCAGGCCTTTACCTATTGTTAGTAACGAGGTGATCACTCCATACTTTAAGTGGAACCCTAACTCCTCTTCAATTCCAGGAAATAAGCTACGATACTAAAGATACTACTATCATAAGACAATTATAAGGTGACATTTATCTTAACTATGGATTAACACATCCTTGGTTGAAGATTCAACTACATATTATATTATCTGAACTAAGATTATTGAGTGTGCTGGTATCTATAACCCGACAATCACCCTGTGTTTTTAATGTGTTTATGTTTGTATGTGGATATTTCATTTAATTTCCTAATAAAGGTTATATTTTAAATATTCGGTACACACCACTCCACAGTTGTATCTTACATTAACATTGTTCTAATACATAGCCACCCCTTTCTTAGGAAAGTGAGTACTATATAGGTGTACAAAACCATCAATCCTAGGATTGATTTTTTCTTTCAATGATATTACATATATTGTTTAAATATTAGTACTATGCCACATTATACTTTAAAGTGTTATCGTTCACATTGAAAATTACATATGAATGAGGGTAAATCTGTAATAATAAAACTCATCTTCATGATAAGCAAATTATTTCCTTTGACTTATTTTTCTATATTATATTCTATCAGGTAACCATGCCATTCAGATGTGCAATCTCAGGGGATTGTATGTATTGATAATGTATGTTTAATGTAAGGATTATATTATATCTGTATTTGTCTCTTTAAAATGAGGATTTGACATATTTCTTAAAGGGATAATCTATTCAAAATTATATTCATGAATCAGAGCATGCAGTATTAATATACTTAAATATGTACTTCTATTATCTATTTAACTTCATTATCATCTGTAATTTTGTAAAGCAGGAATGTAAGCTTAGGAAATAAAGAGAAACAGAGGGACGCCTCATGTGTGGTATCGTCAGTAGGAGACGTAAAATCAAAAAAATATAAAGCCAAATGAGTACTCACATACTCCAAAACCACACTTATGTGCTGGTAGGGGCAGGCTGCAGAATTGTAATGGTGTGACAGCTCACCCGTTCAACAGCGCTCTTAGCGTTAGGTGCTGGTACTACAGTGGAGACACAAGATACAGGCACCCCATGTGCAGACTATTAATGGTACAACCACTAGTGATTTCTTAGTATAGAGGGTACTGACATATTCCAGGAGCACACCAATGTGCTGTAGAAGCAGGCTGCAGATTTAGGTTGGTGTGGCAGCTCACCCAAACAGGTGGTATCTTAGTAGTTGGTGGAACAAGGTGTGTAGTAATCCCAAAGTGCTGGCTCAGATGGCAAGCTGAACTCTTGTATATCAGTACAGGCAGATGGTGGGTAGAAGAAAAAAGATGCTAAAAACAACACAGTAGTTGCTATTTAAAAGTGGATAATGGGGTATCCAATATTACCCCAGTGGTTGCAACGCGTTTCTCGGTTCGCAGACCGTTTCATCAGGCATAAGAAAACATTACTACCCACCTCTGCCTTATATACCTTACTAACAAACATTTACCTCCCTTCAATGGGTTGTCTCTCAATTAATTAATGAAGTGCACCTGTGTGGACTAGTCCAAGTCTCTAAATTAGGTGTAGAATGTGACTCTCATATATATAGAAAAATGCTATGCTTGCAATTTTTAATATACACTATGCATTAGGTCATTTCCCATTGTCTAACCAAAACATCGTTTATTTGCATTTGCCCTTGATAGCTGATAGAGATGCAAGGTCCCCAAACAATCGAGTAAAGCAGGTAAAAAGCCCCAGTGATATTGATGGAAGGTTCCACCTTTTCATTGTGTGCTGAAGATGTCAGTATAACATGAGTAATGAAGGCTTTCATATCCATATGAGTGCAAGTTTTAACAATCACATTGTTTGCCTACTCAAATCTGCTTCTAATAATACAAAAAGTCTAAAAAAAAAACACGTTAAAGCAGCACTCTTAGGTAAAAATAAAAATCACTTTATTGAAGTCCTTTAAAATAACACATTCCAACAATGGGGGTAAACACAAGACATCCTTATGCGTTTCGTGCCCAACTGGCACTTAGTCATAGGATAATCTGAGTGTCTGCTGCTCCACACCTTTATACGCTATACGCCCAAAGCAAACAGCTGAGCACCATTAGCCATAGTATATTCTTAAAGGGATGGAGCAGTGTCACTCATGTTGCATATTAACCCTTTAAGGACACAGCTTTCAGTTTGCTCAATTGCTTTATGACTGAAAAATTCCGTCATATGTCCTTAAGAGGTTAAAAACAGTGTTACAATTACATTGCACTGAAGAAATCAAAATTACTATGATGTAAACTTAGGGTTAAAAAACACACATAAATAAATGAATGTATCACTTTATACAAAACCTGTCAAAAATTAGACAATGGAACAAACATACATTATACAAATATTATTAACCCTAAGTACAATAATAAAGAAGAAATTACAAAATTATAGAAATTTGTATATCTCCATCTCATGATATATGAGATGAAATTCTATCTTGCTGTATTCTGTGAATATGTCATGTAAATATGTCATATTCCATGAACATGTCACATTGTCATTTATATTAAATACATATTTAATCCAATCAAACTATTCATATATATGACAGTTCACCCAATACCACAAGATAGTTATTTTTCAAAAACAATATAATTTCTGCTGGATTCTGTGATTATGCCATATTGTCATTCATATAAAATATGTAATGAATCACATCAATAAATTCATATATATGACAATTCACCCAATGCAGCAGGATAATTTTATATCCAAAAACAGGAAATGCTAGATCAAATAATTCTCAATTATCCTTTAATACCTAAGGAAAGATATAGAGAGATACAAGAAAGAGGAAAGGAGAAAGAATGATAAGCAAGAACCCTGAAGTCCAAAATTCAACAAGGATATAAATGCAAAAGTATGTGAGGGTGTGCATTTAAAACACATCTTCAATCCACATAATAACTCATATCCCATTCTTTATTCATGCCGAATGGCATTTTTGTTCTCAACATGAATATCCAATAAAGCTCTTTTTTCTGTAAAATCTTATTCCTATTTCCACCCCTAGGTGGCAATTTGGCTAAATCTATTATCTTCACTCCTATTTCAGGTTTGTTCAAAAAATGAAAGCAATTAAAGTGTCTAGCCACTACAGAGTCCTTATTATAGTTCTTAATATCTCTTTTATGCTCTCCAATTCTAGTTCTCAGACTACGAGTCGTTTGACCAACATATTGTTCATGGCAAATTGTGCACTCCAAGAGATAAACAACGTACTCTGTGCTACAATTTCCATAATGGTTAACCTTATATTCCTTCCCTGTTGTGGTACTTTTGAAGGATTCACCTTTCAAAATGTGTTCACACGTACCACAATTACTAACTCCACACTTGAAAGTGCCTTTTTTATTTAGCCAGTTAGTTCCAGTACGATTACCTTTCCGATATACCAAACTTGGAGACAATTTGCTTGCCAAGGTTGGTGGTTTTTTTGAGACAAATCTAATATTTTCTATTAAAGGTGATAGAATGTCATCACTCTTTAAAACCTCTAGATTCTTTTTAATAATATCACAGACTTGCCTAAACTGAATTGAATATTCAGTGGAGAAAACAATTGGTTGTTTAACTCCCCCCAAATTCCAATTTCTTTCTTTATTCCTACTCTTGGTTCTGGAATCCATTGTTTTAATTTCCTGAAAATCCTTTAACATTTTGCTTTCTTCATAGCCCCTATGTTTAAGTCTATTAATCAACTTGCCAGCTTGCACTTCAAAACATGATTTAGAATTAGTGTTCCTTTTTACCCTCAGAAGTTGACTTCTCGGAATTGACTTGATCAGATGCGTTGGGTGACAAGAATTTGCGTGCAAGATTGTATTGCCCGCTGTAGACTTTCTAAAAGTGTCAGTTACAATTAAACCCTGTGCAGTTGAGCCTGTCAATTCCAAATCCAAGAAGTTAATCTTATCTTTATTTTGCTCTCCTGTGAATCTTAACCCCAGCTCATTGTTATTCACATACTCCAAAAAAAGCTTCAAACTCAAAGGGATAATCTACAATGAAAATCAGATCATCTATGAACCTGTTATATTGTATAATATTAGAGCTGTAAGGATTTGTTTCTCCATAAATGTGTGTAAGCTCCCACCACCCAACATATAAATTTGCAAACGAGGGGGCAAACTTAGCCCCCATCGCTGTACCACAAACTTGCAAATAATATGTGTTATCAAACAAGAAAAAATTATGCTGTAGTAGGAACTCCACTACATCACAGAGAAACAATTTAAATTCCACAGAAAAATGAGTGTCTCTGTCCAAAAAGAACTTTATAGCTGTGATACCCAAGGCATGAGGAATGCTTGAGTAAAGAGCTGTTGCATCAATGACCACCCAGCTGTACCCATCCCTCCACCTAATGTTATTCAAGATAGATAACAGGTGCCCTGTATCTCTGAGATAACTACTCAAATTCTTAACCAACGGTTGTAATATGCTGTCTACCCATTCGGAGAGTGGCTCAAAAAGTGAGCCAATCCCCGAAATGATAGGCCGCCCAGGTGGTTTTTTGGGGTCCTTATGTATCTTAGGTAAAAAATGGAAGATGGGCACAACTGGGTGCTCAGGAATCAGGTTATCAACCTCATCCTCCGTCAAAATATTCAAAGCAACAGCCTGCTGGAGCAATCTCCTCATCTTGTGATCAAATTCATGGATAGGATTGTACATTAAACTCCTATATGTGACTGTATCCTGTAATTGTCTTGCTGCCTCTGTGAAATAGTCTTCCTTTCTCATAACAACGACATTGCCACCTTTGTCCGAGGACCTGATGACAATGTCGCCGTTATCCTGTAATTCATTTAAAGCTTTTCTCTCCTTGATAGAAAGATTGTGTCGGAAACCATTAATCTTGTTATTTTCTCCCAATTCTATAATTTCCTGTTCTACTTTTCTGTGAAATACATTCAAACACGAACCCCTAAAATTAGTGGGATAAAAGTCTGAATTTTTCTTTACTGGTTTGGGACATTTTTCATCACCCAGGTAACCATCTTTGTCATCCAAATCTCTGAGTTGTTCTAACATACAACTATCTTTGAAGTCAAAATAACCAATCGTTTCATCACATTCCACAGAAATCAAAGGTTCTCTCACATCCTCATCCACACTTTTATTAAGATGAAAAAATCTTTTTAATGCCAATTTTCTAACTAATTTATTTATATCAATTAGTGTTTTGAAAGGTGAAAAAACATTTGTGGGTGCAAACCCAAGTCCTCTGGAAAGAACACTCAGATGGTCCTTATTAAGTTCAAAATCTGACAAATTTATAACTGTCAGACCTAGTCCTTCTTCTGCGCCCTCTTTGATTTTCTTGATTTTTCTTCTTCCTGCTCTGCGAGTTTTTTTCCTCCTAAAGGGATAAAGGTATTCTTATTCTTTGCTCGTGCTGCCGGTTGTTCTTCCCCTGAATCACTGTCAGATGAATCCTGCAAAGAAAAAGAAGGAAGAGAGGAAAGAGAGACAGAAGATACACTTCCACCATCCGGATCTGACGTATCGCCTTCTGTTGACGAAAAGCCCACATGCTTGGCCGTTTTACTCTTCAAAATAGATTTAGGAGCTACTTTGCTCATTTTTTCTTTTTTTATGCCCTTTTCTTTATCAGATTCATCTCCATTCTTCTTCCTGTTATAGAATCGCCTTGGTTTTCTAACGAACCGTGACCAATCATACACCTTATTATTCTGGTAATCCTCCAAATCTCTGTTAAATTTCTGGCTTTTCTGAACTGCAAGCTCATTGTCAGATTTCTTAATCCTTAGTTTCATACCAACTTTTGAACCATGATAATTCTCATCATCTTTAAACACTTTCAGCTCCAGTTTGGTACTCATGATTTTTTCTTTCAGAGCATCCCTTTTATTGGATTTACTTCTCGCCAAAATGTTTAACAGTGTTAATGAACAAGTTGTTAACGCATTCTTCCATTCTTGCTCCAATTCCTCATCCTCCAAGTCATAAGATGGAAATTTCTTTATGCGTAAACCTCTGGGTATTCTCTCAACATCAATATAATGTTCAAAGGTCACTTGATCCCACATTAAGCACAGATCAGTCAAAAGGAATTTTTCCATCTGATTAAATAGGCTTTTCATATCTCTAGGAGTACTCTCCACATTTCCTGTTGTTGAAAATATTTTGTCAAAGTAACTCTTCCTATTTTCAATATTGAATATTGATTTCTTTAGACTTATGTTTTCACCCTCCATCTTGGATGTGTTTTTTTTCAACTTATTCCCAATTGACGTCTAATAATTCAATAATCTTCACCCCAAACAATGTTGAACTAACAGCAAGTAGATCTTGAGGATTATGATTTCAATGAAAAAAGCATACACTTTATATTCTTTGTAATTTTTCTGTATTATTTGAAACTTTTAAATTCTCACATGGAATCACATAAAGGGAAGCAAGGAGGGTATTGATTCTTCATATACCCCCACAGCCCTAAAGATAATAAGAAAGTTCCAAAAAAGCGGTGTATAGCTTTAAATTTTCAAGTCCTTAAATCTCCACAAGATTGAAACAGCACATAAATGAAAACAACATATGTGTGAAAGAAATATATATATATACAGGGAGTGCAGAATTATTAGGCAATTTGTATTTTTGAGGATTAATTTTATTATTGAACAACAACCATGTTCTCAATTAACCCAAAAAACTCATTAATATCAAAGCTGAATACAGGGAGTGCAGAATTATTAGGCAAATGAGTATTTTGACCACATCATCCTCTTTATGCATGTTGTCTTACTCCAAGCTGTATAGGCTCGAAAGCCTACTACCAATTAAGCATATTAGGTGATTTGCATCTCTGTAATGAGAAGGGGTGTGGTCTAATGACATCAACACCCTATATCAGGTGTGCATAATTATTAGGCAACTTCCTTTCCTTTGGCAAAATGGGTCAAAAGAAGGACTTGACAGGCTCAGAAAAGTCAAAAATAGTGAGATATCTTGCAGAGGGATGCAGCACTCTTAAAATTGCAAAGCTTCTGAAGCGTGATCATCGAACAATCAAGCGTTTCATTCAAAATAGTCAACAGGGTTGCAAGAAGCGTGTGGAAAAACCAAGGCGCAAAATAACTGCCCATGAACTGAGAAAAGTCAAGCGTGCAGCTGCCAAGATGCCACTTGCCACCAGTTTGGCCATATTTCAGAGCTGCAACATCACTGGAGTGCCCAAAAGCACAAGGTGTGCAATACTCAGAGACATGGCCAAGGTAAGAAAGGCTGAAAGACGACCACCACTGAACAAGACACACAAGCTGAAACGTCAAGACTGGGCCAAGAAATATCTCAAGACTGATTTTTCTAAGGTTTTATGGACTGATGAAATGAGAGTGAGTCTTGATGGGCTAGATGGATGGGCCCGTGGCTGGATTGGTAAAGGGCAGAGAGCTCCAGTCCGACTCAGACGCCAGCAAGGTGGAGGTGGAGTACTGGTTTGGGCTGGTATCATCAAAGATGAGCTTGTGGGGCCTTTTCGGGTTGAGAATGGAGTCAAGCTCAACTCCCAGTCCTACTGCCAGTTTCTGGAAGACACCTTCTTCAAGCAGTGGTACAGGAAGAAGTCTGCATCCTTCAAGAAAAACATGATTTTCATGCAGGACAATGCTCCATCACACGCGTCCAAGTACTCCACAGCGTGGCTGGCAAGAAAGGGTATAAAAGAAGAAAATCTAATGACATGGCCTCCTTGTTCACCTGATCTGAACCCCATTGAGAACCTGTGGTCCATCATCAAATGTGAGATTTACAAGGAGGGAAAACAGTACACCTCTCTGAACAGTGTCTGGGAGGCTGTGGTTGCTGCTGCACGCAATGTTGATGGTGAACAGATCAAAACACTGACAGAATCCATGGATGGCAGGCTTTTGAGTGTCCTTGCAAAGAAAGGTGGCTATATTGGTCACTGATTTGTTTTTGTTTTGTTTTTGAATGTCAGAAATGTATATTTGTGAATGTTGAGATGTTATATTGGTTTCACTGGTAAAAATAAATAATTGAAATGGGTATATATTTGTTTTTTGTTAAGTTGCCTAATAATTATGCACAGTAATAGTTACCTACACACACAGATATCCCCCTAAAATAGCTATAACTAAAAACAAACTAAAAACTACTTCCAAAACTACAGGGAGTGCAAATTATTAGGCAAGTTGTATTTTTGAGGATTAATTTTATTATTGAACAACAACCATGTTCTCAATGAACCCAAAAAACTCATTAATATCAAAGCTGAATAGTTTTGGAAGTAGTTTTTAGTTTGAGAGGTGTACTGTTTTCCCTCTTTGTAAATCTCACATTTGATGATGGACCACAGGTTCTCAATGGGGTTCAGATCAGGTGAACAAGGAGGCCATGCCATTAGATTTTCTTCTTTTATACCCTTTCTTGCCAGCCACGCTGTGGAGTACTTGGACGCGTGTGATGGAGCATTGTCCTGCATGAAAATCATGTTTTTCTTGAAGGATGCAGACTTCTTCCTGTACCACTGCTTGAAGAAGGTGTCTTCCAGAAACTGGCAGTAGGACTGGGAGTTGAGCTTGACTCCATCCTCAACCCGAAAAGGCCCCACAAGCTCATCTTTGATGATACCAGCCCAAACCAGTACTCCACCTCCACCTTGCTGGCATCTGAGTCGGACTGGAGCTCTCTGCCCTTTACCAATCCAGCCACAGGCCCATCCATCTGGCCCATCAAGACTCACTCTCATTTCATCAGTCCATAAAACCTTAGAAAAATCAGTCTTGAGATATTTCTTGGCCCAGTCTTGACGTTTCAGCTTGTGTGTCTTGTTCAGTGGTGGTCGTCTTTCAGCCTTTCTTACCTTGGCCATGTCTCTGAGTATTGCACACCTTGTGCTTTTGGGCACTCCAGTGATGTTGCAGCTCTGAAATATGGCCAAACTGGTGGCAAGTGGCATCTTGGCAGCTGCACGCTTGACTTTTCTCAGTTCATGGGCAGTTATTTTGCGCCTTGGTTTTTCCACACGCTTCTTGCAACCCTGTTGACTATTTTGAATGAAACGCTTGATTGTTCGATGATCACGCTTCAGAAGCTTTGCAATTTTAAGAGTGCTGCATCCCTCTGCAAGATATCTCACTATTTTTGACTTTTCTGAGCCTGTCAAGTCCTTCTTTTGACCCATTTTGCCAAAGGAAAGGAAGTTGCCTAATAATTATGCACACCTGATATAGGGTGTTGATGTCATTAGACCACACCCCTTCTCATTACAGAGATGCACATCACCTAATATGCTTAATTGGTAGTAGGCTTTCGAGCCTATACAGCTTGGAGTAAGACAACATGCATAAAGAGGATGATGTGGTCAAAATACTCATTTGCCTAATAATTCTGTACTCCCTGTACACACACACCAATTCAATGCTGTTATTCAAAACAACAGACTGGGGGTATTTGGAAACTTTTATATTTTAAATATGTACCCACACAGCCCTGTCAGTGAAAGATAAGAGATGCTGTGAGCAAAAATGCTCGTGATGTTTCTAATATTGTAATCCGATTCTGCAGCAGCTCGACCAGTAGGTAATAGGCGGTGAAAGTATTTCCACTCCAAATCTTACATATATGTCAGGGAAACAAGGAGGGTCGAATTTCAACATATACCCCCACAGCCCTGTTGGTAACAAATAGTAAGAAGGAGATATCTTTAACAATAACTTTGTGGTATTATAGTCCGTTTCCACAATGTCTTAGTATATATTCAAATTCATACTAAGAGACTTTCTTGCCGCTTATAACAGTACCGCTAATAAAAGCGTGATTGTGTTCATTAACCTGTCCCAACACTCTAGGTATTAGACAGATGTCACTGAACATTTAAGCGCAAAAAAATAGATGAATGACTGTTGGACTCCAAAACTTGTTATTGTTTCACCATCTCTTATGTACAAGAATGAGCCAAAAATTAAGAGTGCCGTAAGGATTCAAGGCAGACAATCACGATGTTTCACAGGTAACTCCGCCTGTATCACTCCTACATATAACTTTCTCTTGGTGATATGAATTTATTTTTAACGGATTGTTACGTGACTGTTTTCAAATATATATCAAACTTTGCCTCCACTTTCCACCAGCCTTCTATAAGCCACAAGATTACAAGTTCACAAGATCACGGTCCTCTTAATCAGAAATGCTTTAAACAATGTGAGGACATTACCGCAACATGTTCTTAAGGCATCAAATATCAATAAATTTAAAAGGGCAGTTTCAAGTTATTCACACTTGCTTGCAGACACTGTTCACTTACTTTAAGCTTGACTGACGATTTCTTCCGAGCCAGCTTTATGTTGCTCCCAAGACGACTAGACAGATCCTCTACGCTGCTCCAAGGCTAGAACCGACAATCTCCTCCACTAACGGAATAGCGTACTGCAATTGTTTGGGGCGTGAGCTGAATGTTGTGACATGGTGCACGCTTGACGGCTGAGCAAGCCGTAATACCAACTCCAAAAAAACCACGTTAAAGCAGCACTCTTAGGGAAAAATAAAAGTCACTTTATTGAAGTCCTTTAAAATAACACATTCCAACAATGGGGGTAAACACAAGACATCCTTACATGTTTCGTGCCCAACTGGCACTTAGTCATAGGATAATCTGAGTGTCTGCTGCTCCACACCTTTATACGCTATACGCCCAAAGCAAACAGCTGAGCACCATTAGCCATAGTATATTCTTAAAGGGATGGAGCAGTGTCACTCGTGTTGCATATTAAAAACAGTGTTACAATTACATTGCACTGAAGAAATCAAAATTACTATGATGTAAACTTAGGGTTAAAAAACACACATAAATAAATGAATATATCACTTTATACAAAACCTGTCAAAAATTAGACAAGGGAACAAACATACATTATACAAATATTATTAACCCTAAGTACAATAATAAAGAAGAAATTACAAAATTATAGAAATTTGTATATCTCCATCTCATGATATATGAGATGAAATTCTATCTTGCTGTATTCTGTGAATATGTCATGTAAATATGTCATATTCCATGAACATGTCACATTGTCATTTATATTAAATATATATTTAATCCAATCAAACTATTCATATATATGACAGTTCACCCAATGCCACAAGATAGTTATTTTTCAAAAACAATATAATTTCTGCTGGATTCTGTGATTATGCCATATTGTCATTCATATAAAATATGTAATGAATCACATCAATAAATTCATATATATGACAATTCACCCAATGCAGCAGGATAATTTTATATCCAAAAACAGGAAATGCTAGATCAAATAATTCTCAATAATCCTTTAATACCTAAGGAAAGATATAGAGAGATACAAGAAAGCGGAAAGGAGAAAGAATGATAAGCAAGAACCCTGAAGTCCAAAATTCAACAAGGATATAAATGCAAAAGTATGTGAGGGTGTGCATTTAAAACACATCTTCAATCCACATAATAACTCATATCCCATTCTTTATTCATGCCGAATGGCATTTTTGTTCTCAACATGAATATCCAATAAAGCTCTTTGTTCTGTAAAATCTTATTCCTATTTCCACCCCTAGGTGGCAATTTGGCTAAATCTATTATCTTCACTCCTATTTCAGGTTTGTTCAAAAAATGAAAGCAATTAAAGTGTCTAGCCACTCCAGAGTCCTTATTATAGTTCTTAATATCTCTTTTATGCTCTCCAATTCTAGTTCTCAGACTACGAGTCGTTTGACCAACATATTGTTCATGGCAAATTGTGCACTCCAAGTATAGAGGGTACTGACATATTCCAGGAGCACACCAATGTGCTGTAGAAGCAGGCTGCAGATTTAGGTAGGTGTGGCAGCTCACCCAAACAGGTGGTATCTTAGTAGTTGGTGGAACAAGGTGTGTAGTAATCCCAAAGTGCTGGCTCAGATGGCAAGCTGAACTCTTGTATATCAGTACAGGCAGATGGTGGGTAGAAGAAAAAAGATGCTAAAAACAACACAGTAGTTGCTATTTAAAAGTGGATAATGGGGTATCCAATATTACCCCAGTGGTTGCAACGTGTTTCTCGGTTCGCAGACCGTTTCATCAGGCATAAGAAAACATTACTACCCACCTCTGCCTTATATACCTTACTAACTAACAAACATTTACCTCCCTTCAATGGGTTGTCTCTCAATTAATTAATGAAGTGCACCTGTGTGGACTAGTCCAAGTCTCTAAATTAGGTGTAGAATGTGACTCTCATATATATAGAAAAATGCTATGCTTGCAATTTCTAATATACACTATGCATTACGGTCATTTCCCATTGTCTAACCAAAACATCGTTTATTTGCATTTGCCCTTGATAGCTGATAGAGATGCAAGGTTCCCAAACAATCGAGTAAAGCAGGTAAAAAGCCCCAGTGATATTGATGGAAGGTTCCACCTTTTCATTGTGTGCTGAAGATGTCAGTATAACATGAGTAATGAAGGCTTTCATATCGATATGAGTGCAAGTTTTAACAATCACATTGTTTGCCTACTCAAATCTGCTTCTAATAATACAAAAAGTCTATCTAACTCTTATTTCTCAATATGTACAAATCATAAGTAAAATTAAAATTGTATGTGTGTATTTCGAGGAGCGTGGATTCACCTATTCTGTTATTTTATTGGTTGTGGTTGCGTGACGTGTAGGTTAGTTACCTCCCACCTGTCAAATCGTTATTGCTCAGTGAGTTGTTTTCCAAGGTGCCAAACAAAGTAAACGCCTCCTGGAATGTTCTGATTTATCTATTTGCTGACAAATCCATGCATAGTGTATATTAGAATTTGCAAGCATAGCATTTTTCTATATATATGAGAGTCACATTCTACACCTAATTTAGAGACTTGGACTAGTCCACACAGGTGCACTTCATTAATTAATTGAGAGACAACCCATTGAAGGTAGGTAAATGTTTGTTATTTAGTAAGGTATATAAGGCAGAGGTGGGTAGTAATGTTTTCTTATGCCTGATGAAACGATCTGCGAACCAAGAAACACGTTGCAACCACTGGGGTAATATTGGATACCCCATTATCCACTTTTAAATAGCAACTACTGTGTTGTTTTTAGCATCTTTTGTTTTTAATAAACCAATTTGGATATTTTATTCATTGAGTGGATTTCTTCTACCCACCATCTGCCTGTACTGATATACAAGAGTTCAGCTTGCCATCTGAGTCAGCACTTTGGGATTACTACACACCTTGTTCCACCAACTACTAAGATACCACCTGTTTGGGTGAGCTGCCACACCTACCTAAATCTGCAGGCTGCTTCTACAAGCACATTGGTGTGCTCCTGGAATATGTCAGTACCCTCTATACTTGGAGTGCACAATTTGCCATGAACAATATGTTGGTCAAACGACTCGTAGTCTGAGAACTAGAATTGGAGAGCATAAAAGAGATATTAAGAACTATAATAAGGACTCTGTAGTGGCTAGACACTTTAATTGCTTTCATTTTTTGAAGGGCAAATGCAAATAAACGATGTTTTGGTTAGACAATGGGAAATGACCTAATGCATAGTGTATATTAAAAATTGCAAGCATAGCATTTTTCTATATATATGAGAGTCACATTCTACACCTAATTTAGAGACTTGGACTAGTCCACACAGGTGCACTTCATTAATTAATTGAGAGACAACCCATTGAAGGGAGGTAAATGTTTGTTAGTAAGGTATATAAGGCAGAGGTGGGTAGTAATGTTTTCTTATGCCTGATGAAATGGTCTGCGAACCGAGAAACGCGTTGCAACCACTGGGGTAATATTGGATACCCCATTATCCACTTTTAAATAGCAACTACTGTGTTGTTTTTAGCATCTTTTTTCTTCTACCCACCATCTGCCTGTACTGATATACAAGAGTTCAGCTTGCCATCTGAGCCAGCACTTTGGGATTACTACACACCTTGTTCCACCAACTACTAAGATACCACCTGTTTGGGTGAGCTGCCACACCAACCTAAATCTGCAGCCTGCTTCTACAGCACATTGGTGTGCTCCTGGAATATGTGAGTACCCTCTATACTAAGAAATCACTAGTGGTTGTACCATTAATAGTCTGCACATGTGGTGCCTGTATCTTGTGTCTCCACTGTAGTACCAGCACCTAACGCTAAGAGAGCTGCTGAACAGGTGAGCTGTCACACCTTTACAATTCTGCAGCCTACCCCTACCAGCACATAAGTGTGCTTTTGGAGTATGTGAGTACTCATTTGGCTTTATATTTTTTTGATTTTACGTCTCCTACTGACGATACCACACATGAGGCGCCCCTCTGTTTCTCTTTATTTTTTATAGTTATACCTGGACCAGCCGGTGAGGAGGAGGCAGCCGACTCAGAAATTACTTTGTATTTGAAGAATATATGAAGGACATTTACACCATCTTAATTATATGCAACAGGACTTTTATATCAGCCCTGAAGGTTTTTCACTGTTATAATTTGCCTTGATCTTTTCCTCAATTGTGCTATATTTCATATTTGTGATATATTTTATATTTGGGATATCTGTGATATATTTTATAATTCATTTTTTGATAATTTTCTGATAATCTTCTGAGCGCCCCCTCTGTGACTAGGTCACTTTTTTACATGTAAGCTTACGAATCTACCCATTTTGATTTTGCACATAGGGAGCGCTTGATAATTGTTGTGTAAATGTAGCAAGTGTGGTTTATATAGTTTATTTATATGGTTTATATAGGTCAACGATGTACTGTGTATACCATTATCATATATATATACATGAAGGCGAAGATTATTATTAACTATAATTATATTTATATATGTATTGAGAATAAATATAGCATCCCTTGGCAAAGTTTACATTTGGAATAGGTGATATATGCTTGCATCTATTTTTCTAAGTACATACATATTGATATTTCAATGAAAACATAAGTGCAAATATTCCTATTCATAGGACCAATAAATGTAGCATATATAATGTTATTTCCCATCCTACTGTAATAATAGTGTGGAAACCATTATCAAAATGTTTAATAATGATGTAGTAACATTAAGGAATAAAATAAAAAAGATGGCCAGTTGGCCACAATAAAATGTTGAAATTTAATAATTTGACTAAAGAGGAGAGGCAGGCCATAAAATCCTTAAAGGGAAAAAATCTTATAGTGAAATCTGTGGATAAGGGCGATTCACCCCGATAATATGACTAATATCAATATGATAATATGATAATATGACACATCGCCCAGACCCACACCCATGTCCTCCAATCTTCAATCCACACCAATATCCCCTTTGACGGCAATCCGCCAAACCACCACCCAAAGTGACACTCCGCTGAGGATTTCTGCACCTAATTGGGAACGTCTATCCCAACATAGAAGACGTGAACTGAAACCAACTTGATACTATTACAAGTTCTTCTAGACTATAATATTTTACTGGATGGAGGCCACAAGCCTTCATCACATAGTCACATATACTTCACAATAAGTATTAGCAGTTTATTGTTGTTTCTCTGTTCCTGTTCTCTGTTTGCAGGAAAATTAAGCTGTTAGATATGTTAATAATGTTCTTTTAGTTGAGGATAGCTCAATGATATTCTGTTACTGTTAACTATACTCTTCCCTGTCTAGTGGGAGAGGAGAGATATATGGAAAATAACACAGACCTTCGTCATTTATCCCATTTTATTTCCCTCCTCTATTTTATAACTATGTATATATGTCAATATATATATATATATATATATATATATATATATATATGTGGGGGTTTTTGGGGGTTTTCTTCTCTCACCAACATTGCCTACTAACATATACATAGCAAAATCAGACAAGTTGCTCTTAATTTAACATCTGTTTTGGTGAGGCTTAAGGTACCATCCTCACCTGTCATTTTGTCTGTATATTTTAAACTGGTCATTTGCTTAATTAAGAACTTGTAAATATTACCCTAATTACTATGATACACACTATATTGTGCCCTTATTTTTGGGGGGTCGCTTGTAGTTTTCCCTAATGCGGGACACAAGATTGTATTTATAATCACCATATCGAAAGAAGGTTAATATATGTGGATAACTTATTTACCATTCTCCATGCTGAACTTTACTAACAACTTGAGAAAATGTGTTTCTTTCAGTGTAGGTAGATGGTGCCCTAAGTTTTACAGTACCTGTTAGAAACAGTTTTTCTAATGATCCTTTCCCTCTCCTCCCTTCTTTTGTTCTCTCCTCTCCTGGTTTACACCTCCCGTGTATTTCTGAGTGCTGGCCCCCTGGTCCCCCTCTACCCCCATAACCTACCTACATACATACACTCAAACACGACTCCTCAGTAATTTGTAGGACAATATTAACTGTTATCCGCAACCAACAAATCCAAACACTCATAAGCTCCAATTAAACCCCCAATCTTATAGTTCTCTGGATCCCCATCTACACAGAGAGACTTTTAATGTGGTTTCTCTCATACATATCGATAACAATACTTTATATTATTAAATAGTAAGTGCAGAGGTCCCTTTATCTTTCCAGCCCCCCCCCCCAGTTTTTCTCCTTTCTTTCTTTCTTTCTTTCTTTCTTTCTTTTTTCTTCTCTCTCTTTTCCTTTCAATCCTCCCCCTCTCTCAATATTACTGTCACTTGTGTCTTCCACAATGTTAGAGGCCTGAACTCACCCACAAAACGTAGTCTACTCATTAACTCTCTTAAAACATTACAAGCTAAAATAGTTTCCTACAAGAAACACATTGGTTGGCTGGTGTTCTTCCCCATTGAGACTTCCCTCCTACCCTGTCATAGAATCCGCTTCTTACACACAAAAGGCGAGAGGAGTTGCCATCTTTATTCACAGAAAAATAGCATACAAATGTCTGTACAATCATGCAGACCCTATGGGTCATTTCTTAATTCTGATCTGCAAACTCAACTGCATCCTTTATACTTTAGCATCGTATTATGGACCGAACACTAAACAAATCAGACACTTTAACAAGTTTCTGGTCCACTTAGAGAAAGTCAAACAAGGACACCTCCTTTTTACCGGGGATTTTAATACGGTTATAGATCCTACGCTAGATAGAAGAATCCCTGCGAGCAGAAACCTAGATAAAGCATTGATAGATATATCCAAGAAATTTTAACCATTCATAAAGACATTTTAGACCCACATATTCGCCAATGCATTTCCTTAAAGGGACATGAAACCCATTTTTTTTTTCTTTCGTGATTTAGAAAGAGCATGTCATTTTAAACAACTTTCTATTTTACTTCTATTATCTAATTTGCTTCATTCTCTTTATATCACTTGCTGAAAAGCATATCTAGATATGCTCAGTAGCTGCTGATTGGTTGCTGCACATAGAGGCCTTGTGTGATTGGCTCACACATGTGCATTGCTATTTCTTCAGCAAAGGATATCTAAAGAATTGAGCAAATTAGATAATAGAAGTAAATTGGAAAGTTTTTTTAAAATTGCATGCCTTATCTGAATCATGAAAGTTTAATTTTGACTAGACTGTCCCTTTAATTAAACTATCTATACAAAACTTGGAAAATACACAAGTCCAAAAACAACTTAGAAAGTGCAAACGCCTATTTGCAGTAAGGGCAATAAAGCCGACTATTTATTGGCAAGGAAGCTTCGAGAAAGGAATGCGCAATAAAAGCATCCCTTTTATTCAAGCAAGAGGGCAAAAAAATCACCAACCCTAAAGATATAGGCGACAAATTTGCTATTATTCCCAGTTATACAATCTATGTCCATCATCCGAGCAAACACCTAAGCAAGGACATATTCAAACATTCCTCTCCCAGCTATCTCTTCCTAAGCTTACTACTGATCAGAATTAGATTAGAAAGTCTAACAATCCCCTTTACTTTGGAAGAGATACAAAAGGCAATTTCCCACTTAAAGCCCCCTAAATCCTCAGGCCCAGATGGCTATACGGACCTTTTTTACAAATGGTTTTCCTCACAGCTATCCCCTCTACTACATAGTGTTTTTCTTTTGGCAGGACAAAATTGAGAGTTTCCCGCTGAGCTTTTACAGGCCATTATTATTACCCTACCAAAACCAGGTAAAAAAAACAGACTCCTGTGCTAATTTCAGACCGATATCTCTTGATCTCTTGAATCTGGATATCAAAATGTATGCCAAAATTTTGGCAACCCGTTTAAATGGCATTATCCCAAATCTAGCTAAACCAGATCAAGTGGGCTTTATGCTGGGCCCAAAAAGCCCAGACAATACTAGAAGGCTTCTAAATATTTTTATGGAAACACACAGACTTGGCCAGCCATGTGTCTGCGTTTGACCAAGTCAGCTGGCTCTATATGACAGAAGTTCTACATAGATTCAGTTTCCTGCATACTTTCACTCAACAGGTCATGGCATTATATTCCCATCCTTTGACGGTAGTCAGGGGCCTAGGTTTCTGTTCTTCCCCTTTCTAAATTACTAATGGTACTCGTCAGGGATGTCCCTTTCTCCACTGCTCTTTACATTGGTTATGGAACCTCTTGCAGGGGCTCACCTAAGATAGAGGGAGTTTCCCTACACAACTCCATACACAAAGTAGCACTTTTTGTGGACAATCTCACTGTTTGTTTCCATAAGCTTTTACAAATTGAATTTCCTATGCTCTCAATATTCCATGGGGTACTCTAAAAGAGTTGCAGAGTTGATTCCCATTCAGCTGGTCCTCTTAAACAATTAAAGCATTTGGGAGGTATTCTCTCCCATGACATGCATACTGTTATCTCCGGCCAACTTTCACCCATTATTACGCAAATTCAAAAGATAGCTTGTCTAAGTGGAAATCTCCCAACCTCTCGTGGTGGGGAAGGATTGCATCCATAAAAATGAACTTGCTTCCTAAACTCATGTACTTATTTCATTGTATACCCCTTCCAGTGCCGAAAGCTTTAGTAGCTCAATTCCAATCTACATGTAATGCTTTTATTTGGAGACAAAAACATCCTAGAGTTGCAATGAAGATCACACATAATCCAATTCTAGCAGGGGGAGCAGCAATGCCAAATATAGCGGCATACCTTGACACTTCTAGGCTAGCACATATCTTGGCTTGGGCTCAACCCGCTAATTCAAGTAAATGGGCAAATCTAGAACAATCATCGATATCCATCAATAATCCTCTCAGAGAATTAATATGGATTGCCAAACACTCCAGGAAACACAACTTAACAGAAAATTTTACTGTGATTTCTAACCACAAATTCTGGTACAAAAATCAGCACCTACTGGGTGTATCTCCACATCCATCATGATTCACTCTATACAGGAAGGCCTACTAGTCTCGCTTCAGGACTCTCATCCTGATATTTGGAAAGGGTTGGGAATTGAAGTTGTTCAAGATCTTTTCCCGCAAAATTCAATTTAAACATTGCCCAAATTCCAGAAAACATTTCAAGCGTCCCTCCTATTAAATTTCAAATTTCACAGACTGAAGAGTTTCCTACACTCGTGGGGATTCCTACACCCCCCTAAACACAACAGACTAACTGGATGATGGGTAATCTTGAATTTCCTCTCTCTCTGCTACAAAGATATATTACAATTCTCTATCTTTTTTTTAAATCCCCATATATACACCACTGGAAATCATCAGTCCCCATGGAAATGTAGGCTAAGGCTATAAATACAACTAAGAAAGTGACCCAAAGTATAACAACCTTTGAACTTTATTTTAAAATACTCACTCAGTGGCATTTAACTTCTCTCCATCTATTTCAGATATCAAGATCACACTCACCACTGTGTTGAAGAAAATGTGGCAGAGTCGGGACGCCTTTGCATATGTGGTGGAAGTGTCCAAGATTTCAGAGACTGTGGTCCAAAGCATTATTTTTCTGCTCTAAATTGGTATTCACTGGACTAGTTAACTCTCACATGGGACTGTTTCACTTTCTCCTAAATTTAACTCTGAAATATATTGAAAACCTATGCATTTATATATTCATGGTGGTCAAGATGGTTATAGCTAGGAATTGGCGTAAGCTTCAATGCCCAAAATATATACAGGTAACTGCTACCATGGAAACCTGGAAACAATGGAGAGTTGCTAGTTTACTGAATAACGCAAAATAGACTTACATTGTCAGTACTGGGAGGCATGGAGAAAATGTAGTAGGGGGACACTCAATGGTTTCTGGTCCACTTAGAGAAAGTCAAACAAGGACACCTCCTTTTAGCCGGGGATTTTAATACGGTTATAGATCCTACGCTAGATAGAAGAATCCCTGCGAGCAGAAACCTAGATAAAGCATTGATAGATATATCCAAGAAATTTTAACCATTCATAAAGACATTTTAGACCCACATATTCGCCAATGCATTTCCTTAAAGGGACATGAAACCCATTTTTTTTTCTTTCGTGATTTAGAAAGAGCATGTCATTTTAAACAACTTTCTATTTTACTTCTATTATCTAATTTGCTTCATTCTCTTTATATCACTTGCTGAAAAGCATATCTAGATATGCTCAGTAGCTGCTGATTGGTTGCTGCACATAGAGGCCTTGTGTGATTGGCTCACACATGTGCATTGCTATTTCTTCAGCAAAGGATATCTAAAGAATTGAGCAAATTAGATAATAGAAGTAAATTGGAAAGTTTTTTAAAATTGCATGCCTTATCTGAATCATGAAAGTTTAATTTTGACTAGACTGTCCCTTTAATTAAACTATCTATGCAAAACTTGGAAAATACACAAGTCCAAAAACAACTTAGAAAGTGCAAACGCCTATTTACAGTAAGGGCAATAAAGCCGACTATTTATTGGCAAGGAAGCTTCGAGAAAGGAATGCGCAAGAAAGCATCCCTTTTATTCAGGCAAGAGGGCAAAAAAATCACCAACACTAAAGATATAGGCGACAAATTCGCTATTATTCCCAGTTATACAATCTATGTCCATCATCCGTGCAAACACCTAAGCAAGGACATATTCAAACATTCCTCTCCCAGCTATCTCTTCCTAAGCTTACTACTGATCAGAATTAGATTAGAAAGTCTAACAATCCCCTTTACTTTGGAAGAGATACAAAAGGCAATTTCCCACTTAAAGCCCCCTAAATCCTCAGGCCCAGATGGCTATACGGACCTTTTTTACAAATGGTTTTCCTCACAGCTATCGCCTCTACTACATAGTGTTTTTCTTTTGGCAGGACAAAATTGAGAGTTTCCCGCTGAGCTTTTACAGGCCATTATTATTACCCTACCAAAACCAGGTAAAAAAACAGACTCCTGTGCTAATTTCAGACCGATATCTCTTGATCTCTTGAATCTGGATATCAAAATGTATGCCAAAATTTTGGCAACCCGTTTAAATGGCATTATCCCAAATCTAGTTAAACCAGATCAAGTGGGCTTTATGCTGGGCCCAAAAAGCCCAGACAATACTAGAAGGCTTCTAAATATTTTTATGGAAACACACAGACTTGGCCAGCCATGTGTCTGCGTTTGACCAAGTCAGCTGGCTCTATATGACAGAAGTTCTACATAGATTCAGTTTCCTGCATACTTTCACTCAACAGGTCATGGCATTATATTCCCATCCTTTGACGGTAGTCAGGGGCCTAGGTTTCTGTTCTTCCCCTTTCTAAATTACTAATGGTACTCGTCAGGGATGTCCCTTTCTCCACTGCTCTTTACATTGGTTATGGAACCTCTTGCAGGGGCTCACCTAAGATAGAGGGAGTTTCCCTACACAACTCCATACACAAAGTAGAACTTTTTGTGGACAATCTCACTGTTTGTTTATCCAATCCATGCTCCTCTATACCAGCTTTGTTTAGCCTACTAAAACTATTTATTTCCATAAGCTTTTACAAATTGAATTTCCTATGCTCTCAATATTCCATGGGGTACTCTAAAAGAGTTGCAGAGTTGATTCCCATTCAGCTGGTCCTCTAAACAATTAAAGCATTTGGGAGGTATTCTCTCCCATGACATGCATACTGTTATCTCCGGCCAACTTTCACCCATTATTACGCAAATTCAAAAGATAGCTTGTCTAAGTGGAAATCTCCCAACCTCTCGTGGTGGGGAAGGATTGCATCCATAAAAATGAACTTGCTTCCTAAACTCATGTACTTATTTCATTGTATACCCCTTCCAGTGCCGAAAGCTTTAGTAGCTCAATTCCAATCTACATGTAATGCTTTTATTTGGAGACAAAAACATCCTAGAGTTGCAATGAAGATCACAGATAATCCAATTCTAGCAGGGGGAGCAGCAATGCCAAATATAGCGGCATACCTTGACACTTCTAGGCTAGCACATATCTTGGCTTGGGCTCAACCCGCTAATTCAAGTAAATGGGCAAATCTAGAACAATCATCGATATCCATCAATAATCCTCTCAGAGAATTAATATGGATTGCCAAACACTCCAGGAAACACAACTTAAAAGAAAATTTTACTGTGATTTCTAACCACAAATTCTGGGACAAAAATCAGCACCTTCTGGGTGTATCTCCACATCCATCATGATTCACTCTATACAGGAAGGCCTACTAGTCTCGCTTCAGGACTCTCATCCTGATATTTGGAAAGGGTTGGGAATTGAAGTTGTTCAAGATCTTTCCCGCAAAATTCAATTTAAACATTGCCCAAATTCCAGAAAACATTTCAAGCGTCCCTCCTATTACAATTCAAATTTCACAGACTGAAGAGTTTCCTACACTCGTGGGGATTCCTACACCCCCCTAAACACAACAGACTAACTGGATGATGGGTAATCTTGAATTCCCTCTCTCTCTGCTACAAAGATATATTACAATTCTCTATCTTTTTTTAAATCCCCATATATACACCACTGGAAATCATCAGTCCCCATGGAAATGTAGGCAAAGGCTATAAATACAACTAAGAAAGTGACCCAAAGTATAACAACCTTTGAACTTTATTTTAAAATACTCACTCAGTGGCATTTAACTTCTCTCCATCTATTTCAGATATCAAGATCACACTCACCACTGTGTTGAAGAAAATGTGGCAGAGTCGGGACGCCTTTGCATATGTGGTGGAAGTGTCCAAGATTTCAGAGACTGTGGTCCAAAGCATTATTTTTCTGCTCTAAATTGGTATTCACTGGACTAGTTAACTCTCACATGGGACTGTTTCACTTTCTCCTAAATTTAACTCAGAAACATATTGAAAACCTATGCATTTATATATTCATGGTGGTCAAGATGGTTATAGCTAGGAATTGGCGTAAGCTTCAATGCCCAAAATATATACAGGTAACTGCTACCATGGAAACCTGGAAACAATGGAGAGTTGCTAGTTGACTGAATAACGCAAAATAGACTTACATTGTCAGTACTGGGAGGCATGGAGAAAATGTAGTAGGGGGACACCCAATGCCAGGCTGCAATAATTTATTTATATCCTTAACCCGTAATATAAAGTAGAAGTTAATTCAACAAGTGACTACATTTTTGTAATTCTTTTTCTAACTCCTAATTCCCCTCTCTTCCCCTTCCACACCCTTTTTGTCCCCAACCCCCTTGTCCCTCTCTGCACTAATACTAGTCTAAATGTTTCTATACACCCCAATCCCCCATACGATCAATCCATGAAAAATGTAAAGGATCACTTAGTGAGGACTGATGGTGGACCAGATAAAACTTTGTTAGAGTTTTATTACACAGAAATCAACTGGTTCATATCCATGTTTAGGTTTCTCAAACTGCCACTCAATGATCAAGGGCAGAGCATTTGCACACCCCAGAACAGGTCATCGGTTTAAAATGAAGTGTTACTATACATGCAAGACCACATATATTATATATATTGATAATGATAAAATGCCCATGCTCTATGATCTATATAGGTGAGTCAATCAGAAAAGCCACACAATGCATTAATTAACACAAATCTAATATAAGATGTGGTAACACTGAAGCACCAGTATCACACCATTTCTTGAAAGCAGGTCATAGTATCAGCCAACTCAGGTGGCAAATCATAAATCACATAGGTAGGCTAAGGGGAGGAGGGGAAAGAGAAAATATACTTAAACAAAAAGAAACCTTCTGGATATACCATTTGGAAAGTATGCACCCCAATGGGTTACATAGGGAGATTGATTATTCAGTGTTTATGTAAGGCTAGAAAAAGTTAGTAGTGAAATTGACTGCTGTATTAACTATGTTATACTTGTAATTTTTGAAAATGAACAATATGAGACTACACCACTAGATGGAGCAAGTAATTGGTAATGTTTCAGGTATTCACCTGTTTGTAATTAATTGGTAAATGTTAGGCCTATAAGTTAGAGGCTATAGCAAGTGTGTAATATATGCATGATTAAGGCCAATGGGGCTCGAAACGTTGCATGTTTTTTTATCTGTACTAATAAAATAAGCATTTTTATAGTGGTGCTGTGGAACTCGTTGTGTTTCCTATGGTACTAGGATTTAGCAGTAGCCCCCTCCATCACACCAAGGAAAAAAGAAAAAAGCTTGAAACTGTTATGCTGTACCAAATTTGATATTACTTATTTTTAATACCAGATTGTGTACCATTTTTAGTCCAGTGTCACAATATTGATAGTAAACAATTTCCCCTTTGTTTTAGGTTTATTTAGATAAGAGTTATGCTACTTCAGAGGTCCAAAAGTGGCCTGATTAGATATGATAACATTCCTTCCCTTTTTTTTGTAATTTGATCTCCTTGGTCAAAAAAGTGGCCATAAAGTGACAGTAAAAAAATGTGTAAGTCATTTGATTATATGTTTATGCTGATCTTAAGTAAAAATAGGAATGTTATTGAGTATAGTTTACATGACTGTATTAGCAAAGTTTGTCATTTGTCTAATTCTTTTCTTTTTCTGTAATGTGCATCTCTGTGCAGCTACTGTTATGGGTTTTTTTTTGCCCTCAATAAAATATTAATTTAAAAAAATCGAAGGTACTGTAAATTATAAATAGAAAATGTGAGGATGAAAACAAATATTTTATGAATGCGATGACTAAACACTATTTCTAGGTCTTGCAATTGTGAAATATCTAGAAGTTTCACCTGTATGATGAGCTTAATATCATAAAAGCATGTTTTACAGATATACACAATTTTAGTACCTCTCTCCTTGGTTGATGCCTCTTGACTTATTTTCGACTGTTTTGATATAAACATCCTATGCCCCATGTGTGTGCAGATCATAGCGTTGTACAACTTTGACCACAAGTATCACAATCCGCTGATGTGTCAAATGCCAGTTGCAGAAAAGTTTATTTTTTTCTATCTCTTTCACATTTCATAATACATAATAAATTAAAAGATGGACAGATAGATAGATAGATAGATAGATAGATAGATAGATAGATAGATAGATAGATAGATAGATAGATAAAATCATGCAACTTGTGCACTGATTTATGGACATAATGATGCGTAAACACAGATTTTTGTTTATAAAACTAGAACAAACTTTCCTTCAGTTACAATATTTTCTAACTTCATATAACATACCGTAAACATTTACTCAGTAAACATTGTGAATATGAAAGATGGTATCACCTGAGAATTCAAAGTTATTACTAATTTGACATTTGCATCCCAATAGTCTTGATTATAATTGGGGTTTCTTTTTTTAACAAATATAAGATACAAATCGCATTTTGGGATAAGACAATCAACTCCAATTCTTTTCTACGGGATTCAGCTTATTCATGTTTTGATAAAAAAATTCCATTTGAGCAGCCTGCTAGAGTAAACTCTGACGCTCATAAAGGCTTAAGGATTAATATAGTCTCTATAGCCATATAATATTTTTGGTTATGTGCAGAATTTGTATGTATTCCTTACAATATCACTGAGTTGTCTATCACTATCTTAAGCTGAGGTTTGTTATTAGAAAAAGCCCACTAAAACACTGCAATTATCCATATAATACTCTTACAAAGGTGCTTAGCATGATTAGACATTCATGATTTAGACAGAGCATACAATGGTAAACAGCATTCCAATTTACTTATATTGTTTAATTTTCTTCCTTCTTGTGTTATCCTTTGCTGAAAGGTTTAGCTAGAAAAGCTCAGGAACAGCAAAGAACCTACGTTCTAGCTGTTGATTGGTGGCTGCATATATATATATATATATATATATATATATATATCAAGAACATATATGAGTAAGAGAGAAACAAAACAGTTTTTTTCTTCAAAAAGACAGGGAATTCAGCACTCTTTTATAAAGGGATACGCAGCTCTATAGTAAACAAAGTATCAATTTATTAGTACAGAAAATTTGCTACATAGACACACTTCATCCCCTGTAAAAAAAAAAAAAAGGTAATTATAAACTAGTGAGTAGGCCAATACAACCTAAACCAAAACAAAGTGTCTAGTAAAATAAAATATTCACATGTGTTTCACAGAAAAAACCTGACAGGTCAGGAAAGCAAAGTACCTTCAGATACGTATCCACAGTTTAATGGAGCTTATAAAGATGTATTTAGGAAAACCACACTCAACTGCTCACAGAACCCCTACAGACATAAGTGGAGGATAAGACCTGGGCAGATTTTAAAGAGGCATCTAGGTTTCCAGTTTTACACCTTATATGCGATGCAGTGGTAAATACAGTGTCAACAGGTTATAAGCAATAAACATGCTATATATATAATCAAAGCATGATAATCAATTTTTGTATAGAGTAAAATAGTAGTCTACACAACTACACCCTGCTGCTCACAGACCCCCATGGAAGTGTAAATGGGGCACAGTCTGGGCAGGTAATTTTTTGGGATCCAAGTTGTAGGAATAAATTACTCTATATATGTAAACATTACAGCAAAATTAGTAATTTCACACATCCATAAAACCAACTATTGCATAATCAAGAAACAACATTTATAGGTAGAGAGAGTCCCTTGGACATCCGTATCAAGTTTAAGTGTTGAAAGAATCATAAGGAGTTCTCCTATTTTACTTGCAAACAAGTGTTGGCTGCGGATGCAAAAAGCGATGCCACGATAGGCGTTTTTGTAGCTGTAAGGTAACAACTGTATTCTTGTACTGCTTACTTGTCAGCTAAGGTGTCACATAATACTACACCTTCATGATTCCGGGTAGCTGCTGAAGCCAGAGGCTGTGATCCCCAGTATTCATCTGTGTATTATCCGACTTCACCGAATGCCACTGCAAGCAAACAAACCACTCACCATTCAAGCGGTGTCGTGGGAGGTACTGAGCGTCCCATGTTCCAGTCAGCTGATGCCGATGCGCGTTTCACCCCCTCGTCTATTGGAAAAGGCGGGGCTTCATCAGGGCCTGTTTTTTTACAGGGGATGAAGTGTGTCTATGTAGCGAATTGATACTTTGTTTACTATAGAGCTGTGTATCCCTTTATAAAAGAGTGCTGAATTCCCTGTCTTTTTGAAGCAAAATACTGTTTTGTTTCTCTCTCACTCATATATGTTCTTGATATTATTTCAAAGGGTCTGCACCAAATGCCTCTTACTGGCTATAGTTAGGGGTGTATATATAATTATTATTTGTTTACCCCTATCTTTGTCTCTACAGCTCCTGTCTAGCAATTGCTTCCCACTTTGTTTTATATACCAATTTTCATTGGCTCACCTATGTGTTCAGTTAGAAACCAGTAGTTCATTACTCCTTCAACAAATGATACCAAGAGAATGAAACAAATTTGATAATAGAAGTAAACTGGAAAGTTGTTTAAAATTGTATGTTTTACCTAAATAATGGAAGAAAAAATGTGGGTTTCATGTCCCTTGAAACTCTGTATCAGATTGTGTATCTGTCATACTGTATTCTTTATTAGAAAAATGGAGCGTTTCCTACTAATGACTTACACAATGTTATATTTTTAGGATATTTCAGTCTTTGATATGCACACACTAAGAAAAATACATTTTAATGTGGATAACAATATATCCTTCTGCTTTTAAAGGCACTAGGGGATGTTAACTTCTATATATTGGAAGGTTCTGAAACCTAACAGTCAATACATGTTTACATTATTATTAAACAGAAAATGTATCTATGAATATGTTTCATTTATTTTACAGATGCTCCACAAATATATAATATTCTCCATCTCAACCATGAGAGTATTGTTTCTTCCCTATGGTATACTGTATATACAGACTCATACAGTAGGATAGAGCTTCTCATTAAGAATATGTCAGTTCTCCAACAGGAAGCAAATACTACTTCAGCATTTCCAGTGGATAAGAGCTTACTGAAGAATAACAGAAAGTCAATAAAGTGCACTCACCTTTCCATTACTAAAGACTTCTTGCAATGCAATAAATCAAGGATTTGCAGTTGTGTATTTTTAAATCTATATAGTATCAACCTCCACTTTCACCCCCAAGTAGAAGATGAAAAACAATTCAAGAAGAGTGCTATTAGAGCTTTACACTAATAAACAGATTTATAACTCATACTTCAAAATGATTGAAACAGATTTACTGCTCATTTTATATAGTGCAGAAATGTTTTTTTTTTTTTTTACAGGAATAGAGAAAACAAAGATACAACAGTATTTACTACACATGACAATGCATTAGGCTATATTGTAATGCTAAACCTGTAACTGTGTTAGACAGACAAACATACCTAGAGATTGGTAATTGGATAGAGAGCTGGACATAGATACTTATACAATGATTAATACTGACAATATATTCTGCTCAATACTGCACAGTTTTTTTTCATTGAATTATTGTATTACAAACTAAAAATATTGAAAACCACTGTTGTAGCTGAATATACAAAACTTAAGCGGTTATTAAACTCATATTTACTTTTTGCATCTAAGATAGGACATTTTAAAAATGTAAATGGCTGTCCTAAAAAAATATATATATATACTTTTTTTGCTCGCATGGCATGTCAATGTCCAAAATAGAGCTGTGAGAGTTGTCCTCATCAGTAAGCAATCACTAGTGAAGAGTCATGCACTTCCTGTTATATTTAAAATCATTTTAAACAACTTTAACTGGTCTTTAACCAGCACAGACAGTAGGCTTAATTAAGAATGGCGCGCTAACTGTTGCGCTCAAGCAATAAGGGTTTATCATGGGTCTTTGTGCGCATCAGAAGTAGCGAGTGTATTACAAGTTGAAAGTAAATGCATTTGCATTGGGATTGGGCAACTTCAAAGCACTGGTTGACTGTTACGTGAGTCAAAAAGGTTGCGCAAAACACATCAAACATACATTTAAAAGTACACGTAATAATACCAATAAAAATTATTAAAATACAATAGTGCATTAAAAAGTTATAAGGGCTCAAAGATATGAGGTTTCAGAAAAAAGGCATGATGCAAAGCCTTTAACATAGAGATACATACATATACATGTTAAAATATATATGTATTTGTGTGTGTACATATGAATTTTGGTATTTATGTATTTATAGACATACTGTATATACACATACAGACACATATACACATATAAACAAGTGTATATACATATGAATGTATGTATATGTGTTTATATATATATATATATATATATATATATATTTAGTATTGAAGCACTTTGCAGTCAAGTAGCTGAAAACATGAAAAAACATATTTATGCAATATTCATATGTAATAAAGTGTTAATAAAGTGTTTATGTATTTACTGTAAATATTTCACATTCCAATGTTCTAAGTATTTTAAATTGATATTCCCATATATATCTGTATATATCTATACATATATTGATAAATAGATAGATAGATATTTTACCAAACAACCATCAATCATATATATATATATATATATATATATATATATATATATATATATATGTATTTAAGATTGAATAGAATATATTCTTCTATCTCAAGAACTGTGAAATCTTAATATTTCATGTTGGGTTAGCGCACTTGAAAAAATGCAATCAGGTTTGATCACAATTAAAGGGACAGGCCACCCACTTTTTTTCTTTTATGATTTTGAAAGAGAATGCAATTTTAAACATCTTTATAATTTACTTATATTATCTAATTTGTTTTATTCTCTTGATATTCTTTGATGAAAGGCATATCTAGATATGCTCACTAGCTGCTGATTGGTTGCTGCAAATAGAAGCATCATGTGATTGGCTCACCAACGGCTAGATTTAGAGTTTTGTCGGTAACGACCCGCGTAGCTAACGCTGGCTTTTTTCTGGCCGCACCTTTTAAATAACTCTGGTATTGAGAGTCCACAGAATGGCTGCGTTAGGCTCCAAAAAAGGAGCGTAGAGCATATTTAACGCAACTTCAACTCTCGATACCAGAGTTGCTTACGGACGCGGCCAGCTTCAAAAACGTGCTCGTGCACGATTCCCCCATAGGAAACAATGGGGCTGTTTGAGCTGGAAAAAAAACCTAACACCTGCAAAAAAGCCGCGTTCAGCTCCTAACGCGGCCCCATTGTTTGCTATGGTGAAACACTTTCTACGTCTGCACCTAACACTCTAACATGTACCCGAGTCTAAAGACCCCTAACCTTACACTTATTAACCCCTATTCTGCCGCCCTCGCTATCGCTGACCCCTGCATATTATTATTAACCCCTAATCTGCCGCTCCATAAACCGCTGCTACTTACATTATCCCTATGTACCCCTAATCTGCTGTCCCTAACACCGCCGACCCCTATATTATATTTATTAACCCCTAATCTGCCCCCCACAACGTCGCCTCCACCTGCCTACACTTATTAACCCCTAATCTGCCGACCAGACCGCACCGCTATTATAATAAAGTTATTAACCCCTAATCCGCCTCACTAACCCTATAATAAATAGTATTAACCCCTAATCTGCCCTCCCTAACATCGCCGACACCTAACTTCAAACATTAACCCCTAATCTGCCGACTGGAGCTCACCGCTATTCTAATAAATGTATTAACCCCTAAAGCTAAGTCTAACCCTAACACTAACACCCCCCTAAGTTAAATATAATTTAAATCTAACGAAATAAATTAACTCTTATTAAATAAATTATTCCTATTTAAAGCTAAATACTTACCTGTAAAATAAATCCTAATATAGCTACAATATAAATTATAATTATATTATAGCTATTTTAGGATTTATATTTATTTTACAGGTAACTTTGTATTTATTTTAACCAGGTACAACAGCTATTAAATAGTTAAGAACTATTTAATAGCTAAAATAGTTAAAATAATTACAAAATTACCTGTAAAATAAATCCTAACCTAAGTTACAATTAAACCTAACACTACACTATCAATAAATTAATTAAATAAAATACCAACAATTATCTACAATTAAACCTAACACTACACTATCAATAAATTATTTAAATACAATATCTACAAATAAATACAATGAAATAAACTAACTAAAGTACAAAAAATAAAAAAGAACTAAGTTACAAAAAATAAAAAAATATTTACAAACATTAGAAAAATATTACAACAATTTTAAACTAATTACACCTACTCTAAGCCCCCTAATAAAATAACAAAGACCCCAAAATAAAAAAATGCCCTACCCTATTCTAAATTAAAAAAGTTCAAAGCTCTTTTACCTTACCAGCCCTGAACAGGGCCCTTTGCGGGGCATGCCCCAAAGAATTCAGCTCTTTTGCCTGTAAAAAAAAACATACAATACCCCCCCAACATTACAACCCACCACCCACATACCCCTAATCTAACCCAAACCCCCCTTAAATAAACCTAACACTAAGCCCCTGAAGATCTTCCTACCTTATCTTCACCCTGCCAGGTTCACCGATCCATCCTCGGAAGTCTTGATCCAAGCCTCGGAAGTGTTGATCCAAGCCCAAGCGGGGGGCTGAAGAGTGACGTCCATCCTCGGGCTGAAGTCTGGATCCAAGCGGCGACTGAAGAAATCCATCATCGGGCTGAAGTCGGAAGTCCATCATCGGGATGAAGTCTTCTATCAAGCCGCATCTTCAATCTTCTTTCTTCTGGAGCGGAGCGGAACCATCTTCTTCCAAGCCGACGCGGAACATCCTCTTCAACCGACGACTAGACGACGAATGACGTTTCCTTTAAATGACGTCATCCAAGATGGCGTCCCTCGAATTCCGATTGGCTGATAGGATTCTATCAGCCAATCGGAATTAAGATAGGAATATTCTGATTGGCTGATGGAATCAGCCAATCAGAATCAAGTTCAATCCGATTGGCTGATCCAATCAGCCAATCAGATTGAGCTCGCATTCTATTGGCTGTTCCGATCAGCCAATAGAATGCAAGCTCAATCTGATTGGCTGATAGAATCCTATCAGCCAATCGGAATTCGAGGGACGCCATCTTGGATGATGTCCCTTAAAGGAACCGTCATTCGTCGGGAAGTCGTCGGAAGAAGAAGATGGGTCCGCGGTGGAGGTCTTCAAGATGGAGCCGGTCCTCATCGGATGAAGATAGAAGATGCCGCTCGGAAGAAGATGGTTGCCGGTCCGGATCTACTCTTCTTCCCGGATAGGATGAAGACTTTGGAGCCTCTTCTGGACTTCTTCAGCCGTCGGATGATGGATGTCTAGCCCCCGCTTGGGCTTAGATGAAGATTTCGGAGCCTGGAACGATCGGTGATACCTGGCATGGTGAAGACAAGGTAGGAAGATCTTCAGGGGCTTAGTGTTAGGTTTATTTAAGGGGAGTTTGGGTTAGATTAGGGGTATGTGGGTGGTGGGTTGTAATGTTGGGGGGGGTATTGTATGTTTTTTTTTACAGGCAAAAGAGCTGAATTCTTTGGGGCATGCCCCGCAAAGGGCCCTGTTCAGGGCTGGTAAGGTAAAAGAGCTTTGAACCTTTGTAATTTAGAATAGGGTAGGGCATTTTTTTTATTTTGGGGGTCTTTGTTATTTTATTAGGGGGCTTAGAGTAGGTGTAATTAGTTTAAAATTGTTGTAATATTTTTCTGATGTTTGTAAATATTTTTTTATTTTTTGTAACTTAGTTCTTTTTTATTTTTTGTACTTTAGTTAGTTTATTTCATTGTATTTATTTGTAGATATTGTATTTAATTAATTTATTGATAGTGTAGAGTTAGGTTTAATTGTAGGTAATTGTAGGTATTTTATTTAATTAATTTATTGATAGTGTAGTGTTAGGTTTAATTGTAACTTAGGTTAGGATTTATTTTACAGGTAATTTTGTAATTATTTTAACTATTTTAGCTATTAAATAGTTCTTAACTATTTAATAGCTATTGTACCTGGTTAAAATAAATACAAAGTTACCTGTAAAATAAATATAAATCCTAAAATAGCTATAATATAATTATAATTTATATTGTAGCTATATTAGGGTTTATTTTACAGGTAAGTATTTAGTTTTAAATAGGAATAATTTATTTAATAAGAGTTAATTTATTTCGTTAGATTTAAATTATATTTAACTTAGGGGGGTGTTAGTGTTAGGGTTAGACTTAGCTTTAGGGGTTAATCCATTTATTAGAATAGCGGCGAGATTCGGTCAGCAGATTAGGGGTTAATAATTGAAGTTAGGTGTCGGCGATGTTAGGGAGGGCAGATTAGGGGTTAATTATTGTAGGTAGCTGGCGGCGACGTTGTGGGGGGCAGGTTAGGGGTTAATAAATATAATATAGGGGTTGGCGGTGTTAGGGGCAGCAGATTAGGGGTACATAAGTATAACGTAGGTGGCGGTCGGCAGATTAGGGGTTAAAAAAATGTAATCGAGTGGCGGCGATGTGGGGGGACCTCGGTTTAGGGGTACATAGGTAGTTTATGGGTGTTAGTGTACTTTAGAGCACAGTAGTTAAGAGCTTTATAAACCGACGTTAGCCCAGAATGCTCTTAACTACTGACTTTTTTCTGCGGCTGGAGTTTTGTCACTTCAGACACGACTCTAAATACCGGAGTTAGGAAGATCCCATTGAAAAGATAGGATACGCAATTGACGTAAGGGGATCTGCGGTATGGAAAAGTCGCGGCTGAAAAGTGAGCGTTAGACCCTTTCCTGACTGACTCCAAATACTGTCGGGAGCCTAAAACCAGCGTTAGGAGCCTCTAACGCTGGTTTTCACGGCTACCGCCAAACTCCAAATCTAGGCCCATGTGCATTGCTTTTTCTTCAAATAAGGATATTTAAAAAATGAAGCAAAATAAATTATGGAAGTAAATTGTAATGTTGTTTAAATTTCTATTCTCTATCTGAATCATGAAAGAAAGATTTTGGGTTTGGTGGCCCTTTAAGGGTGTTTTTTTTTTCACTTTTCACGCTCTATTGAAGTCTATGGGGTAGATTTATTAACTGTCAGGTGGACATGAACCGCTGTAGCGGATCATGTCCGCCCAACATCACTAAATGCCGACAGCATACGTTGTCAGCATTTAACATTGCACAAGCATTTCTAGTGAAATGCTTGTGCAATGCTGCCCCCTGCACATTCGCGGCCAATCGTATCTGATTGAGGATGATTGCTGTCTGCCACCTCAGAGGTGACAGACGAGTTAAGGAGCAGCGCTGCTTCTTAACTTACATTTCCGGCAAGCCAAAAGGCTTGCGCCGAATATGCAGCATCTGCTGCTTTGTAAATATACCCCTATGGGGGTGAATACGTTAACACGGTTGCAATATTCAGAGTTCGTCTTTTTGCTTGCTTTGGGTTAGCACTCGTGTGAAAACATTTTACTTTCAATTTGTAATATATGCGATACCCGACAAGCGCATAAAAAACTCACTTCTAGTGAACTTATCTCTTGAGCGGCAGTGTTAAATAGCAAACCCCTTGTAATCTAGCCCAGTATTTTTAAAGTTCAGATACTTTATGTAGATAATCAAGAATAACTATACAAAATTCCTAAGAGGATTGTAAAATAATTTGAAATAAATAATCATTTAAAATCAGTCCTAGCATAGTGGAGCCCCATAACTGAAAGACTGGATACATAAGTGTTATCTGAACTTTAAGACAGCAAACTGCATATTAAGGACATTAAGATGCAAAAGCTCAATGGTTAGTTACAGATTCAATGGCAGTAAGAGTTATGTGTCCTGAGAATTATTATTTCAGACAAATTGAAACGTCCTGAGAATTATTATTTCAGACAAATTGAAACATAGGAAATAAGGCAGCAGTGCAGCGGGTTCAAATTAAGCAGAGCATCCAACTGCACCTTAGCTCCAAAATATTAATATTAAATATTTCTTTACTATCCCAAATCACAATATTTTATATATAATTTACCCCAGGAGGTGCCCCCCTCCTACACTGCACAGTTCATCCAACCCAAAGATGACTACTAACTCAAATAGATTGTTTCTAGAGATTACTGAGCTGTCACATAGGAGCATTAATTTTACTCAAGCTGTCACAGGACACGGTACAGTGCACAGAATAAAAAGCTGATATTATTAACAGTTTAGTGTTATTTATGCAACTATATCTAGAGCATTGCATAGTTATAATGTCTCTTCCAAGTGTTGCAATGCCAAGCACAAACACCTATAAAATCCATGTTATACACAAAAAATGTGTGTAGGAAACAAATAGTGCTGCAGAATAATTAAACAACAAGTTCTAAATAAATATTACAGAGTGCTGACTTAAAGAGACAGTCTACTCCAAATATTATATTGTTTAAAATGATAGATAATCCCTTTATTACCCATCCCCTAGTTTTTCATAACCAACACAGTTATATTAATATACTTTTTACCTGTGTGATTACCTTGTATCTAAGCCTCTGCAGACTGCCCCTTTATCTCAGTTCTTTTGATAGACTTGCATTTTAGCCAATTAGGGCTGACTCTAAAAAAAAACACCATGGGAGTGAGCATTATGTTATCTTTATGGCACACATGAACTAGCACTGTCTATGTTCGAAACACTAACGAAAAAGACATAATCCCCCACCGCAACCTAAACCCACTACACTAATGACCCCTAAAGAGACATAACCCCCACCGTAACCTTAGCCCACTACTATTAACCTCTAACGCGCTATTCAAAACGGTACCCCAAAGAAAGACCAGCAACTTACAGGGTACGTCGCTGGTCATTAAGGGGTCATTCTTGTATTGGTTACTTCATTGTTCTTGTATTGTAGTAGTGTTTATTTTGTTGTTCTTGTTTTGTTATATTATTTAATTTGTTGTTGTTTATTGTGGCTAGCTTTTGGTTTAATGTGTGCTTACTTTGTTGTTCATGTATTGCTGTATTGTTCACTTTGTTCTTGTATTGTGGTAGTGTTTACTTTATAGTTCTTGCATTGTTTAATTTGTTGTTGTTTATTGTGGTTAGCTTAAAGGGCCATAATACCCAAATGTTTAAACACTTGAAAGTGATGCAGCATAGCTGTAAAAAGCTGATTAGAAAATATCACCTGAACATCTCTATGTAAAAAAAAAGATATTTTACCTCAAAAGTTCCTCAGTAGCCACCTCCCATTGTAAAGGATTTCTAAGCAGCATTTTAGTGTGTTTGTCCTGGGACATCTGAAGGGACTAGCATCGTGCACTCTCATATTATTTCACCAATCAGGTAAAGGAAGCTTACTATGAAATCTCATGAGAGTTAAGTCAAATCTCATGAGATCACAGTAAGAGTTCATGACCTCAGCACTGCTGATGCTGATTGGCTGCTGTTCATTTCTTCATTTTTTTTTTAATTTTTTTTACCTGCAGCTGGGCTGCAGCTGAGTATAACTTTTTACACAGCACTTACTCTGCTGAGCTGAGGAAATTGTGAGGTAAAATATCTTCCTTTTTTACATAGAGATGCTCAGGTGATATTTTCCTGTCAGCTTTTTACAGTTATACTGCATCAGTTTCAAGTGATTTAGCATATGAGTATTATGTCCCTTTAAGGTTTAATGTGTTTAATTTGTTGTGGTTTATTGTATTTTTTTTATGATTTCTTGGTTTTATTTAATGTTTTGGATTATGTCTCTTTAGCGGTTAATAGTGTAGTGGGTTAAGGTTGTGGTGGGGGTTCTGGTGCTTTATATATATATATATACAGTATACATATATATATATATATATATATATATACACTCAATGATTTATTTATATGTATTTTATTTTATAAAGGATAATATGAATTTTATGCATCGTGATTTGCAAAAAATGTTTTGTTTTGTTTTGTTTTCATGTTTTTTTAGGAAGATTTCTTTATTGAGATAATATTATGTCACAGGAGACAGTATACAATACTTTATAGTTTGAAATAACTGAATTTCTTTAACTTTGCACTGTTAAAAACAATGCAGTTATTTAAAGCTATAAAGTTGTGGTTAGTGTCTTCTATGACATATTAATATCACGAAAAATACCTAAAAAAAATTAAAACGCAAAAATAAAAGCATTTCAAAATCACAACAATCCTTACAATACATATGGTTGCATATATACAATGAATTACATATAAGGGGCATATTATAAGTGGAGCGTAAAATTTCACTTTTGGGAGCTCGATATTTTCACTCCACTCATAATACCAGTACATGCAATTGTGCACTGGTATAAGAAGTGGCCCACATGCACGGAAGCTTTGCGCTCAATAGAGAGTGCTTCCGTGAGACACGGCATGAGAACTAGAGCAGCAAAGGGGGTAAGTCGCGCAGCGATGGGCAGCAAATTGAAATATATATGTATATGAATATATACATATATATTTATGTGTTTATATGTGTATATACACATATTAACACATACATATATATTTATATAAGCATATACATATACATTTACTTTTCAGTGCAATTTTTTTTCGTAACACCCCACACCCGCCAACTTTAACCCCAATTTTTTTTTTTTTAAACAAATGCTAAGTTATTTTTAAATAAAAAACTACAATATGGTTTATTTTGGGGACAATTGGTGGACATTTTGAAAATTTACCATAGATCTGATCTCTGGTTAATTTTACAGAGTGCAAAAAAAAAAAAAAAAAAAAATTAACGGCTAGATTACAAGTTTTGTCCAGCGCTCACTTTAAACAACGCTGGTATTACAAGTTTTCTGAATGGCTGCGTTAGCCTCAGAAAAGTGAGCGTTGAGCAAATTTAGCGCCACTTCTACCTGTAATACCAGCGTTGCTTACGGTAGTGGTAAGCTGGAAAAACGTGCTTGTGCACGATTTCCCCATAGGATACAATGGGGCTAAACTGGCTGGAAAAAAAACTAACACCTGCAAAAAAGCAGTGTTTAGCTCTTAAGGCAGCCCCATTGTTTCCTATGGGAAAACACTTTTTAATTCTACACCTAACACCCTAACATGAACCCCGAGTCTAAACACCCCTAACCTTACACTTATTAACCTCTAATCTGCCGCCCCCAACATCGTCGCCACCTGCATTATACTATTAACCCCTAATCTGCCGCTCCGGACACTGCCGCCACCTACATTATCCCTATGAACCCCTAATCTGCTGCCCCTAACATTGCCGACACCTATATTATATTTATTAACCCCTAATCTGCCGCCCCAACGTCATCGCCACCTACCTACAATTATTAACCCCTAATCTGCCACCCCCAATGTTGCCGCTACTATATTAAATGTATTAACCCCTCAACCTAAGTCTAACCCTAACACCCCCTAACTTAAATCTATTTTTAATAAATCTAAATAAAATTTCTATAATTAAATAAATTAATCCAATTTAAAACTAAATACTTACCTATAAAATAAACCCTTATATAGCTACAATATAACTAATAGTTACATTGTAGCTATTTTAGGATTTATATTTATTTTACAGGCAACTTTGTATTTATTTTAACTAGGTACAATAGCTATTAAATAGTTAATAACTATTTAATAGCTACCTATTTAAAATAATTACAAAATTACCTGTAAAATAAATCCTAACCTAAGTTACAAATACACCTAACACTATACTATCAATAAATTAATTAAATAAATTAACTACAATTATCTTAAATAAAATACAATTAAATAAACTAAACTATAGTACAAAAACAAACAAACACTAAATTACAAAAAATAAGAAAATATTACAAGAAGTTTAATCTAATTACACCTAATCTAAGCCCCCTAATAAAATAAAAAAGCCCCCCAAAATAATAAAATTCTCTACCCTATACTAAATTACAAAGTAATCAGCTCTTTTACCAGCCCTTAAAAGGGCTTTTTGCGGGGCATTGCCACAAAGTAATCAGCTCTTTTACCTGTAAAAAAAAAGAAATACAATACCCCCCGACATTACAACCCACCACCCACACACCCCTACTCTAAAACCCACCAGATCCCCCCTTAAAAAAACCTAACACTACCCCATTGAAGATCACCTTACCTTGAGCCGTGTTCACCCAGCCGGGCACCGATGGGGCAGAAGAGGACATCCGGACCGGCAGAAGTCTTCATCCTATACGGGTAGAAGAGGACATCAAGACCAGCAGAAGTCTTCATCCAGGCGGCATCTTCTATCTTCATCCTTACGGAGCGGAGCCATCTTCTATCCAGCCGACGCAGATCCATCCTCTTCAATCGAAGTCCTAACGCAGAATGAAGGTTCCTTTAAATGACGTCATCCAAGATGGCGTCCCTCGAATTCCGATTGGCTGATAGGATTGCGTGAGGACTTCGATTGAAGAGGATGGCTCTGCGTCGGCTGGATAGAAGATTCTGCCGGTCCGAATGTCCTCTTCTGCCCCATTGGTGCCCGGCTGGGTGAACACGGCTCAAGGTAGGGTGATCTTCAATGGGGTAATGTTAGGTTTTTTTAAGGGGGGATCGGGTGGGTTTTAGAGTAGGGGTGTGTGGGTGGTGGGTTGTAATGTTGGGGGGGTATTGTATTTCTTTTTTTACAGGTAAAAGAGCTGATTACTTTGGGGCAATGCCCCGCAAAAAGCCCTTGTAAGGGCTGGTAAATTAGCGGATTACTTTGTAATTTAGTATAGGGTAGGAAATTTTATTATTTTGGGGGGCTTTTTTATTTTATTAGAGGGCTTAGATTAGGTGTAATTAGATTAAACTTCTTGTAATATTTTTTTATTTTTTGTAAATTTAGTGTTTGCTTGTTTTGCAATATAGTTTAGTTTATTTAATTGTATTTTATTTTACATAATTGTATTTAATTTATTTAATTAATTTATTGATAGTGTAGTGTTAGGTGTATTTGTAACTTAGGTTAGGATTTATTTTACAGGTAATTTTGTAATTATTTTAACTAGGTAGTTATTAAATAGTTATTAACTATTTAATAGCTATTGTACCTAGTTAAAATAAATAAAAAGTTGCCTGTGAAATAAATATAAATCCTAAAATAGCTACAATGTAACTATTAGTTATATTGTAGCTATATTAGGTTTTTTTTATAGGTAAGTATTTAGTTTTAAATAGGATTAATTTATTTAATTAAAGTAATTTTATTTAGATTTATTTAAATTATATTTAACTTAGGGGGTTGTTAGGGTTAGACTTAGGTTTAGGGGTTAATAAATTTATTATAGTAGCGGCGATGTTGGGGGCGGGAGATTAGGGGTTAATAATTGTAGGTAGGTGGCAGCGACATTGGGGGGGAAGATTAGGGGTTAATAAAATGTACTACAGTGTTTGCGAGGCGGGAGTGCAGCGGTTTAGGGGTTAATTAATTTATTATAGTGGCGGCGATGTCCGGTCGACAGATTAGGGGTTAAAAATATTTATTTCAGTGTTTGCTATGTGGGGGGGCCTCGGTTTAGGGGTTAATAGGTAGTTTATGGGTCTTAGTGTACTGTTTAGCACTTTAGTTAAGAGCTTTATGTTCCGGCATTAGCCCATAAAACTCTTAACTACTGACTTTTATATGCGGTAGGAGTCTTGGAGGTAGAGGCTGTACCACTCACTTCTGCCAAGACTTGTAATACCAGCGTTAGCAAAATCCCATTAAAAAGATAGGATACGCAATTGACGTAAGGAGATTTGCGGTATGGAAAAGTCGCGGAAAAAAAGTGAGCGGTAGACCCTTTCCTGCCTGACTCGTAATACCAGCGGGCGTTAAAAAGCAGCGTTAGGACCCCTTAATGCTGCTTTTTAAAGCTAACGCAGAACTCGTAATCTAGGCGTAAGGTTCTACATTAGGAAGTAGGCTACCTATTATTTAAATGGGACTAGACTCAGCAAAATAGAGGAGGAAAGGGATATGGACAAATGTATAGATAACAAGCTAAAACTGGGTGCACACTGCAGGGAAGTGGCTTCTGAGGCTGAAAAGATACTAGCATGTATTAAAAGAAATACAACAGAGGGGTTTTTTGGTTACGCACACCACAAAAGGACTGTTTAAACTTAACACACATATTGTGGGAGTGCTACCAAAGTGACCAAAATAATTACAAAAAAACAAAAGATATTTTGGTGCACATCCAACCACTTAAGTCCACTCTTTCATGGCATATGAGTATATGCTTCTGTCTGCCAAATATACTTACATAGCTTCTAATAAGATTGGGATAAACATCTCACAATAATATGAGCTTATATTTGTGCTGTAAAAACAAATATACTTCTATCTGCTAAATATATTTACATAGTTCAAATAAAATTGAGATTAACATCTTGCAATAGTATTGACTTATATTTATGCTGCAAAATTTTTTTTTTTTTTTTGCTTGTTAAAAAATGCCTTTAAATGAAATGGGATCTTAGTCACACAATATGATCATATTCTGCTAAGCCAGTCTACCACTTACAAGGTGTCCCACATCAGACCGGTCCTATACTAACCAGTTTCCACACTGCAGCAAGTCATGTCTACACAGTGTGAAGCCCTCTAGCTTATTGAGTATATTTATCAGGAACACACCTGGGCTGGGTGGCGTGCAGTAACCAAAGGGGAGGGATTTGGTCAGCTCCCTATTTAAGAAATACAACAGAGGGGTTTTTTGGTTACGCACACCACAAAAGGACTGTTTAAACTTAACACACATATTGTGGGAGTGCTACCAAAGTGACCAAAATAATTACAAAACAACAAAAGATATTTTGGTGCACATCCAACCACTTAAGTCCACTCTTTCATGGCATATGAGTATATGCTTCTGTCTGCCAAATATACTTACATAGCTTCTAATAAGATTGGGATAAACATCTCACAATAATATGAGCTTATATTTGTGCTGCAAAAACAAATATACTTCTAATCTTCTAAATATATTTACATAGTTCAAATAAAATTGAGATTAACATCTTGCAATAGTATTGACTTATATTTATGCTGCAAAATTTTTATTTTTTTTTGCTTGTTAAAAAATGCCTTTAAATGAAATGGGATCTTAGTCACACAATATGATCATATTCTGCTAAGCCAGTCTACCACTTACAAGGTGTCCCACATCAGACCAGTCCTATACTAACCAGTTTCCACACTGCAGCAAGTCATGTCTACACAGTGTGAAGCTTTCTAGCTTATTGAGTATATTTATCAGGAACACACCTGGGCTGGGTGGCGTGCAGTAACCAAAGGGGAGGGATTTGGTCAGCTCCCTATTTAAGAAATACAACAGAGGGGTTTTAGTATAGGACCGGTCTGATGTGGGACACCTTGTAAGTGGTAGACTGGCTTAGCAGAATATGATCATATTGTGTGACTAAGATCCCATTTCATTTAAAGGCATTTTTTAAAAAGCAAAAAAAAAAAAATAAAATTTTGCAGCATAAATATAAGTCAATACTATTGCAAGATGTTAATCTCAATTTTATTTGAACTATGTAAATATATTTAGCAGATAGAAGTATATTTGTTTTTGCAGCACAAATATAAGCTCATATTATTGTGAGATGTATTAAAAGAGACATAGAAGCATAATTCTGTAACTATATAAATCCCTAGTAAGACCTCACCTTGAGTATGGAGTGCATTTCTGGGGACCAATCTCAAAAAAAGACATTGCAGGGTTAGAAAAAGTTCAGAGAAGGGCCACAAAACTAATAAGAAGAATTAAGAATTTAAGCTATGGGGAGAAGCCAAACTTGGTCTGTTTTCCTTAGAAATTCTAGTATTTTTAAAATATAATAGCAGGTCGTCAGCATATAGTGAAAGAACACATTTGTGGGCCCCCAAACTTATTCCCACTAATTCTTGCCTAAAGTAGACTGCCAGAGGCTCTATGGCTACGTTAAAAAGGGAGAGAGGACACCCGTGTCCCTTTTCCTAACTTAAAAAAGGTGTTTGGCTACTATTAACCAATGGCTAGATTACAAGTCTTTCATTATGAGTAAAAAAGCAGTGTTAAGCCTTATAACGCTGCCTTTTTAGTACCGCTGGTATTACAAGTCTTGCAGATTTAGGGGCACCGCACACTTTTTTGGCCTTACCGCAAATCAATTTACGCAATTTGTGTATAGTCTATTTTCAATGGGACTTCCATATACCGTCAAGATTCGTACCGCATTTTAAAGTCAGTAGTTTTACAAAGCTGTAGCATAAAACTCATAACTAAAGTGCTAAAAAGTACACTAACACCCATAAACTACCCATTAACCTCTAAACTGAGGCCCTCCCGCATTGCAAACACTAAAATAACATTATTAACCCCTAATCTGCCGCTCCCGACATCACCGCCACTATAATAAACATATTAACCCCTAAACCGCCGTACTCCCACCTCGCAAACATTAGTTAGATATTATTAACCCCTAATCTGCCATCCCTAACATCGCCGCCACTATATTAAAATTATTAACCCCTAAATCTAAGTCTAACCCTAACACCCCCTAACTTAAATATAATTAAAATAAATCTAAATAAAACCTACTATTAATAACTAAAGAATTCCTATTTAAAACTAAATACTTACCTGTAAAATAAACCCTAAGCTAGCTACAATATAACTAATAGTTACATTGTATCTAGCTTAGGGTTTATTTTTATTTTACAGGCAAGTTTGTATTTATTTTAACTAGGTAGAATAGTTACTAAATAGTTAATAACTATTTAATAACTACCTAGCTAAAATACATACGAATTGACCTGTAAAATAAAACCTAACCTGTCTTACACTAACACCTAACTTAACCCTACTATTAAATAAATTCCCTAAAGTAAATACAATTAACTAAATTCAATAAAATTAGCTAAATTACAAAAAAACAGAACATTAAATTACAGAATATAAAAAAAAATTACAAGATCTTTAAACTAATTACACCTAATCTAATAGCCCTATCAAAATAAAAAAGCCCACCCAAAATAATAAAAACCCCTAGCCTAAACTAAACTACCAATAGCTCTTAAAAGGGCCTTTTGCGGGGCATTGCCCCAAAGAAATCAGCTCTTTTACCTGTAAAAAAAATTACAAACAACCCCCCCAACAGTAAAACCCACCACCCACACAACCAACCCCCCAAATAAAACCCTAACTAAAAAAACCTAAGCTCCCCATTGCCCTGAAAAGGGCATTTGGATGGGCATTGCCCTTAAAAGGGCATTTAGCTCTATTGCAGCCCAAACCCCTAATCTAAAAAATAAAACCCACCCAATACACCCTTAAAAAATCCTAACACTAACCCCCAAAGATCTACTTACAGTTTTGAAGTGCCGACATCCATCCTCAACAAAGCCGGGAGAAGTCTTCATCCAAGCAGCAAGATGTCCTCAACGAAGCCGGCAGAAGTGGTCCTCTAGACAGGCAGAAGTCTTCACCCAGACGGCATCTTCTATCTTCATCCTTCTGACGCGGAGCGGCTCCATCTTGAAGACATCCAGTGCGGAGCATCCTTTTCAATCGACAGCTTCTTCTGGAATGAAGGTTCCTTTAAATGACGTCATCCAAGATGGCGCCCCTTAGATTCCGATTGGCTGATAGAATTCTATTAGCCAATCGGAATTAAGGTTGAAAAAATCCTATTGGCTGATGCAATCAGCCAATAGGATTTTGTCCTGGTGACCAGGAAGCTAATCTTTCTGGTGAAATATATGCATTATTGAGAAGCTTTAAGTGAGATTCCTTCCAGAAGGAAGAAAGGGGAGCATCACAAATCCACTTAATACCTTTATTAATAGTTTAATTATTAATCTCTTCAAAATACTTGAGCCAATGAGATAAAAACTGATCCAGATTTAACTGTCCTTGTTTTGCCAATAAGATCTTGTATAGTAATGATATTGAATGGTTCCTTTGCCTATATAGGTTAACAAAATCGCCAATTGTTCCAAAATAATCCGACCAAAATCCTGTTTGCAATTTTTTATTTATAAAATGGCCAAGTTGGAGATATGCATAGAAACACTTATTAGGCAGATTGTATTCAATAGCAATGCTCTCTCTTCGCATACTAAGCCCCTTGTCAAGGAATTGTACTATCATCGTTAGACTTTTATCAGCCCACCTATTAGATATCTCATACTGAAACCCTGGTTGAAATTCCGGGTGGCCTCTAACTGGTAGGAAGGCTGATATATGGAAATTAATCTTTAAGCGGGAGCATAGTTGCTGCCATGCTTTGACCACATTATAAATACTAATTATTGATTTAATGTTTCCAGGGAGTTGTACATGTGGGCAGTGTAGGATCGCTTTAAGGGATAGAGGTTGTATAAGATTTTCCTCCATTTTTATATTAGTTAAGTAGTTAGAGGAGAGGAGCCAATCCACTCAATGTTGTGTAAGTATGGCAATATTATATGCCCTAATATCAGGGAATGCAAGGCCTCTGAATGCCTTAAGCTGAGAGAGTTTTATTATAGACAGCATATGTCTATTCTTATTCAAGAGAAAATCAGCACATACCCGATTAAAGGTCTTAATATCTTTATCCTGAATAAACAGCGGTAAGTTATTCATAATATAAAATATTTGGGGAAAAAGAATGGTTTTAATCAACATCACCTTAGCAGACAATGAAATTGAAAAGAGGCTCCAGCGATGTAATTTGGATATTATATGTGAGAAAAAAGATGTATAATTACGTTTGTACCAGATATTAGGATCCTTATGTAAATTGATTCCAAGATATCTAAAGCTATCTACTTCTCTAAAGCTATGTTGTCTAAAACTATCTTTATTTTTATATATCCAGAGAATTTCTGACTTTGCAGTGTTCACTTTGTATCCAGAAATTGCGCTAAAAAGATCCAAAATCATCAAGGCTATTGGTATGTTATTTCTAGCATTTTTAAAATATAATAGCAGGTCGTTAGCATATAGTGAAAGAACACATTTTTGGGCCCCCAAACTTATTCCCACTAATTCTTGCCTAAGGTAGACTGCCAGAGGCTCTATGGCTATGTTAAAAAGAAGAAGAGAGAGAGGACACCCTTGTCATGTCCCTTTTCCTAACTTAAAAAAGGTGTTTGGCTACTATTAACCAACGGCTAGATTAGGAGTCTTGCGTTATGAGTAAAAAAGCAGCGTTAAGCCTTATAACGCTGCTTTTTACTACCGCTGGTATTACGAGTCTTGCAGATTTAGGGGCACCGCACACTTTTTTGGCCTTACCGCAAATCAACTTACGCAATTTGTGTATAGTTTATTTTCAATGGGACTTTCATATCCCGTCAAGATTCATACCGCATTTTAAAGTCAGTAGTTATGAGTTTTACACTACAAAGCAGTAGCATAAAACTCATAACTAAAGTGCTAAAAAGTACACTAACACCCATAAACTACCTATTAACTCCTAAACCGAGGCCCTCCCGCATCGCACTAAAATAAAATTATTAACCCCTAATCTGACACTCCCGACATCGCCGCCACTATAATAAACATATTAACGCCTAAACCGCCGCACTCCCGCCTCGCAAACATTAGTTAAATATTATTAACCCCTAATCTGCCATCACTAACATCGCCGCCACTATATTAAATTTATTAACCCCTAAATCTAAGTCTAACCCTAACACCCCCTAACTTAAATATAATTAAAATAAATATAAATAAAACCTACTATTAATAACTAAATAATTCCTATTTAAAACTAAATACTTACCTGTAAAATAAACAATAAGCTAACTACAATATAACTAATAGTTACATTGTATCTAGCTTAGGGTTTATTTTTATTTTACAGGCAAGTTTGTATTTATTTAACTAGGTAGAATAGTTACTAAATAGTTATTAACTATTTAATAACTACCTAGCTAAAATCCATACAAATTGACCTGTAAAATAAAACCTAACCTGTCTTACACTAACACCTAACCTAACCCTACAATTAAATAAATTCCCTAAATTAAATACAATTAACTAAATTTAAAAAATAGCTAAATTACAAAAAAACAAAACACTATTTACAGAATATAAAAAATACAAGATCTTTAAACTAATTACACCTAATCTAATAGCCCTTTCAAAATAAAAAAGCCCACCCAAAATAATAAAAACCCCTAGCCTAAACTAAACTACCAATAGCCCTTAAAAGGGCCTTTTGCGGGGCATTGCCCCAAAGAAATCAGCTCTTTTACCTGTAAAAAAATTTACAACCCCCCCAACAGTAAAACCCACCACCCACACAACCAACCCCCCAAATAAAACCCTAACTAAAAAAACCTAAGCTCCCCATTGCCCTGAAAAGGGCATTTGGATAAGCATTGCTCTTAAAAGGGCATTTAGCTCTATTGCAGCCCAAACCCCTAATCTAAAAAATAAAACCCACCCAATACACCCTTAAAAAATCCTAACACTATCCCCCTAAGCTCCACTTACAGTTTTGAAGAGCCGACATCCATCCTCAATGAAGCCGGGAGAAGTGGTCCTCCAGACGGGGTCCAATCAGCCAATAGGATTTTCTCAACCTTAATTCCGATTGGCTGATAGAATTCTATCAGCCAATCGGAAACTAAGGGACGCCATCTTGGATGACGTCACTTAAAGGTACCTTCATTCGTCGGGTAGTCGTCGTTGGAAGAGGATGCTCCGCGCCGGATGTCTTGAAGATGGACCCGCTCCACGCCGGATGGATGAAGATAGAAGATGCTGTCTGGATGAAGATTTCTGCCCATCTGGAGGACCACTTCTCCCCGCTTGGATGAAGACTTCTCTCGGCTTCGTTGAGGACTTCTTGCAACTTCGATGAGAACTTCTCCTGGCTTCGTTGAGGATGGATGTCGTATCTTCAAAACTGTAAGTGGATCTTCAGGGGGTTAGTGTTAGGTTTTTTAAGGGTTTATTGGGTGGGTTTTATTTTTAGGTTAGGGCTTTGGGCAGCAATAGAGCTAAATGCCCTTTTAAAGGGCAATGCCCATCCAAATGCCCTTTTCAGGGCAATGGGGAGCTTAGGTTTTTTTTAAATACATTTTTTATTTAGGTTGTGTAAAATGTTACATAGAGAATCACCAACAAACAATAATAACATTGTAGTAAGGCATACATTCTTAATGTATAGACATAGTGAAAAAGCAGAACGATAATAACCCTAGGCATACATTCTGGAAATCTTTGAAACAGTGGAAACACTGTGCCTATAGAGTATATAGCTTAGTCTATTATTCCACTGGTCTGTAAGAAGATATAACAATCAACAACATGAAACTGGTAAGTAATTGTCTAGAATAAATTAGAGTAGTATGCCCGTAGGAATTTTTTATAGGTTATAATGGAACCTTGATTTTGTATTATATGAAGAATAAAAATGATCCCCACATTGCAGTCGAAAACGTACTTTAGAATACCTATTCGAAAAAGATTGGGGCAAGGGGGGGTTGGCTGTATGTTTTTTGGGGGAAGGAAAATTCAGCAGATGAGAGCCGCTTTAAATGAGGTAAGGGAGAGGGATGGGAAAGTGGAGCCAATTAGGATGTCAGACTGGTAAATACTTTTGGGCCTCTGAACTTTTAAGGAAAAAACAGGTAAGGATATCTCCCATCAATGCCATGCATAGAGGAGGAAAACAGATATATTTCAATCTCTGTCATGATATACAATATATAATAATAGTATGTAGCGAGCTAAACCATTGCCTGGAGCAAAAAATTAGCATTTGGAAACGGGTGGAAGAACAGATGAGGAGTATTGAATGTGTATCATGTCTCTGAGGTAGGCATGATACAAAACCTCTAAACGGTAGGGTGTTCTGCATAAGGACTCGTATGTAAACAATGCAGATGATAATAAGACATCTTTGTGGTGTCCGAGAGACCTGATTTGGAGAATCATTTTATGGCATCTTATGGAGTTAAGCCAAACAGGAGAAATGTTCACATGTGAATGTTATGTATTGTATGAAAATATAAGGGAGGTCCCATTATCTCAAATAAAACCATAATCCAAGTAGACCCAACAAATTTAGCACTCCTTCTATCTGTGGTATATATTATAGGATAACAGATGGGTGGGCTATTTGATATTAACATGAATTACCATTTTAGATCCTCACTCACCTCCATTTGGCAGAATATAAGTAATAATATAGGCAACTAGAAGTAATACTTGAACTATTACAGTAGGTAGATCAATGTCTACTGTATGAGGGAGAATCACAGTTAATAAAACATCCTAGGGTCCACTTAAGGCTTTCCAGAACTAAATTTGGATATCTCCAACTTTAGAGAATCGTAAACATTACAGTCCCATGTTAGAACAGCATACAAGGAGAAACTTGCTATGGAGTATATATGAAAACAACCTTTAGCGCCTGTTACCACATTGGGAAGTAAATAGACATACACAGTAGAAAAGTCAGCATTAAGTTATGTCAGGACATTCAGTATTCACAAATAATGTTATATTGGTTCTATGCCTTGTTTCTATATGACTTTAATAGCCCACATATCTTTATCAATTAGTATAGATGTTCTCTATGTCCCAATCCTCAGGATATGTTATAAACATTACAATACTTAAACCTTGGCATAATGCAATACTTAAACCTTGGCCTAATGCAGTATTAGATAGCCAAAGATATACACCCTATAAGATACCAATGTCATCATAATTATGGCATATAAAGGGTGAAAATAGTGTGGCATACTGTAAATGTGGGGCTAAACTGTCCTCTCTATACCTCAAAATCCAGTATATGACGCGCATATAGAATGGTAGTATATTGTTGTAACCCTTATGAAACTATTTTGTATGCCTATGGTAAAAGAGAAAAACCCATGTTGTATATGCTCAACCTGTTACATCTTGAGTGGATCTTGTGCCAACTCATTGTTATGAGTTGGAACCTCTCTATCAGAAAAACTCTAGCTGGGGTTGTGTAAACTGAGACCAAGTATACTATCGCTCATCAGTTAATTGGCTATCATGGTGAAAGATGTCCTGACTGAACATAGATATTTACATATCAGACTGTCCTTACTGGTTAGTAGTGCAAGTAATTGAGAGTGTAGACTACTATAACGGCGGGTTATACTTCATAGCCTGGGAAGTATCATAAAGGAATGCTCCCGTGTATAGACCTGTAGCAATAGTGAGACTCAAAGTGGAGTATGGCTTATGATAATGGGTAGCTAAGTATAAAGTTCAAAACGTAGGGCACCTAAGGAAGAGGTTTTCTTTAAAGTATAACAAGCCAATTACTCAAAAGGGATAAGTAAATTTTGTAACTAATATATGTATGTAAATCTGCAAAATATCCCTATATGGAAATATTCACTCTCAAGAGTAATATTGTTTAGGCACTATCGTATGGGGAAGCATACATGCATAACCTTTCCAAGAGTAGTATAAATGTATAAAGGGATGTACAACATGAACATATCAGTAGCTCCCACACATAGACAGATAGGAGGTGCTATATACCTGCGTATTTTAAATAACATTAATATTCGTTGCAATATACCTAAAATAGTAGAAGATAACATATGAGCTGAACATCTGAAAGAATACATAAAAAGTGAACATATAAATATATTCTAACCATGACATTGTCACTTTTCAAGTCTAAACAGAGGTGTAATACCTTAATAGACTCCTGCTTATCCCTATAAAACTGTAAACTAGTTAGCGTTCATAGTCATCAAAGACCTCTAAACATACAACAGTAGTATTTGTGAAACTATTATGGTGACTTAGAATAACACACCTACCAGAGGAAGTAGAAAGAAAGGGAGAAATTTCTGGCACAAAAACAGGCACGGGAAGAGCTAAGGACTAGGTTCTCCTTCTATAGACACGGGGGTAAAGCAGGTCAATTTCTGGCCAACCTAATCAAAATTAAACAAAAAAAACCTTTGATTGAATCTCTTAAAACCCCACATGGCAAAATCACTAATAGTAAAAGAATAGACGATTTTATACTACAATTTTATAAGAATTTATATGCAGCACAAGATCTAAATTTAGAAAGTAAAGAGAATTTTTGGAGAGAATTAAAGACCCCTAAGCTAGAGAGAGTGAACTTAGTAGAATTAAACAAGCCTATCTCCCTGCAAGAAGTCATGTCTGCCATTAAGAAAGCACCAGCTAATAAAGCTGCTGGACCGGATCAGATCCCGGCAGAACTTTATAAATGTCTTAAAGATGAAATTGCTCCAACTTTGGTAAAATGATTTAATAATTATTACATAGATGGTATACCATGCTCTAAATATTTCTCAGCATATCTAATAGCTTTAATTTTAAAAAAAGGGAAAGATAAAGAAGAGATAAGCTCTTATAGAACGATCTCGCTCTTAAACAATGACTATAAACTACTGACAAGTATTATAGCAAGCAGGTTTAAATTAGCTATTGACCCACTTATTCACAGGGATCAAGTGGGGTTTATGCCGGGCAGAAATTCATCACGCAACATTAGGAAAATCCAATTGATCTTGAACCACTATCATAATATATCACTGAAAAAAAATGGAGACAGAATAGCGGATGCAGCAATAATAACCTTAGATGCAGAGAAGGCCTTCGACTCCATTACTTGGGATCATCTGTACACTACTCTTAACAGGTTTGGAGTCGAGGGCCCGCTCGCAAAATTTGTGGAGACAATTTATCATTTCCCTAATGCTGCTATTATAATTAATGATAGGATCACGGAAAACTTTCAATTATCTCGAGGTACAAGACAGGGATGCCCTTTATCGCCATACTTATTTAATCTGGCACTAGAACCATTGGCTATTCGCCTTAGAGAGGAGATTGAAGGTATCAGATTCAATACAACCCAGATTACAACACTATTATATGCAGATGACTTGCTTGTATTTTTATCCAATTCTCAAGTAACCATCCCCAGGCTTTTACTAATCTTGTATGAATTTAGTGCCTTTTCAGGCTATAAAGTAAACACGATGAAATCAGAGATCTAATGGTTAAGGAAACAAGCAATTTCCTACCTCTGCTCGCAGTTTAAAGATGCTGGCGAAGCATTTACCTATTTGGGAATTAAACTATCCAAAGACAGTAATGATTGGTACAAACTTAACTATACCCCGCTTTTTGCTAAAATTTTTAAAGACCTCCAAAATTGGGCGAAATTTAAATTATCATTATCAGGTAAAATAAACTTGATTAAGATGATTATATTTCCAAAACTGATGTACCTGATGCAAAATATTCCGTTGTTTATAAAACGTCAGGATTTAACTTTATTTAAACAAGCATGCCTCCGGTTTTTCTGGGGAGATAAACGCAGAGCCGTTGCCTTTAAGACAATAACACTTGCTAGGGCGGATGGAGGAATGGCACTACCAGATTTAGAGATTTATAATTTAACAACGATAGCCAAAATAGCACTTGATTGGCTAACGGATGCGGAGTACTATGTATCACAGGAGTTTGAAAAATATTTTGTATACCCATATGAGCTTACGGCTCTTCTTCACTGTCCAGCTATTGATGCCCCACGCAAGGTTAAGCAAATCCCTAGCATTTATAATGTTATAAGGGCTTGGCAAAAAATACTCGGAAAAATAAATGTCAACAGCAATTTTTCTGAATATTTATATATAACGGGCAACCCTGCCTTTATCCCGGCAATTGACTCTAAAATTTTCAGAGAATGGGCATCGAAAGGGCTTAAGTATATATCCCAAATTATAGATCATAACTTAGGGAGATGTAGGACATTTTCTGACCTTCAAAATGAGTTTGGACTCAGAAATAAAGATTTTTATGCCTTTTTACAGGCACGCCATTATATACAGACTTTGATGACAGCCAATGGTAAGGAGGACTGGGGTATGGTGGAACCAGTAATTAAACTATTTAGGGCTGGGAAATATTCCATTTCCTTTTTTTATAGGATAGTTTTAAGGTTCATGGGCCGGAGTCATCTGCAGAAGATTGCACAGGCCTGGCAAGTTACAGCAGAGACGGTACAGAAAAGTGTCCAACTAGCTGATACTGCAATATGTTCGTCATCATGGAGAGAGTCACACTTTAAATTAATAAATAGATCCTACATCACCCCTAAGATACATGCTTACTGGGATGAGGCAGGGGTGTGTTGCTATAAATGTAAAATTAGAAAGGCAGACTTACATCACTGTTTTTGGAGTTGCTATAAAATAAAGAAATTCTGGTACAAGGTAAACTATTGGCTTAATGTAGTAAATTCGAATCAAGATAGAATAACAGAGAATCAGGTCTTCTTTTTAGTAGACAACCATAATGAGAATCAACTTCGAAATAATCGACAGATGAATGCGGTAATAATATTGTGTAGACTATTAATTTTGAAATACTGGAAATCTAAAAAGGTGCCCAACTTGTTGGAACTTAAACAGAAAATATTAAATTTAATAATTATGGAACAGATGGATACTTCTACTAACTCAGAATCTCAAATTAAGCACTTCTTCCATAAATGGAAGAATATTATTCTAGCATATCCTATAGAAACTCAAAAACAACTTATTGCCCCTTTTAAGGGTACGGTATATTTAGAGCTTGCCATTATGGACAACGTATTCCCAGATATATAGAGGCCGGAGAGGGTCCCATTTGATGAGACAGCGCCTGGGGGTCCTTTTTTTTTTTTTCCCCTTTTTCCCTTAGTTTGTAAGGTTTTTTTTTTTTTTGGTTTTTTTTTTGTATGTGATATATGTGTTTAAAAAAAAAGGTAAAAAAAAACAGCAGCAATATATATGAGGTATTGAGTGCATGAAACTTAATTGTCTATGCTAATCTATTGATATATTTCTTTTTGTTGTCTCTTTTTTTTGTTTCGTTTCCATGCTTGTTTTGATGTTCTATTGACTTGGCATCCTGCGTGATGCGGCAAACTGTTGAACTGTATAATGGTATATGCTGCTGGTCATAAATAAATATTTAAAAAAAAAAAAAAGAATAACACACCTACAGATTAGTTACAGTTATGTATTTGGGCTAAAAGTAGCAGTCTACTATCCCACTCCTGCTCGATGGATTCTTAGGATCAGTGCTGGCCTTTGTTTCTTGAGGGAGATATTCTTATCTGTGGACCTGCCGCTATGAGAGGATGTCTTGCTTTGGTTCCGTTTACTAGCATCATCAGTTTGTTGGATTTCTAGGGTAGTGTTATTTCCGAGGAGAGAAGTCTCATAGCTGGAGGCTTTTAACAGTTCCTTTGAAGGCTCATCCTCCCATTGTAGATGTATAGTGCCTATAAACATCATATGTAGTTAAGTAACAGGATCACTGTATGTATAAGATATCATTTCCATACTATGAATTTGACACACAAAGATAACAAGGGCACTATATAGGCAAGCTCCTCATTGGTTTGAATTGTATAAGATACTATATTTTGTTTTAGTATCAATATATTATGTTACTTTTGAGGAGTGGTGCTAGCATTTGGTACTGAATTTGCAGAACAATTGGGATGAAATCCCTGGAAAGAAATGCTGTGTAGCACTCTCTGCCCAGACTAGGGTAGAGCCACTGGTACAATCTTAAAATTTAACTTTTATTTCTTACTTTAAAAATGGGTGAACATAAACAATTTAAAAGACACTCTATCTCAAATTGCTAACAACAGTTTCCTTTGGCTAATTTTATTAATTCGAGAGACCGATTAGTCTTTATATTAATATAAGTTATGTAACTGTACTGATCGGTACTCCCTTATTTGCGTAAAATGGGGGTATTGGTAGCCCTGTAATGGATATCTGTGGCGTTTAGTTGCTCATGCTATTATTGAGGCTAATGGTACTGCTTAATTTGTTTGTTTTAGCCTGGGATGGCATGAGAGATTTTCAAGTTTGGTTCACATATATATGCAGACCCTAATTGTGAAGTTCTTGCTGTTCTTATAGTTCACTTCCCTAGGTTTGGTTAGTGTACAGATATCAAGGATAAGATATCCCAATTTTTGTATCAATTATACTTAAAGGATGTGTATTGTGTTTCCCACTTTTATTATTTCTATATTCTGCGTTTTTTCACTAGTTCATTATTCTGTTCCCCTTGTGGGGTTGATCTTCTAGTGAATTTGAACAGACGTTTCACTGATAAGTTCAGTGGCAATACAGTTATAATCTCACCATTTGAAAGTGAAGCGGTGTAGTCTGTATGTTTAATACACTGTTGGGTGATTCTTTAAGTAATAGCGTCTACATGTGCGAACTTCTTTTTGTTAATAACATTTTTTGTTAACTCCCCAGTTTGCAATGTTCCCTTTATTGTTACACTTCTTTTTATTTATTAAACGCTAAATAGCTTTATGTTACATATGTTTCATAATATGCGTTGTGTGGTTATAAAAAGATACTCTCAATATACCATCTCATAGTACCCACACCTTGAATCCTTATTTTAGAATTCAGCGGCTGGTTATAATTTTGTTCTTGTTACTGGCAACTAGTTGCTATGTGTTACATCTATTTTGCAACACGTATTATGCAATTATACGTCGATACTATTGGTATATAATATTACAACATTGTTTCTCCTTTTGGGGACTTAGGAGCTCATTGTAATTATATCTGCAGCATCCGCATTCAAATTCAAATTGCATCAGTATTTATTCCCTAACTGCCACTATATGCTGTCTTTTCTGCGGTTAGGCTTAGTAATCTTATCCTTAATATGGGGTATTATGCAGCTGGAATTGTGCTAGCATCAATGCTGTTTACGTAGCTGCATTCCCATTAACCTCATTAGACCGCTCTGTTAGCTATAGTTCAACTTGAAATATTGCCACACTCAGACTTATTTATCGCTAACATGCATTCACACACTTGTGCCAAAATGTGATTGACACCAACACCCCTTTGCTATTCAATTTAGCGATTGAGATAGATATTTTTAAAAAACATTTAACACACTAATGGGACCCCATCGTCCCATGCAACCCCCCTGACGCGTTTCGCCAGTTACGGCTTTATCAAAGGTGGCGGGCCGCCGATTCTCAAAGTATTTATTTGTTTTCCTTTGCGGAAGTTCCGCCTCTCCCGTATTTTCATTCACTAATATCGGCTGTCACTCTCATGTGTACAGCCTATTGGGATCAATGTGTACATTATCTTGCTTTGATTTAAGGTCGACTGCTGATTTCAAGTGTTAAGGTGGACATATTTCCTTCTATCATCTTTTCCTATATTCGCCTTTATCATTACCTCACAGAAGGTTGTGTTATGGTTTTATGTTTGTGATTCATCTAAGGCTTTATTTTAGAATTAATTACTACTTTAAATATCACAGTGAATATCTTTTTACTTTTCATTATCGATTCTTCATTTTTATCATATAATGCAGGAATTCACTGTTTATTTATAATGGAAAATACCGGACAGTAGTTGTGGGTCTTATAATTATGACCTTTCATTATTGCTTTTTTCCTTATGGTAATATAATTCTCTGCTGTACTGTAGAAAGTAATTTGCTTGCTTATTGCATAAAGTTATTCCATAAGCTTTGATTTTAAATTTTCGATGTTAATATTCTCTCCTTTCCAATGAACCTATTGTCTGTATAAACCATCTATCTTCCTTGAGAGTAATAAGTAGAAAAAAGCCTTCACCCTTAGATATATTGGTAATGTTTTGTCTCTCCATTACAATTGTATCTATGTGTTTACAATTATCCATTATCTATGTATTTTAATGATTACTGTAGAATCCAATATTTTATGTTACGTATCTCTCTGCATGGAGAATAGTAGCATTATGTTATCATGATGTGGCTGCCTCATTTATTTTAAATTTTGGTGACTATTTAATATTTATTGATTTTATAGTATGATATGAATGCTGTGCTTTTATACTCGAATTGTATTTTGTTATCAGAGTTTGAATGTTTTCTCTGCTCTGATTATGTGAAGTGGTTCCATTGTTATATTTGCTTTAGCTGGGTTCATGTGATCATATTGAAGTGATAGTGCATAACTTATCTTCTAACTAAGCTGTGACAATGATAGTGTGATTTGTTAGGTATTGTTGTCCTTATACTCATATTTAAAAGAACTGGCACCAGTGTCTTGTGCCTAAGTGACATTCAGTGGTATTCTTAATTATCTTGTGTTTTGTGATTTGTTCTCTTGTCTCCTGGTTACTTTTCATTGTGCCTTTGTGGTGCTCTCAGTGCTATCGTTTAATAAGTGTTTAGGTAGTGCTCTGTACTATTGATTGTTGTGATCAGGTGTCTGGTTGGTGATGTGCTAAAAAATGATAAATATCTGTGAAAGGCATACCCAAATTATTTGGGAACTAAAGGAAAGTGAATTAAGTGTAGCTAAAGTTTAAATGAGAAATTTTTTTATATTATTATATGCCATTCTGAAATCAATGAGATTGTTATTCTTTTGCTATTTAAAAGTGTACATGACAGTCTAGAATCCATTGACTTGTTATATGACTATTGTTTTTTCATATGTCCTTTCATTGTGGATTCTTAGAATTGTTCTTCTGTAATTTCTTGTTCCTTTCTGTACTCAAGGTGGATTTGTTTTCTTTCTCTTTATTTCTTTATTGTCTGTGCGGTTCTCTATAGGAATATGAAGAAGTTGTTGTTTTCATTTATTCCATTCGGATGTACCGAATTTAGTAGATATATCCACTTACTTTCAGCTTTGAGTAGTGCTGTTTCTAAGTCACCTCCCCTTACTCCTAGTTTAATGTGTTCTATCCCCCAGGGCTATTTGGGCTAAAAGTAGCAGTCTACTATCCCACTCCTGCTCGATGGATTCTTAGGATCAGTGCTGGCCTTTGTTTCTTGAGGGAGATATTCTTATCTGTGGACCTGCCGCTATGAGAGGATGTCTTGCTTTGGTTCCGTTTACTAGTATCATCAGTTTGTTGGATTTCTAGGGTAGTGTTATTTCCGAGGAGAGAAGTCTCATAGCTGGAGGCTTTTAACAGTTCCTTTGAAGGCTCATCCTCCCATTGTAGATGTATAGTGCCTATAAACATCATATGTAGTTAAGTAACAGGATCACTGTATGTATAAGATATCATTTCCATACTCTCCGATATCTCTTATAGGAGTTGCACTTTCCATGATGATCGGTATTTCATCAGGGTCACATATGGCTTCAGATTCCTCGCTGAGTATGAGCACATCCCTATCATGTACAATCTGTTCCATAGAAGCACGACAGGTGTTTACTGAGACAGAAGGCTCCCGTATAGGATAAAGGTGGCAATCTGTTAGTGTCTCCACTAGAGACCGTGGGCTATGGGTCAATGAGCTAAAAATTTCTCTCAGAGAGCCCCACTCTTCTGCGAACACTTTGTGGAGCTCAGTAAAATCCGTGTGTAGAGTTGCCTCAAGCTCTTTTAGTAGTTGTATGGCTGCAAGTTCCATTTTGATGACAGTTATACATATAAGGGATACACTGTTGGGCTATTATAGACCAGCTATTTGTACTATGACTCATGTGGCAGTTACCTTAAGTAGCACCTTAGACAATGATAGGCTTCAAAGGAATAAAGTGAGCACTCAAAGGATATCACTGGTTCCCTATTATGGTTAGTTGAGGGTATTGAGGTGTAAAGTTTGGGCAAGGCCTGTCAGTCTGCTCTACTGATATGTGCAAGCAATAGTAAAAAAAGTTTGCCCAGTGGTTTATATGATAGAGTCAATCGCTTACCCCTGCTTCAATGTGGTCACTGTATTTCACTGTACCGTTTGCCTTTTAGCAGCATGGGGTAGCTACCTAATCTGCCAGGTCACTCCCAGTGGACAGGCCTCGATTCCTGATGAGGTCCATAATTGATGGCTTGGTATCTGTCTTTGGGCTCAACACTGCCCTTGGGGCATATGGTTGTTATCCTGCTGTCGCTCAATACTTAGAATCAGTATCACAGCTCCACCAGGGCCATGAGGATTAAAATTATGGAGGCCACCAAAGACTGGGTGTTTCCTGGCTGGGAACAGTGGTCGGCAAAGGTACCCATCACTGATGCTGAGCGGAGGGATCTCAGAATATTGCTAGGGTTAACCTGATCATTCAGGAGTGATTTTGGGGCAAGTTGTGTGGGATTATGTTAAATTAGCTGTTATATTAAAGAGAAAAACTGTGGGAGCTCTGTGAAGTGTGTCTTCTCTGTTCGGCTGTTGACTCCGCCCCCTGGGAGTTTAGGATTTTTTAGTTAGGGTTTTATTTGGGGGTTAGTTGTGTGGGTGGTGGGTTTTACTGTTGGGGGGTTGTTGTTGGGTTTTTTTTGTCAGGTAAAAGAGCTGATTTCTTTGGGGCAATGCCCAGCAAAAGGCCCTTTTAAGGACTATTGGTAGTTTAGTTTAGGCTAGGGTTTTTTTATTTGGGGGGGGGGCTTTTTTATTTTGATAGGGCTATTAGATTAGGTGTAATTAGTTTAAAGATCTTGTAATTTGTTTTTTATTTTCTGTAATTTAGTGTTTGTTTTTGTTTGTAATTTAGCTAATTGTATTTAATTTAGTTAATTGTATTTAATTTAGGTAATTTATTTAATTGTAGTGTAGTGTTAGGTGTTAATGTAACTTAGGTTAGGTTTTATTTTACGGGTAAATTTGTATTTATTTTAGCTAGGTAGTTATTAAGTTAGTTAATAACTATTTAGTAACTATTCTACCTAGTTAAAATAAATACAAATTTGTCTGTAAAATAAAAATAAACCCTAAGCTAGCTACAATGTATCTATTAGTTATATTGTAGCTAACTTAGGGTTTATTTTACAGGTAAGTATTTAGTTTTAAATAGGAATAATTTAGGTAATAATTGTAGGTTATATTTATATTTATTTTAATTATATTTAAGTTAGGAGGTGTTAGGGTTAGACTTAGTTTTAGGGGTTAATAAATATAATATAGTGGCAGTGACATTGGGGGCGGCAGATTAGGGGTTAATAAATGTAGAAAAAGGAAAACAATATACAGAGGTGCAAGATGGAAAAAAACACACAATATTCTGTACAAATGAACTAAGAACTTTTACTCTCCTTTAGGTCAGACCGCAGCCTTCTTGCAGTCTCTCCCTTGTGACTGTGTATAGATAGATAGTAGTAGTAGATGGCGCTGGTCTATTGAATGATGTTCTCTAGTAAGTGAAGAGAAAAAAGGCTTGATGCATATTTTGAAGCCAATTAATATGGGTGCACTATACTCACTCCATAAGATGAATCTTTACAGCTGAAAGGGAACGTAGCGTCAGATGGCAAGAGTCCACAGGTTCCTGGAGTCAAATACTGAATTTTCAGATTTATCCAAAAGTGGACTATAAATGAATAGAGACCCAAATGACAAAAGTATCCAGTGTATAATTGAAAAAAATGTAGTAACTTACTCCTTAAATAAGGAGATTCCAGCTCAGCACAGCACAACAAGATCTTGACAATCTTTCAACAAAGGATAAAAGGTTTTATTTGCTCAACGCGTTTCAAGGTATTACCCATCTTTATCAAGAGCATACATTAAAACAAGTAAAACAGATAAGTAAAACCAAGTATTGGTTCATGTTAGGGTGTTAGGTGTAAACATAAAATGTGTTTCCCCATAAGAATCAATGGGGCTGCGTTACTGAGCTTGACGCTGCTTTTTTGTAGGTGTTAGACTTTTTCTCAACCGGCTCTCCCCATTGATGTCTATGGGGAAATCGTGCATGAGCACGTACAACTAGCTCACCGCTGACTTAAGCAGCGCTGGTATTGGAGTGCCGTATGGAGCACAATTTTGCTCTACGCTCACTTCTTGCCGGGTTTGTAAAAACCTGTAATACCAGCGCTGTAGGAAAGTGAGCGGTGAGAATAACGTGCAAGTTAGTACCGCACCCCTCATAACGCAAAACTCGTAATCTAGCCGCAAGATAGCAGAGATGGGAAAATTATATATGGCTTTAATAAAATTTATTAAATTTCCAAAAAAAACAAATTTAGACAAGGCGTTATATAGATGCTCCCAGATTATAGAGTTGATGATTAAGTTATATAGGAATCTATGTCATATCGTTTACACTTAATTTTTATAATAAATGTAATTTATATATCAACTGTGCAAAGTCGCATTGTGTAAAGTCACATTATTTTATATTATATAATATCATATGTTTTTAGATATCTAAGAGCTTGACATTTTTTTAGATTTTAAGCCTGATAGAAGTTTAGGTGCTCACATTAGACATCCCCCTTTTTATACTATAAACAGTTGACTGTCCCAACTTTTGGAGTGTGTTGCAGTCGTCAGATTTGAAATGAGTGTATATTTTCAAAAATACATTAAATTCACAGAGTAAAATATCAAATAATGTGTTAATAATGTGTTTTCAATATAGTACAAGGTGAATTGAATTTTCAAATGACTCTTTTTGTTCGTTTTTTTTTGCATTTTCCATACTGTCCCAACTTTTTCGGAATTGGGGTTGTAACTGAACTGCTGCAAAATTAGAAAAATATTAAGTTAGATGTGTATTTGATTGCAAATGTAGGGAGACAATAAAACAATAAAGTAAAAGTAACATCAGTAATGTAAGACAATTAAACCTATCACTGCACCAGTATTGCACCTAAATGCCCTGAATCTTTTTGTGATTCCAAAATTTTTGCCTTTTCTTGCAGTTTTATAGTATAAGAGGTAGGAATGTGAAGAGAAGACAAAAACATACAGTTAATTTCTTCTCCTCTGTATCAAGTTCTTCAAAAAGTGTACATACTGTATTTAGGAACCTATTCCACCCGTCTCTAATAACCAAGTTTACTATGCTGGTATTTTATTTAATAATAAAGTCCATGATCTGTTATTGTTGGCCAATTAAAAACATTTGTCACTCTTTTATATTTCTTACACCACAATGGCCGATCTATATTCTACAGCCATAAAAAAAGACACAAGAATGCGTCAAAATCAAGGAAGCTATTAAAATAAAAAGTTATTATATGAACTATGTACAGGTTTCTTTTTCAAATCTGACAGTAACCATCCAAAGATCCAATGCAGTTGTGCTGCAATTTTGCACGTCTATTGGCACTAATTAGTAGAGGTGGCCTTGAATAGTCACTCTCAGCACTACAACTGAAGACCAAGGGGGTTGGTGTTAAAAATATCTGCTGTGGGTTTCAAATACCCTAGGTACACCACTGCACACAAGTAACAGTTGTTTAATATTTTAATCAAACACTTTATGGTCCCATTTTAAGCTTCTGTTCTCCTAAAAACAACAAAAATAATGATTACGTATCTATGTTTTCATATAGATATAATTAATTAAAAATGGAAGTAACATTCTTACAACTCAAACTTAAAAAAAACTACAGCTGAGTCAATTTTGATTTCTATGTAATCACAATCAGCCGCCAGCTGCTTTATCCAGCGTGGGAGCATGCTACATTAAGGTGAACAGCGTCATTGCTCAGGTTGTTATTAGAGAGCAACCCTTAGATGTGGTCTTTAAAATAAAAAAAAGCATGGCTATAAAGAAAACAACTGTGGACTTTGGCTTCCTAAAAATATAAATTAAATATTTTTTCAAAAATAAGACTTCATAAGTGGGGAAATATGTACAATTATTTTAAAAAAATATTCAATGTTTATTGTTCCTTTAAGGGAAAACACCAGTTAGAAAACAACACTAATCAAAATAAAAAGTCTATTTTATTATAAGATTCTCTTTGATTATCCCTACTTTAGTTTTGTGATGATAAAGTGAAGTGTTAAATAAAACATGTTAAGCCATCAGACAGCTAAAAACTTGATTAGCTTGTAATTTGTGTCATGACTGTGTTCTCTAATACTTTAGTAAAATATTGAAGTCAGTAATGTTATAGAAGATATTTTATTGATTAAATGTGCTTGATACATATTTAAAATAATCTGCATACATTTATTAAATGAATCCACAAAAGTTTAATATTTAGGTTAAATGAGTGCATTTACATTTTACTCTCTTTTTAAGGAGGATTAGTTTTCTATAATGAAACTGTCATTTTAGGATGAATAATACAAAGGTTAGCCAGTGGCAGGAAAACCATTACATTTACATTACATTTACAATTACATTACGGTTAATGTTAAATGCCAAGTTTTAGCATATTACATAAACTTTATGCAGAACCTCCTCACATATTTCTTTAGTTAGAGGATGTTTTTAAAGTCCCATCTTATCTTTTAATTTATAGATGCAACTTTTTTAGCTAATTTTTTAGATAATGTCCTTTAAATGGATAGGTTATTATTATATTATATTATATTATATTATATTATAAAGACATCTTCAGCAATACTGTTTTCACCTATTAAAGTATGAAAACAATTTACTCCATTACATTTTCATCATATGGAAGTTTGTGACTTCAATACTGTAATAATCAATGGTAACAAAGTATGGCTTAGACCATGGTTAGGATTAGTGTGGATGAGTTAAATGAGGGCTAGATTACGAGTGACGTGTAAACTGTAGTGTGCGAACAATATGGGGTATTTTGCGGCTCTTTTCGCAACAGAAATAGTGCAAAATAGTTATAAGTAAACGCGTTCTCTTGAGTGCAATCAAATTTAACATGACTTCAGAGCTCTGGTTAACTAAATTTCACAGTACAGTTACACTCATAATAACACTGTCTGATAAAAAAAACATTAAATAAAAAAACGCATAAAAAAGTTATAAGGGCTCAAAGATATGAGGGGGTATATTTACCATACACTGTAAGCATTTATCATTGCACAAGCAGTTCTGGTGAACTGCTTGTGCAATGCCGCTCCCTGCAGATTCGCATCGTATGCCTGAAAGCTTGCACAGAAACCGAGGCATTGGGGCTGATACGGAGATTGTTAAATCGGCCCCGACGTCTCAGTTGTTAGAAAAAAAATGCAGTAAAAGGGCTTTAACATAGAGATACACATATATATATATATATATATATATATATATATATATATATTTCTTTCATGTAATTAGCAAGAGTCCATGAGCTAGTGACGTATGGGATATACATTCCTACCAGGAGGGGCAAAGTTTCCCAAACCTCAAAATGCCTATAAATACACCCCTCACCACACCCACAAATCAGTTTTACAAACTTTGCCTCCTATGGAGGTGGTGAAGTAAGTTTGTGCTAGATTCTACGTTGATATGCGCTCCGCAGCAGGTTGGAGCCCGGTTTTCCTCTCAGCGTGCAGTGAATGTCAGAGGGATGTGAGGAGAGTATTGCCTATTTGAATGCAGTGATCTCCTTCTACGGGGTCTATTTCATAGGTTCTCTGTTATCGGTTGTAGAGATTCATCTCTTACCTCCCTTTTCAGATCGACGATATACTCTTATATATACCATTTCCTCTACTGATTCTCATTTCAGTACTGGTTTGGCTTTCTACTACATGTAGATGAGTGTCCTGGGGTAAGTAAGTCTTATTTTCTGTGACACTCTAAGCTATGGTTGGGCACTTTTATATAAAGTTCTAAATATATGTATTCAAACATTTATTTGCCTTGACTCAGGATGTTCAACGTTCCTTATTTCAGACAGTCAGTTTCATATTTGGGATAGTGCATATGAATAAATCATTTTTTCTTACCTTAAAAATTTGACTTTTCCCTGTGGGCTGTTAGGCTCGCGGGGGCTGAAAATGCTTCATTTTATTGCGTCATTCTTGGCGCAGACTTTTTTGGCGCAAAATTTTTTTTCTGTTTCCGGCGTCATATGTGTCGCCGGAATTTGCGTCATTTTTCACGTTTTTTTGCGCCAAAGGTGTCGGCATTCCGGATGTGGAGTCATTTTGGCACCAAAAGCATTTAGGCGCCAAATAATGTGGGCGTCTTTTTTGGCGCTAAAAAAATATGGGCGTCACTATTGTCTCCACATTATTTAAGTCTCATTATTTTGTGCTTCTGGTTGCTAGAAGCTTGTTCTATGGCATTTTTTCCCATTCCTGAAACTGTCATTTAAGGAATTTGATCAATTTTGCTTTATATGTTGTTTTTTCTATTACATATTGCAAGATGTCCCACGTTGAAGCTGAGTCAGAAGATACTTCTGGAAAATCCCTGCCTGGTGCTGGAGCTACCAAAGCTAAGTGTATCTGCTGTAAACTTTTGGTATCTGTTCCTCCAGCTGCTGTTTGTACTGTTTGTCATGACAAACTTGCTAATGCAGATAATATTTCCTTTAGTACTGTTACATTACCTGTTGCTGTTCCGTCAACATCTAATACTCAGAGTGTTCCTGATAACATAAGAGATTTTGTTTCTAAATCCATTAAGAAGGCTATGTCTGTTATTCCTCCTTCTAGTAAACGTAAAAAGTCTTTTAAAACTTCTCATTTTTCAGATGAATTTTTAAATGAACATCATCATTCTGATACTGATATTGGTTCTTCTGATTCAGAGGATTCTGTCTCAGAGGTTGATGCTGATAAATCTTCATATTTATTTAAAATGGAATTTATTCGTTCTTTACTTAAAGAAGTCCTAATTGCATTAGAAATTGAGGATTCTAGTCCTCTTGATACTAAATCTAAACGTTTAGATAAGATTTTTAAATCTCCTGTAGTTATTCCAGAAGTTTTTCCTGTCCCTGGTGCTATTTCTGAAGTAATTTCCAGGGAATGGAATAATTTGGGTAATTCTTTTACTCCTTCTAAACGTTTTAAGCAATTATATCCTGTGCCATCTGACAGATTAGAATTTTGGGACAAAATCCCTAAGGTTGATGGGGCTGTCTCTACTCTTGCTAAGCGTACTACTATTCCTACGGCAGATGGTACTTCCTTTAAGGATCCTTTAGATAGGAAAATTGAATCCTTTCTAAGAAAAGCTTACTTGTGTTCAGGTAATCTTCTTAGACCTGCTATATCTTTAGCGGATGTTGCTGCAGCTTCAACCTTTTGGTTAGAAGCTTTAGCGCAACAAGTAACAGATCATAATTCTCATAGCATTATTATTCTTCTACAACATGCTAATAATTTTATTTGTGATGCCATCTTTGATATCATTAGAGTTGATGTCAGGTATATGTCTCTAGCTATTTTAGCTAGAAGAGCTTTATGGATTAAAACTTGGAATGCTGATATGTCTTCTAAGTCTACTCTGCTTTCCCTTTCTTTCCAGGGTAATACATTATTTGGTTCTCAGTTGGATTCTATTATCTCAACTGTTACTGGAGGGAAAGGAACTTTTTTACCACAGGATAAAAAATCTAAAGGTAAATTTAGGTCTAATAATCGTTTTTGTTCCTTTCGTCACAACAAGGAACAAAAGCCTGATCCTTCATCCTCAGGAGCGGTATCAGTTTGGAAACCATCTCCAGTCTGGAATAAATCCAAGCCTTTTAGAAAACCAAAGCCAGCTCCCAAGTCCACATGAAGGTGCGGCCCTCATTCCAGCTCAGCTGGTAGGGGGCAGTTTACGTTTTTTCAAAGAAATTTGGTTCAATTCCATTCACAATCTCTGGATTCAGAACATTGTTTCAAAAGGGTACAGAATTGGCTTCAAGATAAGGCCTCCTGCAAAGAGATTTTTTCTTTCCCGTGTCCCAGTAAACCTAGCGAAGGCTCAAGCATTTCTGAAATGTGTTTCAGATCTAGAGTTGGCTGGAGTAATTATACCAGTTCCAGTTCTGGAACAGGGGCTGGGGTTTTATTCAAATCTCTTCATTGTACCAAAGAAGGAGAATTCCTTCAGACCAGTTCTGGATCTAAAAATATTGAATCGTTATGTAAGGATACCAACATTCAAAATGGTAACTGTAAGGACTATCCTGCCTTTTGTTCAGCAAGAGCATTATATGTCCACAATAGATTTACAGGATGCATATCTGCATATTCCGATTCATCCAGATCACTATCAGTTTCTGAGTTTCTCTTTCCTAGACAAGCATTACCAGTTTGTGGCTCTACCGTTTGGCCTAGCTACAGCCCCAAGAATTTTTACAAAGGTTCTCGGTGCCCTTCTGTCTATAATCAGAGAACAGGGTATTGTGGTATTTCCTTATTTGGATGATATCTTGGTACTTGCTCAGTCTTCACATTTAGCAGAATCTCATACGAATCGACTTGTGTTGTTTCTTCAAGATCATGGTTGGAGGATCAATTTACCAAAAAGTTAATTGATTCCTCAGACAAGGGTAACCTTTTTAGGTTTTCAGATAGATTCAGTGTCCATGACTCTGTCTTTGACAGACAAGAGACGTCTAAAATTGATATCAGCTTGTCGAAACCTTCAGTCACAATCATTCCCTTCGGTAGCTTTATGCATGGAAATTCTAGGTCTTATGACTGCAGCATCGGACACGATCCCCTTTGCTCGTTTTCACATGTGACCTCTTCAGCTCTGTATGCTGAACCAGTGGTGCAGGGATTACACAAAGATATCTTAATTAATATCTTTAACACCGATTGTACGACACTCTCTGATGTGGTGGACAGATCACCATCGTTTAGTTCAGGGGGCTTCTTTTGTTTTTCCGACCTGGACTGTAATTTCAACAGATGCAAGTCTGACAGGTTGGGGAGCTGTTTGGGGGTCTCTGACAGCACAAGGGGTTTGGGAATCTCAGGAGGTGAGATTACCGATCAATATTTTGGAACTCCGTGCAATTTTCAGAGCTCTTCAGTCATGGCCTCTTCTAAAGAGAGAATTGTTCATTTGTTTTTAGACAGACAATGTCACAACTGTGGCATACATCAATCATCAAGGAGGGACTCACAGTCCTCTGGCTATGAAGGCAGTATCTTGAATTCTGGTATGGGCGGAATCCAGCTCCTGTCTAGTTTCTGCAGTTCATATCCCAGGTATAGACAATTGGGAAGCGGATTATCTCAGCCGCCAAACATTACATCCGGGCGAATGGTCTCTTCACCCAGAGGTATTTCTTTAGATTGTTCAAATGTGGGGACTTCCAGAAATAGATCTGATGGCCTCTCATCTAAACAAGAAACTTCCCAGGTATCTGTCCAGATCCAGGGATCCTCAAGCGGAAGCAGTGGATGCATTGTCACTTCCTTGGAAGTATCAGTATGGAGATTGAACGCTTGATTCTTAGTCAAAGAGGTTTCTCTGACTCTGTGATTAATACTATGTTACAGGATCGTAAATCTGTATCTAGGGAGATATATTATAGAGTCTGGAAGACTTATATTTCTTGGTGTCTTTCTCATCATTTTTCCTGGCATTCTTTTAGAATTCCGAGAATTTTACAATTTCTTCAGGATGGTTTGGATAAAGGTTTGTCTGCAAGTTCCTTGAAAGGACAAATCTCTGCTCTTTCTGTTCTTTTTCACAGAAATATTGCTAATCTTCCTGATATTCATTGTTTTGTACAAGCTTTGGTTCCTATAAAACCTGTCATTAAGTCAATTTCTCCTCCTTGGAGTTTGAATTTGGTTCTGGGGGCTCTTCAAGCTCCTCCGTTTGAACCTATGCATTCGTTGGACATCAAATTACTTTCTTGGAAAGTTTTGTTCCTTTTGGCTATCTCTTCTGCCAGACGAGTTTCTGAATTATCTGCTCTTTCTTGTGAGTCTCCTTTTCTGATTTTTCATCAGGATAAGGCGGTGTTGCAAACTTCTTTTAAATTTTTACCTAAGGTTGTGAATTCTAACAACATTAGTAGAGAAATTGTGGTTCCTTCATTGTGTCCTAATCCGAAGAATTCTAAGGAGAGATCATTGCATTCTTTGGATGTTGTTAGAGCTTTGAAATATTATGTTGAAGCTACTAAGAATTTCCGAAAGACTTCTAGTCTATTTGTTATCTTTTCCGGTTCTAGGAAAGGTCAGAAGGCCTCTGCCATTTCTTTGGCATCTTGGTTGAAATATTTAATTCATCATGCTTATGTCGAGTCGGGTAAAACTCCGCCTCAAAGGATTACAGCTCATTCTACTAGGTCAGTTTCTACTTCCTGGGCGTTTAGGAATGAAGCTTCGGTTGATCAGATTTGCAAAGCAGCAACTTGGTCTTCTTTGCATACTTTTACTAAATTCTACCATTTTGATGTGTTTGCTTCTTCTGAAGCTGTTTTTGGTAGAAAAGTACTTCAGGTAGCTGTTTCAGTTTGAATCTTCTGCTTATAATTTAAACTTTATTTTGGGTGTGGATTATTTTTCAGCGGAATTGGCTGTCTTTATTTTATCCCTCCCTCTCTAGTGACTCTTGCATGGAAAGATCCACATCTTGGGTAGTCATTATCCCATACGTCACTAGCTCATGGACTCTTGCTAATTACATGAAAGAAAAGATAATTTATGTAAGAACTTACCTGATAAATTAATTTCTTTCATATTAGCAAGAGTCCATGAGGCCCACCCTTTTTTGTGGTGGTTATGATTTTTTTGTATAAAGCACAATTATTCCAATTCCTTATTTTTTATGCTTTCGTACTTTTTTCTTATCACCCCACTTCTTGGCTGTTCGTTAAACTGATTTGTGGGTGTGGTGAGGGGTGTATTTATAGGCATTTTGAGGTTTGGGAAACTTTGCCCCTCCTGGTAGGAATGTATATCCCATACGTCACTAGCTCATGGACTCTTGCTAATATGAAATAAATTAATTTATCAGGTAAGTTCTTACATAAATTATGTTTTATATATATATATATATATATATATATATATATATATATAATATATATATATATATCTAAAGATGTATGTGTATATACATATATTTATATATGTGTGTACATATGTATTTGTATGTGTATATATGTATTTACAGACATATATACAAATATAAACACATAAATATATATTTTTATATAGTGACAGCACCGCTACCATTCAATCAAGTAATTAACTTTAAATGATCATGCCTGGGATAGGGTCTAGTCTCCTTACCCTATAATTAAATAATAAAAAAGGATCCCAGCACTTGAGTCTTAGAATACTTTAATTCAATTCATGAACACAAGTTGTTTACTTTGGACAGCCAAAATCGGGGAAACATGTTCACATACTCATCTTTACACAACCCCATCCTCCATACAAAAACCGCCCAAAAGTACTAGCCAAGTAATCACACTCAACTAAGTCAATCAAAACAAAAAAGGAAAAGAGAAAAGAAAAAAAGAAACAAACAAATAAACAATTGTATTGCCTCCAAGGCGTCCCAATGGGGAATGACCAGCAACACTGGCCAAAAAAATAATAAAAAAAGGTTCACAGCCTTGGTTGTTTGTAGATGTTTCTGTAGTACAGCTATTAATAGTATCCAATGAGATACTGTCCCAATTTCTCTTTGGGAAAAAAACTTTTATAATCCAGTATTATTGCGCTATTATTGTCTTCAACAATTTCGGCATCATATAATGCTCAGCATAAATCTCATAAAGAACTATCCCACTGTCCTTAGAAATGACAGTTGTGTTATTCATAAGCTGCATAGATTCCAAGACAAGCTTCAATTGTACTCCCCTTATATCAGGGTAATTATAAACATTGAGGCCCCTGTGTCTTGCATCCTCTAACACACATAAACCTTCTCTTATGTCAGTATAAGTGACAGAGGTAAATAATAATAGACAGTCCCAACTTCACACCATAGTAATCTTCACTCATTATGCACAAATAATCCACCACTTGTTACAGACGCGTGTTTCGGGACTCCGCCCTTTGTCAAGGAGAATAAATATATATGTATACATATAAAGACATATATATGACTTTGCAGTATTCATATTTAATAAAGTGTTTAACTCTGTGTTTACTGTAATTATTTCACATTTCAATCTTCTTCACATAGGGGAATATGATCTATGTATTATTTAAATATATCTGTATATATCTATAACTGTATATAATCATATATATTCACAAACCAATCCACGCACACAGTCTTAAATGCAAAATATTTATTTCCTGTACATTCCATTTCGGTCTTGGATTCAGACATTTGTCAAGTGTTCAATATCTATAAATTAAAGAAAAAACAACATAAAAATCAAATAACTCACTTTTTCAAATGCAGTGAAGCCGCCATACATAACATCATAATACCGGAAGTGACGTCAAACCTGTTCCGGACCTGGGTGCGGCTATGCTCATGCTATTACCACTCTAGGGGGCCCATTTATCAAGCTCCGAATTGAGCTTGAGGGCCCGTGTTTCTGGCGAGTCTTCAGACTTGCCAGAAACACCAGTTATGAAGTAGCCGTTGCTCCATAACCCTGTCCGCCTGCTCTGATGAGGCGGACAGGAATCGCCGGAAATAAACCCGGTTGATTGACACCCCCCTGCTGGCGGCTGATTGGCCGCGAGTCTGCAGGGGGCTGCGTTGCACCAGCAGCTCTTGTTAGCTGCTGGTGCAATGCTGAATATGGAGAGTGTATTGCTCTCTGCATTCAGCGAGGTCTTGCAGACCTGATCCGCACTGTCGGATCAGGTCCGCAAGACCTTTGATAAATAGGCCCCTAGGAATGATCTTTTATGTTCCCCCATCTGACAGGGTTCATGTTGTATTGGTAACTAGTCACAATAACTAATGCACGCTCTATGTAGTTGCCAATAGCACCACATCTCACAGACTAATTTATCTGCAGTCAATATTTCCAAATGAAAGAGTCATATGCACACAGTGACTTAAGGGACCATCAAGATCATGACTGTCAATAACCATATTATACTACAATAAATTATATACACAACGGATAGAGGCAAGATTTCTATACTAACTACTTGTCGTAACCTAGCCTGTCTAACTCATGGGACTAGGAGTGCTCATATACATACAGTATATACTAAAATATATATAACCTATATAAACAACGACAGAAGAAAACACAAAATCATAATCATTATCATAAGATAATCATCGCTCAGTTAGAAAACAAGACAGGGGCACCTGTTTTTTTTTTTTAAACCCTGAGGGGTTAAAGTTTGTAATCTGCATATCCATTCAATTTATCTGCAGAGGAGTTGTCTCCTGATGTCTCCCCCTCTTGGATGTTTTGTAATCTTATCTATTGGCGTGCATCATAAATCAGCCACTCCATGTTTAGCTTCCAAAAAATGTAAAGTCACCGGATGTTCACTTGATCCATTTTTTATTGCTTGTCGTATACTTGATTTGAAGATCCATTTCACAAGTACATTTTAAATTATTCACATTTAAATTATTTAGATGTAATGGTGATCAAACATGAAGGGAGATTGATCACTGATATTTACTATAAGGGGACTGATAGAAATACCCTGTTAGTATCAAGCTTTCATTCTAAGAAGTTACTTGACCGTTTACCAATAAGCCAGATTTGTAGAGTCAGAATGATAGTGTCTGACCCAGAGGTTAGAATAAAAAGGGAAAATTAGATTGTATCTACGTTCACTAAGAGGGTTTATCGATATCCCTGTCTGAATAAAGCTAGAAACTGGAAATGTGCGACTAGTAGTGCTATTAGTCCCGATAAATCACCTCCTTCTTATGTCTTCACCCCTGTTTGCAATTTGAATTCTCTGAGAATAAAGAAAGCTATATATGAACATTGGAATATTTTACAGAGTGAGGACTTCTGGTAGGAGGGGCCAGGCGAGCAGACACGTGTGAAGTACGCAGCCTGCTTCTAGAGGCCCAGAAAAGAGCCGCGGCATCGAGTGCCTATAGGCGGGCCCAAATTACCCAGCCCAGGACCCGTACTAGCCGCTGAGGAGGCCGTTAGCCTTGCGGAGCCTGCTTACATCGGGCTACACAGACCATCTACAGAGAGTGCTATACGAGCCCCCAGAGACACACGCTGCCCGCCAGGACCCAAGGAGCAAATGGTGAGCGGGAACAGCGGGAAAAGTGTCACAGACACCAGCTTCTTGGCCCAGGAGGAAAGGTGAAAAGTGCCTTTATTCACCGGCTCAGGAAACGGCCCAAAGGGATCCTGAGCATAACAACACCTCTGCCTACCTTAAAGTCTTCACATTTAAAGCAGCTACAAGAGAGAAATTCCTGTCATTTGGAGGAACCACAGAGCCTAAAAAAATTCTACTGAACAAGATAAGTTTGAATTTGTTTTCTTTTTTCAGTAACTTTGATGAAATACTGACTGCATATACATGGCAGGGGGGGGTGCCAGGTGTATAGCTATATTTTGAATATTCTTGAGCTCCTGCAAGAGTAGGGCCTGGCTCAGGTTGCATATTCCCCCCCCCCCCCCCCTCCCAGCTTATTATAACCTTCAGAAGGGAAAAGGATTTGAATGTGCAAGGAGGGGAAAGGGAAGAAGGGGCAGAGGAAGGATAAAGAAGGGGAAAGGGAAAAGAAAAGGAAAAGCAATTAATCAGCGGATTAGGAATTCCTACTCCCCCCTTAAGAAAGGACGGTAAAAAGTTAATTAATAAAGAAGAGAAGAACAACTATTGACCCCTTTTTTTAAAAAAAAAAAAAAAAAAGAAAAAGAACTTCCAAAACGCAGAATATTGACTGGCTTTGTTATTGAAAAAGAAAGGAAGAGAAAAGCATAAAGAGACTCCCCTTTTTATCATCTTATTTTTCTTTTTTTACTAAAATGGAAATGTGGAGGTCATAGACATCTCCAAGCAATCGCTATCATAACAGCACTAGTACTGGAACTGTTAGTCTTCTGTATAGAGTATATTTTTTTTCCCCTCTTTTTTTTTTTTCCTATGTGCATGAAACCTCTTAACCTGGACTGCTAATTATCTTGCTACAGGGTTAAAAGCTATGATAATATGTAACAATTATAACGTCAAGTAATACTATATATGCTTTATCCTTATGTACTTAGAATATCTTAATTTGGTTTATTAAGCAAGTTAATATAGGGTTAAAAGCTATGATGAAACATATAAGTAAGCTAGCTTTAATTCCTAAGATCAAAACCACTCTAGGACCCAAAACCTGCAAGTCTTCTTTTTTTTAAGTATTATACAACTTAATATAGAACCTCTCTGCTGGAATTGTTTTTTTTGTTTTGTTTTGTTTTTTCTTGGCAAGGATAATAATTATCATGGTTCTAGACAGAAAAATGCAAATATAAAGGATTAATCTCTAAGAAGGGGTAAAAAATATATGTGACAAGGTTAGATACAGCATTTATATATACATAAGTAGAGTGATTGTGAAATTTCTTGTTGCCTTTCATTTACAATTAAGAAGTTTATATAACTTTGTGTCTAAACTCACAAGTATTGATTGCTCATAAGGTCATACAAGCAAAATTTGGTATAAGAGGAAAATTGGAAAATAAGTAAACCTAAGTTAAGGGACATTAAATATTGTCTATGTTATAAATATTCTGAAGTGGTAGTAAAGCTTTAATCCCCAAACTTAGAGCTAGTGCAAGGGTTAACTATATAAACCCTCTTTCCTCTGTACTATATAAACTTAACATTGAATTCTCTCATTAGAAAGTTTTCTGGAGATCTCTTTTAGGGGCAATTACTATTGTGGTTGTTAGGCTAGACAGAAAACAAAAAACAAGTATAAAGGTTTCACTTACAAGGATATGGTAAAAGGCACAGGTGGTGAAGTTAGATATAATATTGATATACACGTTAAGTTCGAATCTAAGAAACTACCCTAATTAGGAACGGTACATTTAATTTTAGGACTTCGGAAAATATAAATTTAACCGACTTAGATATAATTCCTCCCTCTAATTAGGTGCCAAGATCTTAAATTAGATTCTTGTAGACTTATGCACCTAACCGCCACAATATAGACGGTCTAAAAAGGTACATTATACACGTAAATTAAATTGAGGTCCTGAACTCTAGAATACTTAAAACCTGAACAATATATACTTAATTTATACGTTTGAGGATAGAAGGAAAAACAACAAACCTGCGTAATAAAGACAAATATGTTTATCTCCACTTAAAGGTGTGGTTTTCAATCTAATTTAATTAGAAAAACTTATTTATGTCCCCTCACCAATAGAGTAGAGCCCTAAACACCCCCAAAAAAAAAAAAAAAAAAAAAAAGTAGTCTGGCTTTCACTTAATAATACACTGATACACTTTTTAAATTTAAGGGGATACAACTTAATTGAGGGGTAAGGGAAGAGAATATATATATGGAAAAATATTTAAATAAAGGTAAAACCACTTCACCAGGCATGTCTTCTAGAAGTAAAAATCAGGAAAAAAAAGGGAATAGAACTTCACAGGAATCACATGGGGGAACAGGGGAAATGAGTTTTGCACAAAATTCTAACAATGAAGAATTGATTAAACAACTTGATGCACTATTTACACCTAAATTTGATTTAATACAGAATAATATAACCTCACTAACGCTTGAAGTAAAACAATTTGCAACTAGACTCACTTATGCAGAACAAAGAATATCAGATATTGAGGATGGGGCCCTACATAGGGAACAGACACTACGCACTATGTCAACTCAGATTGAAAACATGAAAAATAAACTTGAGGACCTAGAAAATAGGGCCAGAAGAAATAATCTGCGCCTTATTGGTCTGACGGAGGATATTCATGAGAAAGACCTCAAGAGATTTGTGGAGGTAGATTTACTAGGTCTATTGAATATTGGAGTAGAAGCTCAAAATATAATAATTGAGAGAATACACAGATTAGGCCCTGAAAGACAAGACGAGGGAAGGAATAAAACAGGTAGGCCGGTTATTATGAAACTGCTGAATTTTCAGGAAAAAGTTAAAATTATGAGTGCCTATCGGAAGGTAAATGGTGAAATTAGCTATAAGGGTAGGAAACTTTTATTGTTTAACGATTTTTCGTATGTGACATCTAATAAACGGCGCTTACTTGCGCCAATCTGCACTAAATTAATACAAGAGGGATGGAGAGTCAGACTTTTATACCCAGCTAGACTCAGTATACACACTAATGCAGGTAATAGGATCTTCACAGAAGTTGACAAAGTCAATGAGTTCCTTAAAGACCACAGCGATAGCTTGGAGAGACAATAAGGTTCCGCACTATGAATGTTGCTCTCTCTTCCTTTCTTTTTTGAAGTTTCTTTCATGCTTGATTTTTTCTGTTTGTTTAGTTTTAATACACAAAAGATTGCGATGTATATAAATTATGTTTTTAGAAAAATGTTTAGAATAAAACTGAGGGATGGGGAAAAGACCCCCTTTAAGGGTTTTTTTTTCTCTCCCTTTCCCCTCTTACTCCCTCTTCTCTCTGTCTCCTTCCTTCTCCCCCCTCTCCCCTTTCTCTCCCCCTGCCCGCCATTTTCTCTTTTAGTAGTGATGGATACACCATACTTGAATTAGCTAAACTTATATATTTGGTAAAATGAGCCTCAAAGTAGTATCCTGGAATATAGGGGGAATCACATCACCCATGAAATGTAAAACTATCTTGAGATATGCAAAAAAATTAGGTGCTCAAATATTGCTCCTACAAGAAACGCATTTAAAAGGGGAAGAGGCTGCTAAACTAAAAGGGGGATGTGTTAAGGAGGTCATATATACTTTAGGGCATCAAAGGAAAAAAGGAGTGGCTATCTTGTTTAGCAAAACAATAGACTATAAAATAGGTAACATAGTGAGAGATGAGGAAGGTAGATATATTATATTGGAAGTCGAAATAGCGGATAGAAAAATTGTTATATGCAATGTCTATGGTCCAAATGAGGAGGATATAGGATTCTGGCAAAGTCTGCGGGATAAGTTATTAATATACTCTGGAAATACCATAATTATAGGAGGAGACTTTAATATTGCCCCCAATACCACACTAGATAGATGCAGAGGTAGTGTAGAGCAAGTAGTAAGGCAAAAACCATTACACAAGACTACAATAGCGAGAAGAAAAAAAGAAGCCCTTACTATAAAAAGGTTTCAACAAGATTTACAATTAATCGACATATAGAATCAGACATCCTGATAAAAGAGAGTTTACATGTCTTTCGAAATAAAAAAACCCTATCTAGGATACACTACTTTCTTACTTCAGAGAAGTTAATAGACTGTATCCAAGAAACACTTATTGACATGATAACAATATCAGACCATGCCACTATCTCAATCACACTAGATCCTAAACAAAAGAGTCGGAAATTTAATCAGTTTTTTTTCCCGAAATATTTAATAAAAAATAATAAATTTATAAACGTCATAAAGGCTAAGTGGGCCAAATACAAGCGGTTTAATAGCGGCTCTTTTGACAAAACTCATATATACTGGAATGCTGTGAAAGCTGTACTAAGAGGCGAGATTATGGCATACAAAATAAAACAGAAAAAAAAGTATGCATATAGACAGCAGATAACTAAATGTTTGATTAATAAATATTCTAACTATATCCAGGCAAAAACTATAGATAATTGGCAGCAATACATTCAGGCTAAAAAATAGAGAGAGCTATCTTATGCAAAATGAAATCAGAGAAAATATAAAGTCTTGCACCCAATTTTATAGGTTTGGTAATAAGGTAGGTAGCTTTCTAGCACGAATTGACAAAAATTATAAATCTAAACATTTTATAAAAAAGATTAAAGACAAAGACCATACCTGGACTAACACCGGGGACATACAAAAGGCCTTCCTTGAATATTTCACGGAGCTCTATTTAGCACAACATATTAATTTTAATATAAAGGAGGCATTCTGGGACTCCTTAATATTTCCAAAGTTAGAAAATAATTGTTTAATAAGAATTAACGAACCTATTACAGAAAATGAAATAAGACAAACAATTAAGGCAATGGCGAATAATAAAGCGGCAGGTCCGGATGGCCTTTCATCCGAATTCTATAAAATCCTCATGGATGAAATAACTCCTACATTAAATGTTCTGCTGAATGGGTTCTGGAATGGACAATTGGAACCATTAACTGACTTTAATGAATCTACAATAATAGTAATACCCAAACCAGGAAAAGATCCACAGTCAATAGACTCTTATAGACCTATTTCATTATTGAACATCGATTATAAGATATTGACCAGTATATTAGCTAAAAGGATACAGGTATCCCTGGGCACAATAATACACCCTGACCAAACAGGTTTTATGAAAGGGAGGTCTTCAAATACTAACCTAAGGAAGGTCTTTCTAACAATCTCAGATCAATGGTATAATGATAAATATAATAAAAAAGCAAATAGAGAAGACATTTCAATAGTATCATTGGATGCAAGTAAGGCTTTTGACTCTGTTACGTGGGGTCACCTTATTACCTCTCTTATAAAATGTGGATATACGGGTAATAGCCTTAATCTAATTAAGAAACTTTATAGTGAGTCTAGGGCTGCAATAATTATCAACGGTAACAAAACATCTTACTTTCCCCTCCTAAGAGGTACAAGGCAGGAATGTCCTCTATCGCCCCTAATTTTTAATATTGCTCTGGAACCTCTCTATTGATTGCCCTCAGAAGTAATATACAAGGGATTGAGATAGGTGGCAAGAGAATACAATTGGCGGTTTATGCAGATGACTTACTAGTATTTTCCAGAAATTCAAATAAAAATTTTAATAAAATATGCCAGATTATAGAAAATTATGGCTCTTTCTCAGGGTATCATATTAATCAGTCCAAATCTGAAGTATTGTGGATCCAAAAAAATCAGAAATCAGAAACAAAAGTATTTAAAGAGGTAGCCAAATACATAACATATCTGGGGGTTAAAATATCTAGTGACCCTACGGAATGGTACGCTTTGAATATTGGCAATGGTGTTAGACAATTCTGTGAAACCCTCAAAAGATGGACCTCTCTTCCACTTTCTATTTCTGGTAAAATAAACTTGCTTAAGATGATAGTACTCCAAAGACTATTGTACCTATTTCAGAATATACCCTTTCTAATTAAGAAACATGAGATAAAGATAAGTAATTATGCAATTAAATAATATATATGGATGAACAGGGAGCCTAGACTTAGTTACCAAAAATTAGTACTTAAAAAAGAATATCTGGGCCTGGGCCTCCCTAATTTAGTAATCTATAACCTTGCAGCAGTGACAAAGATTGCTCTAGATTAGCTCTTGGAGAGTAATCACTTCACTCTACTAGAAATAGAAAACGGTCTTATAAAACCTATATTCTCCATGTAGAGGTTAAAAATCTTCCACCCTATGTTAAAAGATTAGATGTCCTTAGGGATACTGTGGTAGCATGGCACAGAACATGCAAATATTTAGGTATATATCCCTATGCAAATCGATACTTATCTATTAAAGGAAACTCAGAATTTAAACAGGGCCTCTCCTCCAAAATGTTTTCAGCTTGGCAAGTAAAGGGACTATCTAATGTTATTCAACTAGTAAAAAAACTACCAGGGCACAATCCAGGTCGAAGATTTCGAAATAATTAAAAATAAATATCTTCTCTCAGAGAAACATTTCTGCTCTTTCTTGCAAATCAGACACTATTGTCTGAAATTAATACAGATACAAGGGAATAATTGGGAATTTGTTACCACTAGTACCTATAATTAATTTTATTAAAAGCGGCAAATACTCTATATCACCGCTATATAATTTAATAAATAATATAAACTATAAACAACATATTGAAAAGGGAACTGTAAAATGGAGAGAATTGTTTTTCCCGAATCTTACCACGCAATTAATATTAAAAAGTGTGGAGAGAGTGGAAGAGGCATCACTAGCCATTACTATGCATGAACAACATGTAAAGCTAATGTGGATGGTGTATATTACACCTGAGAAGATTGCCAAATGGGATGGCAAGGGGGAAGGAACGCTGTGCATCAAATGCAGACAACCAAAGACAAATTTGATACATAGCTTTTGGCTCTGCCCTAAGAAACAAAGATTCTAGGGAAAGATAAATTATTGGTTAAATAAAGTTTACCAAAATCAAATTCTCTTACAACCAGAACAGGTATTTTTTTTCCATTATAAGAAAGAACACTTGAAAAATAGGAAATTTATAACGATGGTAATACTGTTAGCAAGGAACCTCATATTGAAAGGTTGGAAGAACGTGAAATCACCCTCCTTTGGGAACCTTGGGGAAATCAATTTCATCAATATCATCAATTTCTTATAGAATTACAAGATACTCTATATTATATTGAAACTAACATAACACGTTTTTTTAATAAATGGGAGAACTGGATCAAAACTAGGAAGATTGAAGAGTAGAAGAAAATAATTAGAAATTTTAAAAACACAGACTATATGGAAAATTGTAGATTGAGAGGGGAATGGCTCTTTGAAGAGGATGATTAGACTAGATTGTGGATTGTGGGGGGGGGGAGGAGTGGAGAGAAGTTTTTTCTTTCTTTTTTTTTCTTTTTTTCTTGCTTTTGGGACATAGATTAAATGTTGGGGGGGGGGGGAATTTCATTATTTTAGTGATATATGTTTCAAGATATTATAAATTCAAACTGAGTATCTCTTATATAGAATTTAGGGGGGAATGTACCAATATAGATCTCTTTGTGGTTGAAAAGGAGAAAAGATAGAAGGTGTGTTTGTTTTATTTTGCTTTTTTTCTGGTAATAAGGGAAGGGAAAATGTAAGAATATCTTATTCTCTTCTCTCTACTGTTGTTGTTTTGTTTTAACGATATGTTTAGCTGTTATAAGACTTCATTTAGGAAATTGGTTAAACCAGAAAAAGTATATACCTTATTAAATCCAGTTGAAACAAAAAAGTATAGATTATGAAAATATTATACTGTGATTTTGTTTAAAATTTGGAAAGATTGATTGTTCAGAGTTTGTATTTGATGTATGAAATCAATAAACCTTCTAAATAAAAAAAAAAAAAAAAAAGGAATATTTTACAGAGTGACCCTACCTTAAAGGGACATGCCACCCACATTTTTTCTTTTATGATTTAGAAAGAGAATGCAATTTTAAACATCTTTCTAATTTACTTATATTATCTAATTTGTTTTATTCTCTTGATATTATTTGATGAACAGCATATCTAGATATGCTCACTAGCTGCTGATTGGTTGCTGCACATAGAAGCCTCGTGTGATTGGCTCACCATGTGCATTGCTTTTTCTTCAACTAAGGATATTTAAAAAATGAAGCAAAATAAATAATGGAAGTAAATTGTAATGTTGTTTAAATTTATATTCTCTATCTGAATCATGAAAGAAAGATTTTGGGTTTAGTGGCCCTTTAAATAAGGTTATGGGTAAACGCCCTTTGATTGGATTTAGATGTGGAAAGAGTTTGATGGATCTTCTGGTAAGAACTTACCCAATTGGATGTTATAACCATAAGAGTTGGGAGGTAAAGTTTGGATGTTTTGCTTCTGATGGTTGTGTAACCTGTAACAGCCTTATAATGGGTGACTCATTTAGTCATCCCTGTACTGGGAAAAAATACAATTGAGACACAGATTAACCTGTTCTTCCTCAATGGTAACTTACACCATCAAGTGTCTGTGTAGTTTTATGTATGTTGGTAAAACGGAGTGCACCCTAGAGGACAGAATTGCGAATAATAAATCTGCTATATGACAAGCAATAAAAAATGGATTGAGTGAACATTCAGTGGCTTTACTTTTTTTGAAGCAAGACATAGAGTGGCTGATTTATGATGCATGCCAATAGATCAAATTAAAAAGCATCCAAGATGGGGAGATATCAGGAGAAAACTCCTCAGCAGAGAAATTTAATGGGTATACAGATTACAAACAAACAACCCTCAGGGTTTAAATAAACAGGTGCCCCTGTCTTGTTTTCTAACTGAGCGATGATTATCTTATGATAATGATTATGATTTTGTGTTTTCTTCTGTCGTAGTTTATATAGGTTATATATATTTTAGTATATACTGTATGTATATGAGCACTCCTAGTCCCATGCATTATGTATATAATTTATTGTTATATTATATGGTTGCTGACAGTCATGATCTGTCCGGTTCACTGTGTGCATATGTCACTTGGAAATATTAATGTATAAGGTGCAGTGTTATTGACAGCTAAAGCGTGCATTAGTTATTGAGACTAGTTACCATTACAACATGAGTCCTGTCAGATAGGCGAACATAAAAGATCACTCCTAGAGTGGTAATAGCATGAGCACAGCTGGACCCAGACAGGTATGACGTCACTTATGGTATTATGATGTTATGTATGGCGGTTTCACTGCATATGAAAAATTTAGTTATTTGATTTTTATGTTGTATTTCTTTCCTCTATAGATATTGTACCCTTAACAAAGGTCAAGACCAAAACGTTGGGATTTACCGGATGTACCGGAAATAAATATTTTGCATTTACTTTTAAGACTGTGTCTCTGGTTTGTGAATATTTAATGATGACCAGGTACCAGCATTTTTTACTGTAAGGGAGTGCAGTGGCAAGTTACATGTATAATTTTATACATATACTGTATATATATATATATATATATATATATACATACAGTATATATACCAAATAAATCACACACACACATATATATATATATATATATATATATATATATATATATATATACATACAGTATATAAATATTTAATAATATTAAAGAATAAATAGAACATATTCTTCTATGTGAAGAACATTGGAATGTGATATATTAATAATTCATGACAGGTTTTTTTTGCAGTTGCGCACTCCATTGAAGGCTATGGGTGTTAGATTTGATTTGCAGTTGTTGCTCCATTGAAGTCTAAGGGAGAATACGTTAAAGCGGTTGGGATATTCAAAGTTCATCTTTTTCTGTGTATTGGATATTCAAACTCATAATACATAAGCATCTCGACGTTTGTTAACGCAGGAACGCTAAATAGTGCTCTACTCATAATCTAGCCCTACTAAGCAGCTGATTATATCACCTGGGCTTTATTTCAGACATTCTGAAAAACTGATCTGTTAGTGGGTCCTGTGGATTAAAAGTTGAGAAACCCTACAATAGAAAAATGCAGCAGAATGTTAAGCCCATAAGAGTGCTTTTGAGAAAACTGTTATCACACTGAAAAGTGCAGACACATCATTTGACACTTTCTATTCTTGTTTCTAGGAATAAATATAAGAACAAGTGCACAGAAAAAAAAATGTTTAAATGGAAGCAATGACCTTGTTGTGGACTTATCAGGAATTTGTTTGTAAACCCTTCATTCACTATTTCCTATTTTTAAAACCCTTAGGGCAGCAGAGGAGAAGCTGGACAGCAGCTTAAACTAAAATAAAGTCAAAGATAGTGCTACTGCTACAAGCCAGAAGAAGCACAAAAAGTATTTTTAAATAAAATATTTTTAAAGTGTCAGGATTGGCCCAAAAAAAGTGAAGCTTTTATACGTATTAGCTGATACAGGAATCCATCAACTGACAAGAATATTAATGGATCATTAATGAATAGTGTACATTTTAGCCTTTACCAACTTAACAGTAAGGGCTAGATTACAAGCGAGGTGCAAAGGGTTTTGCTCAAGTCATTTTCATTGCGCTGATATTACAAGTAGTGCGCAATGGCCCTTTAAGCTTCAATCCCTACCACAATCTCAGAGCTGTGGCTTTCTGAAACAAAAAAATTGCACAAAACACTTCAAAAATACATTACAAAGTACACTTACACTCATATTAACACTGTCTAATAAAACAAATTTAATAAAAATATTGCACAAAGATTAGAGATCTCAGGTGTTAGAAAAAAAGGAAGGCAAATGGCTTTAACATTGAGACACATACATACACATTATTAAAGATGTATTTGTATGTATACATGTGTGTGTGTATATATATATATATATATATGTATATATATGTATATATATATATATATATATATATATATATGTATATATATATATATATATATATATATATATATATATATATATATATATATATATTAATGCATTTATATGTGTATATACAGGGAGTGCAGAATTATTAGGCAAGTTGTATTTTTGAGGATTAATTTTATTATTGAACAACAACCATGTTCTCAATGAACCCAAAAAACTCATTAATATCAAAGCTGAATAGTTTTGGAAGTAGTTTTTAGTTTGTTTTTAGTTATAGCTATTTTAGGGGGATATCTGTGTGTGCAGGTAACTATTACTGTGCATAATTATTATGCAACTTAACAAAAAACAAATATATACCCATTTCAATTATTTATTTTTACCAGTGAAAACAATATAACATCTCAACATTCACAAATATACATTTCTGACATTCAAAAACAAAACAAAAACAAATCAGTGACCAATATAGCCACCTTTCTTTGCAAGGACACTCAAAAGCCTGCCATCCATGGATTCTGTCAGTGTTTTGATCTGTTCACCATCAACATTGCGTGCAGCAGCAACCACAGCCTCCCAGACACTGTTCAGAGAGGTGTACTGTTTTCCCTCCTTGTAAATCTCACATTTGATGATGGACCACAGGTTCTCAATGGGGTTCAGATCAGGTGAACAAGGAGGCCATGTCATTAGATTTTCTTCTTTTATACCCTTTCTTGCCAGCCACGCTGTGGAGTACTTGGACGCATGTGATGGAGCATTGTCCTGCATGAAAATCATGTTTTTCTTGAAGGATGCAGACTTCTTCCTGTACCACTGCTTGAAGAAGGTGTCTTCCAGAAACTGGCAGTAGGACTGGGAGTTGAGCTTGGCTCCATCCTCAACCCGAAAAGGCCCCACAAGCTCATCTTTGATGATACCAGCCCAAACCAGTACTCCACCTCCACCTTGCTGGCGTCTGAGTTGGACTGGAGCTCTCTGCCCTTTACCAATCCAGCCACGGGCCCATCCATCTGGCCCATCAAGACTCACTCTCATTTCATCAGTCCATAAAACCTTAGAAAAATCAGTCTTGAGATATTTCTTGGCCCAGTCTTGATGTTTCAGCTTGTGTGTCTTGTTCAGTGGTGGTCGTCTTTCAGCCTTTCTTACCTTGGCCATGTCTCTGAGTATTGCACACTTTGTGCTTTTGGGCACTCCAGTGATGTTGCAGCTCTGAAATATGGCCAAACTGGTGGCAAGTGGCATCTTGGCAGCTGCACACTTGACTTTTCTCAGTTCATGGGCAGTTATTTTGCGCCTTGGTTTTTCCACACACTTCTTGCGACCCTGTTGACTATTTTGAATGAAACGCTTGATTGTTCGATGATCACGCTTCAGAAGCTTTGCAATTTTAAGAGTGCTGCATCCCTCTGCAAGATATCTCACTATTTTTGACTTTTCTGAGCCTGTCACGTCCTTCTTTTGACCCATTTTGCCAAAGGAAAGGAAGTTGCCTAATAATTATGCACACCTGATATAGGGTGTTGATGTCATTGGACCACACCCCTTCTCATTACAGAGATGCACATCACCTAATATGCTTAATTGGTAGTAGGCTTTCGAGCCTATACAGCTTGGAGTAAGACAACATGCATAAAGAGGATGATGTGGTCAAAATACTCATTTGCCTAATAATTCTGCACTCCCTGTATGTATTTACAGTCATATATGCACAAATAAAAGCATTTATATATATGTACACATATATAGACAAATACTTTGCCATTAAGTAGAGGAAAACATGATAAAACATATATATGCCATATTCATATTTAATTAAGATTTTAACTATGTATTTACTGTAAATATTTCACATTTACTAATGTGAATATGCTACGTTGTTTGCGCGATGGGTGTTTGTGGTTTTTTTCAACAATTTTTTCCATAGACTTCTATCGGGAACACAAAAATGCAATGGTATTTGCGCAATCTCGGGTGTTATTTTTTTTTTCACCACTTTTTTGTCTCCATTGTTTACTATGGGGAATACATGCACACGCACAAGAAAACTAAATTTATTATTTTTGCGCTATTCGTGATAATGCTTGCGAAAAATATGTTGTTTTTTTTACTTTTAATCCGAACATAATCCGACTAGAGCAAAAAGCTTAACTCTAGCAAAGCATTCACTATCAGGAAAAAAATAAAATACCGCGCCACTTGTAATCTTACCCTACGTGTTTTAATCACACAAATCAGTAAACACATTTTTTCCTATATATTTGATTATTCTTTTTTTTTTTCATTAAAGGGGCCACTGGTTTATCATTTTTAGACAAAGCCAACAAATCTGATTGCGCATTTCTAATAAGAACCATGGAATGGAAAAACTTTGTGAATAGGTTTAGTAAAATATTTGATACTGATATATGTAATAATACATTTAGTTACTTCTTTCTTCCTTGATTGGATAGCTTTGTACCTGGACTCTCTGATGCTGGGGGATCCATAGGCACTAATAACCTTTAAATTTATGACTGCTTGTTGTTCTGATATACTATATCACTGGAGTAGTTTGCTGCTTCCTTTTTATATTATGCCCTTTGGATTGATTGCATCCTTTTGTGGGTAGATAGCACCTTAGAGGTGTTGATGGAGATTTCAGAAGATCTAGAAGGAAGTATTATTCTTCTTCACTTTACTTACATTATCATTTATCTTGCTTAATGGAGAAAAATTTCTTGGCAAGATAAGCTTATTGATATGTATCTTCCATTACTACATATATAACTATAACTTAATATTGAGTCTATAGGATCCTCTTTATACTTAAATCCTATATTGACATACAACTTGCCACCTTCAGGCTGCTGCATGAACTATTCTTTTTAAATGTATGATATAAGAGTAAAATGCTAATATAATGTAATTTTTTATTATGGGCAGAAAAAACAATCGGCTAGATTACGAGTTTTGCTGTATGAGTGAAAAAGCATTAAGGCTCTTTTTCACTACCGCTGGTATTATGAGTCTTGCAGGTTTAGCTGCACCACACACTTTTTGGGCCGTAACGCAACGTAATTACTGCAGCTTTCAAAAAGTCATTTTTCAATGGGACTTCCGTTGCGCCGGTATTACGAGTCTGCCTGGGAGGCCAAAAAGTGAGTGGTACAGCCAATACCGTCAAGATCCATACCGTAAACTGAAAGTCAATAGTTATGGGTTTTATGCTACAACGCTGTAACATAAAACTCATAACTAAAGTGCTAAAAAGTACACTAACACCCATAAACTACCTATTAACCTCTAAACAGAGGCCCTCCCGCAATGCAAACACTAAAATAAAATTTTTAACCCCTAATCTGCCTCTCCGGACATCGCCGCCACTATAATAAACAGATTAACCCCTAAAACGCTGCACTCCCGCATCACAAACACTACTTAAATATTATTAACCCCTAATCTGCTGTCCCTAACATCGCTGCAACCTACATTACTGTTAGTAACCCCTAATCTGCTGCCCCCAAAATCGCTGCCACTTTACTAATGTTATTAACCCCTAAACCTAACCCTAAGTCTAACCCTAACCCTAACACCCACTAACTTTAATGTAATTAAAATGTCTAAATAAAACCTACTATTAATAACTAAATCATTTCTATTTAAAACTAAATACTTACCTATAAAATAAACCCTGATTGGAACAGCCAATAGAATGCAAGCTCAATCCTATTGGCTGATTGGATCAGCCAATAGGATTGAAGCTAAATCCTATTGGCTGATTGCATCAACCAATAGGATTTTTTCACCTTTAATTCCGATTGGCTGATAGAATTCTATCAGCCAATTGGAATTAAAGGTAACCTACTATTAATAACTAAATAATTCCTATTTAAAACTAAATACTTACCTATAAAATAAACCCTGATTGGAACAGCCAATAGAATGCAAGCTCAATCCTATTGGCTGATTGGATCAGCCAATAGGATTGAAGCTCAATCCTATTGGCTGATTGCATCAACCAATAGGATTTTTTCACCTTTAATTCCGATTGGCTGATAGAATTCTATCAGCCAATTGGAGTTAAAGGTACGTCATCTTGGATGATGTCCCTTAAAGGAACCTTCATTCTTCAGTCTCCATCGTAAGAAGAGGATGCTCCGCGCCGGATGTCTTGAAGATGGAGCCGCTCCGCGCTGGATCGATGAAGATAGAAGATGCCTTCTGGATGAAGACTTCTGCCGGCTTGGATGAAGACTTCGGCCCACTTGGATGAAGACTTCTCCCGGCTTCGTTGAGAACTTCTTGCCGATTCGTTGAGGATGGATGTCGGGTCTTCAAAACTGTAAGTGGATCTTTGGGGGTTAGTGTTAGGTTTTATTAAGGGTTTATTGGATGGGTTTTATTTTTAGATTAGGGTTTGGGCGGAAAAAGAGCTAAATGCCCTTTTAAGGGCAATGCCCATACAAATGCCCTTTTCAGGGCAATGGGGAGCTTAGGTTTTTAGATAGGTTTTTATTTGGGGGGGTTGGTTGTGTGGGTGGTGGGTTTTACTGTTGGGGGGTTGTTTGTATTTTATTTTACAGGTAAAAGAGTTGATTTATTTGGGGCAATGCCCCGCAAAAGGACCTTTTAAGGGTTATTGGCAGTTTAGTTTAGGCTAGGGGTTTTATTTATTTTGTGGGGGGCTTTTTTTATTTTTATAGGGCTATTAGATTAGGTGTAATTAGTTTAAATATTTGATCATTTCTTTTTCATTTTGTGTAATTTAGTGGGGGGGTTGTAATTTAGTTAATTGTATTTAATTAATGTAATTTATTTAATTGTAGGGTAAGGTTAGGTGTTAGTGTAACACAGGTTAGGTTTTATTTTACAGGTACATTTGCATTTATTTTAACTAGGTAGTTAGTAAATAGTTAATAACTATTTACTAACTATTCTACCTAGTTAAAATAAATACAAACTTAGCTGTGAATTAAAAATAAAACCTAAGATAGCTACAATGTAACTATTAGTTATATTGTAGCTAGCTTAGGGTTTATTTTATAGGTAAGTACTTAGTTTTAAATAGGAATTATTTAGTTATTAATAGTAGGTTTTATTTAGACTTATTTTAATTACATTAAAGTTAGTGGGTGTTAGGGTTAGGGTTAGACTTGCTACACATGGGCAGCCAATAGGATTGAGCTAGCAATGCAAGCTCCATCCTATTGGCTGATTGTATCAGCCAATAGGATTGAAGTTCAATCCTATTGGCTGTTTGTATCAGCCAATAGGATTTTTTCAACCTTAATTCCGATTGGCTGATAGAATTCGGAATCGGAATCTAAGGGACACCATCTTGGATGACGTCACTTAAAGAGATATTCATTCAGTAAGAAGACTTTGTTGGAAGAGGATGCTCCTCACCGGATGTCTTGAAGATGGATCCGCTCCGCGTCGGAAGGATGAAGATAGAAGATGCCATCCAGATGAAGACTTCTGCCCATCTGGAGGACCACTTCTTCCCATCTGGAGGACCACTTCTGCCGGCTTCGTTGAGGACATCTTGCCGCTTGGATGAAGACTTCTCCCGGTAAGTGAATCTTCGGGGGTTAGTGTTAGGATTTTTTAAGGGTGTATTGGGTGGGTTTTATTTTTAGGTTAGGGCTTTGGGCTGCAATAGAGCTAAATGCCCTTTTAAGGGCAATGCCCATCCAAATGCCCTTTTCAGGTCAATGGGGAGCTTAGTTTTTTTTAGTTAGGGTTTTATTTGGGGGGTTGGGTGGTGGGTTTTACTGTTGGGGGGGTTGTTTGTATTTTTTTTTTACAGATAAAAGAGCTAATTTCTTTGGGGCAATGCCCCGTAAAAGGCCCTTTTAAGCGCTATTGATAGTTTAGTTTAGGCTAGGGTTTTTTTTTCTATTTTGGGGGGGCTTTTTTATTTTGATAGGGCTCTTAGATTAGGTGTAATTAGTTTAAATATCTTGTTATTTGCTTTTTATTTTCTGTAATTTAGTTTTTATTTGTTTTTCTAATTTAGCTAATTGTATTTAATTTATTTCATTGTATATAATGTATGTAATTTATTTCATTGTAGTGTAAGGTTAGGTGTTAGTGTAAGACAGGTTAGGTTTTATTTTACAGGTCAATTTGTATTTATTTTAGCTAGGTAGTTATTAAATAGTTAATAACTATTTACTAACTATTCTGCCTAGTTAAAATAAATACAAACTTGCCTGTAAAATAAAAATAAACCCTTAGCTAGCTACAATGTTACTATTAGTTATATTGTAGCTAGCTTAGGGTTTATTTTATAGGCAAGTATTTATTTTTAAATAGGAATAATGTATGTAATGATAGGAATTTTATTTAGATATATTTTAATTATATTTAAGTTAGGGGGTGTTAGGGTTACACTTAGGTTTAAAGGGTTAATAAATTTATAATAGTGACGGCGACATTGGGGACTGCAGATTAGGGGTTAATAAGTATAATGTAGGTGGCGGCGATGTTAGGGGCGACAGATTAGGGTTTAATAATATTTAACTAGTGTTTGCGATTTAGGGGTTAATATGTTTATTATAGTGGCGGTGATGTCCGGAGCGGCAGATTAGGGGTTAATAATTTCATTTTAGTGTTTGTGATGCGGGAGGGCCTCTGTTTAGGGGTTAATAGGTAGTGTATGGGTGATAGTGTACTTTGTATCTCTTTAGTTATGAGTTTTATGCTACAGCGTTGTAGTGTAAAACTCATAACTACTGACTTTAACATGCGTTAGGAATCTTGGCGGTAGAGGCTGTACCGCTCACTTTTTGGCCTCCCAGTAAAACTCGTAATACCGGTGCTATGAAAGTCCAATAGAAAAAATCCTTTACGAAATTTACATAAGTTGGTTTGCGTTAAAGTCAAAAAAGTGTGCGGTACCCCTATACCTGCAAGACTCGTAATAGCAGCGGGCATAAAAAAGCAGCGTTAGGACCTGTTAACACTGCTTTTTCACCTTACCACAAAACTCGTAATCTAGGCGTAAGAATCTTATGGGCACCTAAACTATTTATAATTATACTAGGCCATTTTAGTATAGTATGTATTTGTCAGGTGTTAGGCTTCACTCCGGTAATAAAGGAGATATAACCTGTTGCAGTAGAGTAACTCTGTATTGCCACTTGCATCTTTTTTTTCTTTCAAATATTAAATATGTCATCAATACCAACCTTGATTTTTTATTAAAGAATTAGTTTACATGACCTAGGTGTGGTGTTTAATTTATGTTCTATAACCTTCCCTAAGGCATTCTTATTACCACATGAAAAAATAATCATATACATTTAATGTCAATAATTCAAGCCCAATGAACAAAATCTCACACTCTTAAGAGTAAATAGTTGTATGTGTATTTTACTCATTATTCCTGAGTGGCATGCAATGTACAAGAATTCTTTAACATCTTAGAGTTAATAATTATATCTCATTATTTCTAATCAGTAAAGATACATAGGGCTCTATTTATCAAGTTCCGTATGTAGCTTGATGGCCCCTGTTTCTGGCGAGTCTTCAGACTCGCCAGAAACACCAGTTATGAAGCAGCGGTCACAAAGACCGCTGCTCCATAACCTGTCCGCCTGCTCTGAACAGGAGGACAGACATCGCCGGAAATCAAATCGATCGAGTACGATCGGGTTGATTGACACCCCCCTGCAGGCGGCCTATTGGCCGCGAGTCTGCAGGGGGCGGCGTTGCACCAGCAGCTCTTGTGAGCTGCTGGTGCAATGCTGAATACGGAGAGCGTATTGCTCGCCGTATTCAGCGAGGTCTGGCGGACCTGATCCGCACTGTCGGCTCAGGTCCGCCAGACCTTGATAACTTGGGGCCATAATTTAAGCCATTACACAAAATTTGACAGCATTTTCGTTTCTTTGAGAGCAGCTTGTAATATTTACATCACAGTTCATAGCAGCTACATCTGATTATATGTATTAGAGGTCAGTTCATTACGTTCCTGTTACATGTATCCAGTAATTAGTTACTATGCCCAAATTGTAAAGCTGGTTTGACTAGAGGTAGTTGAAATATGAATTCATGCATACATTCCTTAATTGAGTCTCCTTTTTGATCACATCTTTTTCTGCTGTCTGCTTTAATGACACCAAAAGTGTTGTCTTTCTCAGCAGGATTGCATTTAAGAAATATTTTAATTGAACAGTCAGTTCTCTGAGATATAGTATTCTGAATGTGCTGTAAACTTATACATATTCAAAGAGTAATATTAAAATAGTTGACATGCACCAAAGATTGCCTAGCAACTTGTTCTGACATTCTCTATCCCATGTTTACAACACAATTTGCATAATCATAAAATAATGTTTTAATTTCTAAATATCATGTAAAAGAAGACATATATACAGTATATAAAGAACAGACAGACAAGCATATTTTTTTTTTAAGGATGAAGATGAGGACATTTATTTTAATCATATTGGACTAATAACTCATACAGAGTCCTGATTAAGGAGCTGGAAGATGTATTATAATAAAAGCTCTTTGTTCAGTTTTTAATATTGTTATAGCTAAAGAAATAAAATAATGAAGGCAGGGATGATTTGTGGTTGGGAATGAGATAAATGGTAGGTAAAGCGTAATGTATGATTTGTAATGTTTTTATAGTTTTTGGACCTCCAGACATAGGTGAGGACAGTTATTTAACCACTTTCATGTCATTAGTATTTTATTGTTTGGTAATGCATAGGGTTAAACATATGACGTACATAGAATGTGTTAATAGTGTGTTATGAATATTACCTTTATCTATAAAAGTAAATTATGTGATAGGAGAAATGTGTGACACACTTTCTTATAACTTATTAAAGATAATAAACAAAACCTGAATCCTTTTGGTTGCTATCAGTCTATTAATTATACCGACACCAGATGAATAACAAAAATTAGCTTTATTAAAAGATTTTGATTGGAAAATAATCAGAAGTAATCAAAATATATACAGTGACATAACCTATAATCCTATAATAATCCATTAAAGCAGTTACATAAGGAAAACAGAATTAACTCAGAAACTAAACAATAAAGATAATTAAATCATATTTTCAAAATAACAAAAACAATTGGCTAAATAATAAGAACTTAATATTTGATTATAAAACCTTTAAGGTAATTGCAGAGAATCAGGTAAATTAATAATCATGACAAACCTTCAGATAATAATTTATCACAATTACTGATTCACCCGGTGTTATTGTCGACTAATAAGACCAGGTGGTAGGAATTATCAAAAGAAAAACACAAAGCTATAAAACGATTAATTAATTTACCTGATTAAATAGACAAAGATATTTTAAATAAATGTAAGGTGTAAATCTTAATGATATTAACATTTAAGGTGACTTAATTTCATACATCACCAAAGTAAATAAATTCCCCCTTTTCAAACAGGAATCAAGCTGTCAAGTCGCAGGTCTGTCCGAGTAGGCTAAACTAGCCTCAGCAGTTATAATCCAATAATCTCGGACCTCTGTAGTTGATTAGCAAATTGCCAAATCCATACATAATGTGACCAGTTCCAAAATACAGGAACAACTACCCCCTCCCATTGGGATAAACCCTATATATCAACATTCTATATTCTAGGAGGAGTCATTGATTATAATATTTAATCATTAATTAACATAAAATAATTAGATTAAATATTATTGTTCTGACAGTAGATGGCTCTCGCACACAGAGTAAAAATTCAAGAAAAATATTTATTTTATTTATGTTTACCCCAACACAGGATGGATGAGATTAGTCTAGATCACTGTATTACATGGGCGATTGTTATGGTCAGCCATCCGAAGACTAAGAGGAGGAGAATATTTTCCCCTCTTGAAATTCTTATACCATAAAAATGTTAACCCACAATTCCAAACTACGATGAATATATAAAAAATTGACATGTATATTATGTTTCCAAGTACCCACATTATGTACAGTTTTCAATTAATAAATATAATTAAATGACATATGTGGCACCTTTATTAGCAAGCAAAGTTCCATGTTTATATTGAACCTTTATAGCTTGGATAGAAAGACCTGAATGCAAATTAATGGTTATCAGTATAATTAACAATCTCCATCATGTCTGACAAATTCTCCTTTTGTTTTTATTTAAAACCTCCATCATGGTTGCCATCTGTATACGGAAAATTGACAATTTATGATTCAAATTTACTGATGGAGATGGAATCAGACACAGCCACGGCAGTAACAGCTGAAAAACCCAATAACGGATGTTGCAACTAGTCCAGAAATAACTCCAGGTGAACATTTGGCACGTGATTGTACATTGTAAGATCCACCAGGAAAATACTTCTGCAACTGCCAGAAAAATTCCCTTAGTAGTAGACTGGATCCTTTTACTATGTTCTTGATACCAAAATTGTATTTGTGATAATTCAACTTTGGAAACATCAAAATATCTTTCAATAACAACCTTAGGATCCAAACTGATGAATATCTTTTGGGAGAAAACTTTCTGGTTGGTAATCAGGAAACCAGGTAATTCCTAAAGCATGATCCCAGAAGATGGACCAGGTTCTATCACAGGCTGTACATGCATCTCAACCGAGACACCCTGGAACAGGATGGTCCAGATGACTGCCAACATCCTGGATCTCATCAATCCAAACCCAACTGGAAGGTGATATTTATCTGTAATAGGGAGAAAAAAAACATATTAAGTACAAGATACAAATTTTTATTCTAAAATAACCATTTTAATAATCATAGTAAATTACTCTTCTGTATATGGATTATTCTCCCCCCTTAGTTTTAACTTTGACCTAGGGTGACAAGCACGCAATTGGTTAATGTGTACCCACTTTTCTATTGACTTCCCACTTGTATGCAACAGGTGAAAGCTTATCAATAATGACATATGGCCCTTTCCATGATGGGAGAAACTTCTTCTCTCTAACTTGATTTCTAAGAAAATTGTAAAGATAAGCTTGATCATTCACCTCATAATCTTTCTTTGTGGTTTTCATGTCATAATATGTTTTAGCACATATTGCGGCTTTCCCAAGATTTTTCTGAGCAAAGGCAAATGCTTGTTGCAAATGTTTTCTTAAATTCTCAACATAGGTTGTTGTTGCATTGATAAGACTCTGATCCTGAGTACGATACAACAAATGCTGTGGCAGTACCATCCGTCTACCTGTCATTAGTTCAAAAGGAGACATTTTTGTTGCAGTACAAGGAGTGGATCTACTTTAATAGCCATTAATACCGAAGGCAACTTAATATCCCAATCTTTCCCTGATTCCTTCACAAACTTTTTCAGAATATTTACAACTGACTGATTATACCATTCAACTTCACCACTTGCGGCAGCACGGTAGGAAATATATAATTTCCTTTTCACCCCCAGGATAGACCACATTCTTCTCATCACTTCACTTGTGAAATAAGTACCTCTATCAGACTCAATTATCTGAGGAAGTCCAAACCTAGAGAAAACATGATTGATTAATAAAACAGCAGCTGTTTCAGACCTACAATTAGGGGATGGAAGACACTTCATCCATTTGGTAAGCATACATGTAACAGTTAACATGTATTGATTGCCCTGTGATGTCTTTGTAAGTGGTCCTACAAAGTCAATTTGTAAATCTGACTATGGAAGAGACATACCTCTTTTTTGTAAAGGTGCACTGTGAGTTGGAGACTTTGGTTGAAACTGTGAACAAACCAAACACCCCTGACAATAAGTCTGAATATCTTTCCTCATATGTGGCCAATATGCATAATCACGCAATACTTCATAATTAATTCTCTCCCCACGATGACCTGATGTTGGTGCATCATGGGCATGCTGCAGCATAAGACCTCTAAAAGAAGTAGGAACAACTCACTGTATAGATCAATATCTTTTAGACTAAATTTAGACTTATACTTAAATAAGATCCTAAGGTCCTCATTTTCAGTGCAATCTTTCTCCTGGATTGGATACACTGTAGGATTCTCCTTAAAAATGTAAAATTTACCCACAACGGGATCCTACTTTTGACTGGTAATCAAATCTTTGTTAGGTGCATCCTGACTCCATTGCACTGCAGATAGTTCTTTATCCTTCTTTATTTGCTGACGGGTTACCATTGCAATTTGACATACACCAGGAAGGTATTCAATGTCATACATTTCGACCTTTAGGGCACCTGGTTTAGCCATTGTATCAGCTAAATCATTTCCTTCCTTGTCAATACCATGCATCTTTTAATGACCCTTTGTCTTCTTCCAAAAGACAATCAGGTCATTAGAGATAACAATGTCATCAATTGCAAGTATCATCTTTCCATGTTTAACTGGCTTGTTACGGGCTCTCGTAATCTGATTATGCTTCCACACAGGAAGGTATTCAGCAAAACTGTTACGGACATAATCTGAATCTGTAATGATGACAAATTCTTTAAATCCCTGATTTACTTCCATCTGAATGGCCTTATACACAGTGCTTAATTCAGCCATTTGGCTACTTTTAGGGCCCAAACAATAACCAACAGGTTGTATGTGATAATCACTACCCCACACAATACCTGCTAAAGCTACAAGTTTCCTTTCACCATTTTCAGTGGTATGAAAAGCACAACCATCAACATATAACTTAGGTAATGGTTGACAATACATTTCCTCATAAACCTTATGGTGTGATAATATGTAATTATCCATATAATCATCATCCCAAACATTCCTTCTTTATATCCTGTTCAGAGCAATCATGAAGTTCAGCTAGTCCTTGTGCAACATAATTTTTCTTATTCTGTGCATAATGAACCTCCAAAGGCCAACCCTGCAAAGACAAGGTCCAGGATGTAATGTGACTATTAGATAGATTTCCTGCCTTTATTTTATCACTCTGTAAATACTGTAAAGATTGATGAGCAGTTTCCACAATAATTTTTTCTCCTTGCATGTAACTACGAAACTATTGTAAGGCCCAAACTGTTGTAAACAATGCCTTTTCACAATCATTAAATTTGATCTCCTCTGGAGATAAGGCTTTACTTGCATATGCAATGATCTTATTCTGTTTATCATATTGCTGATAAAGAACCGCACTTAAGGTAAGATCTGTATATCCTGTCTCCAAGTAAAATGGTTCTCCCTTTATTGGATAGGCTAAACAAAGGGCTTGAGTAAGCCTTAGCTTTAACTCTTGAACTGCCTGGTCTTGTTCTAATGTCCAAGTCCAAGGCTCCCCTTTCTTTAATAGCCTAATCAAAGGTTTAGTAATTTCAGCATAGTTGTCAATAAATTTCCTAGAGGAATTTGTTATACCTAGGAAGGATCTTAGTTCTTTAATACTTGTTGGATTCTTTGTTTTCAATAAAGCTCCAACCTTCTTTTTCTGGGGATTCAAACCATCAGCAGTTATTTCATGACCAAGGAAATTCACCTTAGTTCTACACCATTGAGCTTTCTGAATTGAGAGTTTTACACCTGCCTTTTTCAATTGATTAAGTACATGCCTTACTTCTTCCAAGTGTTCATCAAAAATAGAGCTTTTGATTAATACATCATCCACATAGAATAATGTCCCCCTCTCAGCAGCATCAGGCATAACAATTCCAAACTCCTGTCCTGAATTAATATATCCAAAAGTCATCCTGACCCAGGTAAACTGTTCTCCACCAAATGAAAATGCAAGTTTAGGTTGGTCCTACTCACACATCTTGACAGTCCAATAACCTTGTGCACAGTCTAAGGTTGTAAAAATGTTAGAACCTTGTATCTGTGCAAGACATTGATCTATGTATGGGACTGGCCATCCTGACATAGGCACACGCTTATTAAGCTGTCTCAAGTCAGCACACAACCGCCATTGCCAATTTGGTTTCAATACTCCCAGAATGGGAGTATTAAAGGGGACTATGTATTGGTTTAATAATACCTCTTGATTCCAAGTTCTTAATAATATCTCCTAAAGATTCGTAGGAGGCCAATGGCAGACAATATTGCCTCACATATACTGGAGGTGCTTTAGGATCAGTTGGAATCCTAATAATATGTAGATCTGTTGAACCACAGTCATAAGAATCTTTGGCAAATATCTCCTGAAATTCCATTAAGATTTCTCTTAATTGTTTGGATTCCCTTTCATTAGAACACCCATCTGCCAAAGACATTTGTTCCTCCTCCATTTCATTAAATCCAGGAAAAATGTCAGGTTTACCTATCTCATATGTCTCTTCAAGCTGTACAGATAAGTCTTTTGTAATCATATTTACCCCCTTCTTCTTTTCCTTTGCATACCCTTCTGATTCTTCATCAGAGAGTTTTTGATCAAAGATAATCTCAGATTCCGTAATCTTACATATGCCTTCCTTGAAAGGGTATACAGATTGCACTGTGAACAATCCACCAGGTTGGGAATGGAAACATTGCTCCACTATCTGCTCTTCTGTTAAATATCCCTTAGGGATAAGACCTATAACAGAATTAGAAGGACCAGAGGTGAAATACTCAGAATCTATTGCAAACCCCACTATAGTACTCCTCTCCATGCATATATTATGGGGCATCACATTATTTACCAAAATGGTAAATGGCATCTGGTGACTATTGACAAATGGCATATGAGTAACAGTTATGCCCAATTGTTGGATCTTCTGACATTTTTATCAGAGCATCAGAGCCTTGAATTTCTTACCCCCTTTTAACCTCTACAGAAAGAGGAAATTGATTTCCACCCCCTGGAATAGTTACATTATTTTGAACTTGTACATATGGCAATTGTTGAACAGATCTCAAAACCTTTATGTCATCCATATAGTTTAGAGGGTTACTCTTTAATCTTGACCATAAAATATGATTGGTAAAACCAATTTGAACAGCAAAGCGATGTAACAAATCATTTCCAATATACATTTAATATTTTGGCTCATCCAAAACCAAAAATAAATGTCTGGCAGTCTTATTTCCAAGAGAGATAGACAACAAGCATTTAGCTACAACAGCTACGTCTGTAACATCACCATCAATATCATATCATGCACCCACATCACCATCAATATCATAAACCCACTGATCATAATTGTCTTAAGCAACTACTAATGTAACTATGCTCTCTATTAAGGGCAAGTTTTGCATGTTTTATCCTTCCAATATCATTAATTTGAAGAGGAATAAACAATTCATGATCTATTTCTTTTAACTCAGTTAAAAACTGAGTATGATTCTTTAGATTAGATAACTTACCATTCCTCTGAAGAAAATAAATAGTTAGTACATCACCTTCCACCAAAGTACCTGCAATTTTTTTTTTGGATTAACTTGAATTACACTGTCACACATATATAACTGCATGCTAACATCCTTATTTTGTAGGATTGTCATTTCAGGTACTTGACTATTCCGAAAAAGAATTTCAACAGAATCCTATCTATGCTCAATTATATGACAACACTTTGGGTTAGTATAATATTTAACCCATTGATTGGTGTATTCACTTGTGACCTTACAACACCATTTATGCAATCAATTATGGGATTAAGGCATCTAAGCAAATCATTCCCAATAAGAAATTCTTCTTCAGCTGCTTTAACCACAACAACTGGATGTTGCAGGGACATGTTCCCAATTTTGATTTTAAGCCATATATAACCTATAACTTCAATAGGCTTTCCATCAAAATTTTGCAAAATACCAGTGTAGGTTTTTAATTTAAACTTCTCTGGAGCTATGTCCATAATTTGCCTAAATATATTTTTTGACATGACAGTAATTTGAGAACCGGTGTCAATCAGGCTCATGACCTGCCCCATAATGCTCTGTATGTTGAGGGGTATATAATACCTCTGATTTCTTTCCTGCATTTCGCAGAGAAAATGAGAATGCTCTAGCATGTTAGCATTCTTCCATTGTTTACATTTGGTAATATTGTCCCCCTCTAGGGATAAATCAACTAACCATTGTATTGTGAAAATTTTAGATGAATTATCAGTATTAATGATACGGGTATCCGATATCAACCCATTACCACCACCTTCAGGTAAAGCTTGCAAGACTGCTGTAGTTTCATGGGATTTAATAACATCCTGCATATGACTACAGTTTTCAAGTAACATGTTATCTCTTAACCTTATATGAACAGGATCAGGAGTGACACATGACACACTCTATGTCCTGTTAAAGGGAAAGAAGCATTTTTGCATTCATTAGAATTTACATGATCCCTTAAAATAATAATTTGATTAGATTGAAGTTTTACCAAATTTTCACCTGAGGAAACATTAGTACCATGAGCAATAACATTTTCTAAATTACTATTTATATCAGATAATACTTGTACATTAGATTCATTAATCACATAAAATTCTGGAGTTTGCTTTGGGGTATCATAAACTAGTCAATTTACTTGACTAGTACTAGGCAGGCAGGCAGAAAAAGGGTTCTTTTCTGAGTTCACGTTTGGCTGGGACAGCATTGACATCAACTGGCTCATCTGCAGGCTTAAATCCTTAACCTGTTTTTCCAACCTACCATAGTCTTCAGACTTTTGAGGAGCTTTCCTAAAAGTTCCCTCCTTTGTACTGAAAGGAGCAGATTGTGATACAGCTGTTGCTGTAGGATTAGTATTTGCAGGTCCTCTGCTAGGAAACCTATTATTATAATAGCTTCTGTTAAACCAGTTTCTTTTCCCTCAACCAAAATTATCAGTATTAGCATTTGCAGGACCCTGTGTGTTCTGTCTCAGTCAGCCATCTCCTGAACATTTCTATGTCTGAGAATTCTGACTGGACTGTAATGGATGCTCAGAAGTAACACTAATTTCTGCTACTTGGCCTGAAAAACTCTTTGTTTTAGAAACACCCTTTAACTCAAGTTGGTGAATTTTTAACAAGCCAATTTAATTACACTGTCGGGTTAAAATCTCTGACCAGATTTTGGCGTATGTATGACGGTAATGCATACAAATACAATTGTTAAAATTCTGGGCAATTACAATCTGCAGCTGCTTCACTTTCACAATAAGATCGTTTAAGACAAGCCAGAAAATCCTGAGGGCTCTGATCATTTGCACATTGCATTTTGTACAAACTTTTTTTCTTTGCAAGGACAGATTTAAGAGAGGAAAATGTTGTATACATTTCATCCTTTCTATCATCCCACGGTTTAACCTCCTCTTCCTCAAGACATTTGAAAAATCCAAAATGCTTAACAAAAAAGTCCAAGGTAAATAACGTATCTTAGAACTGTCATCTGTCACCTTCAGCAAATCCAAAGTACGTTCAAATAAATCTATATGATCAACAATTGATGTTTTACTACATTCATCAAATGGTTGAATAGTTTCCTTAAGAATCTTTATGATTTTCACATCATTATGCCTAACATTCAATTGTTTTGCTTGTTTCCTTTTATTTGACAATGTTTTATAATCAATACTTTTAGCACCATCAGAAAATTCCTCTGCCTCTCCCAACTCTGACACCTGATCACAATCAGAAGGTATCAAAGTTTTAATTCTGTGATCCAAATCTTTCATTTCCTTTGAGGAAAAGTCAACATGAGCGGGAGTTGAAAATTTAACCTCAGGATGAACAGAGAACTCAGATTGACTTTCCTTGAGTTTCTCCAACTCATTTTAAGCATACATTACTTGTTTATCAAGAATGCTATTAACATGTGTTAAAGCATCATTTTCTTGATTAGAGGACGTCAATCTGTCTTTAAGAGCACTAACTCTGTATTCTAAGTCATTTATTCTAAACTGCAACTCCTGTTCTGTCTTTTCCTGCCAGTGAACCTTATTTTTGCTTTCAGACAATTTTTTACTCAACATATCCACCTCAGCTGATACAATAGTAAATTCAGCATTCTGCTGAACATATTTGTCAACCCAAAATTCTTGCAAAAGAAACAATATTGGTCATATATTATATATCAATTTATTTATCTCATTACAGCCCTTAGCATTTGCCAATTCTAACAATTTTGGCATATAACCATCAGGGTTATCAAACAAAATATATTTTGGGTCACGGATCATTGCCTTTAAACCCAGATACCAATTCTCAAAAGAATCCTTTGATTTAACTTTACGAAAGAGTTGATGTAAAACTCTATTTCGCACAACTTCCGCTGGATCAACATCAGGTAAAAAATAAGAATTAGCCAAAAGGGACCTACTATCATGACCAGAAACATCCCCAAACACAGACATTTTAATCAAATACTCAAATAAACTAGTGTAGTCTAGGGTGTGGTCGTTTATCTAAGGTAACTTTATTATGTCTACATAGCACTTTGATAGTATCTTTGCAATTGAGCATTAACTAATTAATTTATAGTGATGTGTCAGAAAACATGTTAGTCCTCTGAGGGAGGGTCTGTGTCTTTTTATGTTCAAGTAGATTCCATGATCTACCAAATCTCATACACGTATCCCAGTGCATATTCATGCATACTATATGTACATAATATGACATCACAGAATTAATTCAAATTGCACATTTACAAACTCACATACATTTGTAAGCACAAACACACACATCTGTATTTATGGAAAACAAGGTATATGGGCGGGAAGCCTATAACAATAAGAGAGAAGATATCTAATTTAGTGTAGTATTACCAATAGAAAATACAGTAACAGTTACAAATTCATGTGTCTGAAAATAAAGAAACCTATTTAATGAAAGAAAAGAAATCCAAAAATAAAAACAACTTTGGTTATCTACACAATCTAAGATACACTTAGCTGAAAGATACAACTGAAAGTAAGTTTACAAACAAACTAAATCATTGTTATGCAGGTAATATAAACATAATCATTTAAAATATAACTTTTAACAGGTTATTATCGATTAAAATAATGAAATGCAGGGGCGGAGCTACGCCGTGCTGGAACATGGCCATGTTTTGACACAGCTCCGTGTCGACCAGCTCTCTCTCTGCTCCATAAATGGTTCAGACACAGACAACCGGAGGAGCCCCGCTACCTGCACAGACTACTTGGCTAAATAACTGACCCTGGATCCTTTGCGGCCACTGATCGGGTTCTTTTATCAACTCCCGATATGCCGCCATCTTGGACTTGCGGGGACCTGCTCCTCTCAGACAGCGGGTGATTTCCCCAGAGCTCACACAGCGCTATCGACTGGAGGTCACAGTAAGCTTACCCTGCAGACACAGCAATTGCAGTGACCATCGGGCCACTCGCTCCTTTGAAGGCCGCAACTTACAGCACTCCCTGCAGGGCCTGGGTACAGGCCGCAGCACTCACGAGGTATTTGCTCAATTTCTTAACAGCCCAGAGTAGGGCGCAAGTTTTTTTAGCGGGGCCATAACAGCAGTGAACCCGAAGTCTGGGTGATAAGTTGGGATCATTACCTAGAAGCTCTGAAAAGTGATAACCAAGAATAGCTAACAAACCCCTGATAGCGCAGTCTGATAAAGTTCTCCCACGCACCTGAAGAACTTACAAGCTGCATATAAAGCCCTTTCTTACAACAAAATAGAGGATTGGTATTTACTTTGAACTCTCAGCTTTTTCAGTAAGAATATAAAGCCGCAGGGCCTTTCCATAATTCACAGGCATATCTCAAGGCAATACAAGGCCTCTAAAAAGGGGCAGAAGCCTGAAAAGCCCACAAAAGCCCAACAGCAGACCCCCTCAGTCTCTTCCTTTTTTCAGACAACAGAGGCGGCTACTACCGCAGGCATGGAGACAGATGAGATACCATGTGTGCCCAGTTCTATCCCATTCTCACAAAACCAACAAGATCAATTACAGGCCATACAAACTAGATCAAAATCAGACCTGGACTCACTAAAAGTATTTATCAAGGAGGAATTAAGAGACCTGAAAAAAGATCTAAATGAGATGGGTAACAGAACTGAATGCTTGGAGGAGGGCCTATCCAGGACTCTATGGTCCAGTCCCTGCAAGATAAGGTTGAGGACCTTGACAATCGCGGGTGCAGAAATAATTTGCGCATCCGCGGGATCCCAGAGTCTATCCTCCCAGACCTGCTTAAAGACTATCTAAAAGGCCTATTTCAACATCTCTCTCCAAACTTACCAACTATTCTATCTGAAGATCTGGATAGGGCACATAGGGCTCTGCGGCCACTGCCTAAACCCCCTTTGCCCCCACGTGATGTCATTGTCAGATTCCTTTGTTTTACTGCTAAAGATAACATCTGGCAAGCGGCACGGTCTCAACAGTCTATCTCATATGAGGGCCATACCTTACAAATTTATCAAGATCTCAGCCCATATACGATCCAAAGACGGAAAGAAATCAAATTTATTACGAACGCGCTGCAAGAGCATCGTATCAAATACTGCTGGGGATTTCTGTTTAGCTTGGTAATCGCTCATGAAGGATCCCAAAGATTATAATGATCTTGATCATCTTTCCAGATCTCTCAACATTAAGTTTGCACCGCCATCTGATGCAGTCTTTAATATTCCTTCCACGTCTACAGAGCAAGCCCCCTCGCAAGCAAGAGACCAGCGATCTCAATGGCAAAGGGTTCTGCCAAAACGGAGAAGGACAAATTCACAGCGCCCTGAAGAAGGGGCACCGCCACAATGAGATAAGTTCACTCCTGAACTTTTGAAAATGTACTTATCTATCTTAACTGAAGTGGGACGTGAAAACTCACCAGTAACCCCTATATAGTTAATCTTCGGGCCGCAGCCATATGGCTCTTTCAGACTGTTACTTACTACAAGGACTCTGCCTATACAAGGAAGTTGTGCAATGCCTGATGTGGTAACGTACTGTACAGAGTTAAACTAGAATTTTGTTTTAAATATGTTGTCAGTTTATTTGTTGAAAATATTTTTCCGGAGAGAATAGGAATGTATTTGACAAAGTACAGTGCAGCTATTTTAAGGTTGTTCTGCTCCGGGCTGGGGAGGTTTGTATAGGTATCTCATAAATGTGAGCTCTACCCTTAGACCTAAGCTTATAGAAGATACAAACTCGTGTCTTTTACTCTATCTCACTACCTCCCCCCATCCCCCTCCTAGTAACACTCCAAGGGCTCCTCCAAACATCTAGACCAATACATTTACACGTCAATGAACAATATAGCTGGTTAATTGTCTTTTCAGTTAGCCATTTCAGCATGTTCATACTGTCTCCTCTAAAGCCATACTTAATTGATACTAGTCAGAGAGTTAGTAACACAATGTTTTTCCCCCTTTTGTAAGGTGTATGTTAGTATGTTTCGTACACTAATTACACACGATGTATCTACCATGTTTTATTGTTGTTCAGAATTTCTCTGCAATTCTTTGTTTCTGGTTGATTTATACTTATTGTTTTATTTTGTTCAGATCTCAGACAGAGTTATGACTTCAGACGGACCTCCTACTACACTAATCTATACCTACTTCCCAATATGGAGACCACACGTGAGAAAAATATAAAGTTAATCTCCCACAATGTAAAAGGATTTAACAGCCCATTTAAAAGATCCATAGCACTATGGGAATATAAAAAAATAAAAGTGGATATATTGTTCATTCAAGAGACCCACTTTAAGAGGGGATTTGAACCTAGGGCTGGCCTTAAGAAATTCGGAGAGGTTTTTCTCTCTTCACACACTACCAAACACAATGGGGTTGGGATATTAGTGAACAGTAAATTGCCATTCCGCGTAATTTCGACACACAAGGACAAAGAAGGCAGGTACATTATAGTAGTGGGGTACCTATTTCACAAGTTAGTAATGCTTGCAAACATCTATGCCCCTAACGTTAACCCTTTACCCTTCTTTCTCCAGCTGAATAAAATACTTCTTGAAACATCCAGTGGCAGTTTAATATTGGGTGGTGATTTCAACCTAGCGCTTGACCCAACCCTTGACTGCTCCACAGGCACGTCCTCAGTACCTAGCAAAACAGACAAATTAAATCAACCCTCTCACAACTGGCCCTGCATGACACATGGTGATTACACCACCCTAGTGATAAGGATTATACGTTCTACTCAAACCCACATCACCTATATACCAGAATAGATTATTTTTTCACAGATGTAAATAGTCTTTCATTCGTCACCCATACTGACATTTACCCTATCACCTGGTCAGACCACTCGAAAATCAGCTGCTATCTTAAATGGCCTACATCGTCACCCTCCAATTCTTGCTGGAGATTTGACGACTCTCTCCTTCGAGATCCCTTGCTCTATATCCAAATTCAAAAATCGCTAATTGATTATTTTAAAAGAAATGACATTCCCGACACCGACATACATAACGTCTGGAACGCTCACAAATTCGTGATTAGGGGCGAACTTATTGCAATAAAAGCCGCTAAGACTAAACAACAAAACTGCTATCTTCAGTCCCTATTAGAAGATATAGATAAACTGCAGACACTACACAAAACATACCCCACGAATACCTCACTATTAGACAGCCTTAGCCATAAACAAGATCAGTTACACATTTTTCTGGGTACTGAAGCGAAAAAAAAGGCTTTGTTTCTCAGAAAGATGTATTATGAAGGAGCCAACAAACAGGGAAAACTACTGGCCAGACAATTAAAACGACAAACAAATAAACAATATATAATGAACGTACGCGGTCCCTCGGGTAATTTACACTCGACCACTGTTGACATCACGAAAGCATTCATGGACTACTACGACAACCTTTATAATATTAGACGTGATGCGACTGACCCCTCCCCAACAGACATAGCAGACTATCTATCAAACTTAAATCTCCCGAAACTAACTTCGGAACAAATAGATACACTAGATGCCCCACTTTGTGAAGAAGAACTTATTGAAGCTATCTCCTCTCTCCCCTCGGGTAAAGCCCTGGGCCCTGATGGCTTTAGCAACTCCTATTATATTCAATTTAAAGAAATATTGTCACCATACCTCCTAAAATACTATCAGAGCATAGACTCTGGCGGGGGGTTTCCCTCATCCTCGCTGCAAGCGCACATATCACTAATACCTAAGCCAGGTAAATCACCAGAACAAATATCACACTATCGCCCGATCTCGCTCATTAATACTGACTTAAAGATTTTTGTGAAAATTCTAACAAATCGTATAAACCAGTTCCTCCCTTGCCTTATACATAATGATCAGGTGGGCTTTGTGCCCGGGTGCGAGGCGAGGGACAACACAGTCCGCAATCTACATTTAATCTGGCACATCACAAACTCACACATCCCCTCAGCAATAATATCCACCGATGCCGAAAAGGCCTTTGACCGGGTTAACTGGTCTTTTCTAAGAGCAGCTCTAGAAGCATTCGGCTTTAGCTCAACCACCCTGAAACGAATATTCGCATTATATGTATCACCTAGCGCCCGTATTTTAGTTAATGGCTCCCTCTCACCCCCTATCGATATAAACAATGGAACGCACCAAGGTTGCCCTCTTTCACCCTTACTGTTTGCACTCCTCATTGAAACCCTGGCCGCCAAGATTAGGAACAACCCTGAGATTACAGGAATTTCGGTGGGACGGGAAATTTACAAGTTATCCCTTTTCGCAGACGATATCCTTTTTACAATTACTAATCCTGAACACTCCATCCCCCCCTACTGACGGAGTTCTCTACTTTTCACAACCTAACAAATTTTTTGATAAATCAGACCAAATCTGAAATAATGGGCTTATGCCTCCCACTAGACTCAATAAACTCAATCAAAAAAAGCTGCCCCTTTAAATGGTGCAAAGCATCCATTAAATATTTAGGTATATTTCTGACTGACTCAATTGATAAGATCTTTTCAGCTAATATTCTCCTAATTAAATCAGCAATTACGAGAGACTTGTTCTCCTGGAGCTCGAAGAAATTAAACTGGTGGGGGCGAATTAATACTTTAAAAATGAATGTCTTCCCAAGACTCCTCTACGTTATGGAAGCGCTACCTATCCCCCTACCCCCTAAATATATACCCCAGATGCAAAACTTATTTAGCGCCTTTGTGTGGCAAAGGAAGCCACCAAGAATTAATAAACATACCATGACCTTGTCTAGATCTCATGGTGGTCTATGAATACCTAACTTAGAAGCATACAGAACCTCAATATTTATGCAGAGGTTGCTAGATTTGAGGGTGGGAGACACACAGAGGAGATGGGTTTGCCTTGAAAACTATTTAGGACCTGGTATACCATTACACAATTTATGCTGGAGGGCAGACTTTAACAACCAGACAAGGCTCATCACTAATCTGATTACAAGAGAAACAGCCTCCCGATGGAGCTGGGCCTCTTTACATTACCCACACATCTCCTCTAGCCCAGGACCCCTAACTTCCCTACTCCACAACCCTGACTTCACTATCCTTTCGCTAGCTAATGCGGGCTCTTCTACCCAGGAGTTACCCGATACACTTATCCACCACGTCACCATTAATGAAACAATATGCACACAGGACCAATTGATAGAACGTGGCATTGAATGGGCGAGAAACTGGTTCTCATACAGAAGATTACACAATTACATATCTACTCACCAAAATCAGAATAATATGGTCCGCACCCCCACCAACTTAGAGAAACTATTTCTTGTAACTTGCCCAGTTAAACATTCACTGTCTACCATTTACAAAATTCTCATTCCCCCCCCCCTTCCCGGATAACCTACCAAACTCCATGGAAATGTGGGAAAGGGAATTGGGAAACCATCATCCTACCTCAAACAGCATCTAATATATTTTTAAATACAAAAAAGTCATCTACCTCTTCCTCCATCTTAGAAACAAATTATAAAATCCTTCATTGTTGGTACTTGACCCCCCGTAGGCTTCATTGCTTATACCCTAAGCTCAGTAATAGATGCTGGAGGTGCGGACATGTGGGAAGCGGCATGGGTCACATGTGGTGGTGGTGCTCCCGGCGTAACCACTTTTGGTATCAAATCATAAGGGAAGTTTAGCATATTCTTAAAATAACTATCCCTCCTGACCCTTTGGTCTGGTTACTGAACAAGTCCACTCCTCTCCCTTTCAAACAACTCCTCCCTATATTCAGGATTTTTACCAACAGTGTAAAAATTCTTATAGCTAAAAGGTGGAAGTCTAGAGAGGTCCCCACATTGACGATGTGGCGAGATAAGGTCACTGAACTCCTGGAATTGGAGGAATACTCAGTATTTAAAAGAGGGAACACAGAAAGTTTTACAATGTTACAAGCAATGTGGGATGAATATATTATAAATGTTTAGCTCACATTATTTACAGCAACTACCCAATATATATAATTGTTAATGCTAGTGTGGTCCCCAACTAAGAAGTCAAAATCATATCATAGACGCCTGATTTACTCCCTCTGATACTGAACAACAGTTCCTTGAAATTACCATTATTATGATTGATAATACCTAGTTTTTTTTTTTTTTTTCACTTTAAAAATTTTAAGAGACTGTAAATCCATAGATGCAATAACATCTCTATTTGCCTTTAACACAATTTCTTTTGTTCTTGTGTTTTGTACCAATGTGTAAAGGATGTATTCTCTGCACAATCTCTTTTCTAATAAAAAGAATTTAAAAAAAAAAAATGAAATGCAATCATTTAACATTTGCCTTAATATTCAAAGACAGGTTAAAAACATTGAGATAGAATGTAAAATTAAAGTAATAATACCTTCTCTATTCAATATTCATATATCTATATGTTACAAGCATTCAATCATTGTGGATATATTGTAAAAGGTTCTTAGCAAGGTTCTATATATACTACTATCTTGAGGTATCAAGCATAGAAACAAACCTGATCTTAGACTAAGCTCTTTCAATCTGGGAGCTCAATTACATTTACCACGGTCTAATAGTGCAAAGAGACCATAGCAAACAGACTGGTTATGATTATAATAATCAGGCTAAGCTTAAGCAGGTTAAAAGGGGACTGTTGCGACTTGCTCCATTAACCTCCTGAAGTTCAGAATGACTTGGTGGAGTCTGATCTTTGAGACAAATATGAGGAGTTCTGTCTGCAGCCCTACAAGCTGGTAAAGATAAAGCTGCGTTATTTGCATTCAAACGAACAATATCCTTCGATCATCCTCAAGTGATCCGCTACTTTTAGAGAAGTTTCTTCTGCTACCAACTTCGAAACCTAATCACAACACAAAGTAACCGCACCTTCCACACAGGCAATGCCAACAGCTGGCTTGAAGAGAAATCCCGCTTGTAAAAATGCCTTTCTGAGATATGCCTCCAGCTTTCCATCCATGGGATCATTAAAAGACGTTTTGTCTTCTAAAGGAATAGTGGGTTTTTTTACCAGTAGATATGTCATTGTACACCTTCAGAATAGTTTCCCAGACCTCATATGTTAGGGTGTTAGGTTTTTGTAAAACTTTCTTTTCTCCATAGACTTCAATGGGGAATGAGATAATGTGGTAGCGATTTCACAATCGCAAGTGTTTTTTCCTACATTTTTCTCCATTGATCTTTAGGGGGGAACATGTGCACGAGCACAATAAGTTAGAACTTGGCTTTTGTGCGGTATGCAGCTTACCACACCATACCGCAAAACAAAAGAAAGTTTTAGGCTGACTTGTATGGAAATAGCAGTATGTGTGGTGTGTATGCTACGGCTATACCACACAACTTGTAATCTTGGTCAAAGTGTGCATCAAGTATCAGTAAAATACACTGCTCTCATTAGAAACTGCCTGTACTGTCCTTGCTGAACTAACCTAATGCCACACATTATAAGCCTATATGTCTCCTAGTCCCAGTTTAGAAGTCCCCCTGGCACTAAAGCTATCTATTACTGATCTGCCAAGTCTATGGGCAGAGAGTGAAAAATTCATACTTATCAACCTGTGCCCTCACCTACTGAACGTACCTGTATCCAGTAGCAAAGCCCCATCCTAATTAGGTGACACCAGATGCTGTCAACAGTAGGTAATGAAAGGACCGGTCCCAGTGACCCCTGTGGCAGACTGGTGAACAACCCTCACAGAAGAATTACACTCACCAGCTATGGTACTCCTATACACCCTTCTGCCCTATTCTCAGTTCTCTGTGGGGATGTATTTTAGTAAAATATTTTCAGCAATGTGCCATTCACATGTTCTCCTATGAAAGCAAAAATTAAGACTGAGGGGGATCAGGAAGTAGGAGGGATTAAAGTTCTTAATGTGTTGGGTAATTTTTTCCTCTCTTCTGGTGGAAGGAGTTTAATCCCCAACTGTTATGGCTCATGGACTCTCCCAACCTTACGAAAGAAGGCAAGCTTTTGCAAACATAATATACTGCTTCATATACTTGAGTTCTATAACATATAGCAAGATCTTAGTCAGCTTGTTAACTTTTAACATTTATTTCAGAGGGATTCAAACCCCTGTTTTTTTGTTTTTTTAATAAACTATTATAGTATCATCCTAGATAAGGATGTTTGTCCTGTTTTAATGATCATATATTATTACTTGAAATTAATACCGTAAGTATACTGCAAGCATCTGTGCTTTTGTATTTCAAATTCAATGTACAGTTTGTACAATCCTAGTCTGGACGTTGAAAATTTAGAGGTTTCTGAGAAGTCACAATACGTAAATGTACCTGAGCTTTTCACTTTGGTTAACATTTCCAACATTAATGTTAATATTTCTCGATTACAAAGGTTAACTATGAACCATAATACGAGTGTGAGTTTCAACTTTGAGATCGTCATTAAAATTATAAGGAGATCTAGTTATTCTGAGCTGTGCAAATGAATGCATTATATTTTTTAACATCTGACTTGTAATACCGGTCTAGAGGAAAATTTTTGTGATACTTGCAATAACTATTACGGTCCACTTATAATCTAGGCCCTTGACGTTAAAGTTTATAAGAAAGAAAGAGGGAGACAAAATATATACTAGATGCTTTTCAGCAGTATCTTGAATGTAAGACGATTTAAAAACTTCTTTGCAAAAGAGCAGTAAAAATGTGTAGCACTTGTCTTAAAAACAGTGTAGCTGTGAAATACTAAGCATTTAAACTTAGTGTGGGAGTTTAATGATCAGGTACATACATATTATTATATTCCTATTGTATGCTACTGCAAAAATTTCTCTGTAAACAGAATTTTAAACAGAGTTTTAAAATCATTAAATTGTCTTTTTTTTTTTTTTTTTACAATTTAATCCCAATAAATAATTATGTTATTTTGATCTTATCTTAGTACTGTAAGCTAATTTACGGGTTTTTTTTCACATTTATTGTAAGCAACTTTTCCATTACTTATGAAATGATTAACAGACTTATTTACTTTTCAGAACTCAACAGCAACTACTTAAATTATGATATTGAATATTGAAATATTGATTACTCATTTATATATATATCTCAAATAAGTTACACTCTCATAAAGTCAGCTCCTTAGGACCAGGGTGCAGCAACAGCAAATTACAGTCCATTATAAATGCAAATGCAATCTCTGAATTTAATAAATGTGTCTTTATTGCGTATATATATATATATATATATATATATATATATATATATATATATATATATATATATATATATATATATATATATATATATATATATACCTTCCTTCATATAGTTTCAACCTCCCGGATGTTGATTTTAGTAGGGTATCAAAAATAATTTATGCCAGAATAGCCAATCAGTTCCAAATATAGGATTATGTTACTTGCTCCTGCCTTGCAATTTAAGAACATTAAAGGGCCACTTAACCCAAAGTCTTTCTTTCATGATTTAGATAGAACTTACAAATTTAAACAACATTACAATTTACTTCTATTATTTATTTTGCTTCATTTGTTAGATATCCTTATTTGAAGAAAAAGCAATGCACGTGGGTGAGCCAATCACATGAGGCTTCTATGTGCAGCAACCAATCAGCAGCTACTGATCATATCTAGATATGCTTTTCAGCAATGAATATCAAGAGAATAAAACAAATTAGATAATAGAAGTAAATAAGAAAGATGTTTAAAAATGCATTCTCTTTCTAAATCATGAAAGAAAAAATGTGGGTATCATGGCCCTTTAAATACCTGTGAAATGATTATCAGGCACAGTAAAAAAAAAAAAAAATTCTTCACTGTACATTAATTACATACTTTTACTGCTTTTCCTGTAAGCTACCTCTAAAAATATAAAAAAAAAAAAAATAAATAAAAAAAAAAAACAGGGCTGCAAGTGTCTGGTGTGAATCCAACTAGCGGTTTGTATAGACACAGTGTGCCATTACAGCTCCTGGAATTGTTTTGTATATGGCAAATGTGCTTTTTTCCGTGTTTTTTTATCCTGATACTGGCTATACTTCTCTACGCTTTCTGGTTATTTTCATATCTTTATAGATTTTCTTCTATCACGGTGTGGCCGACACTGAACCTGTAGTGCTGTCTTACATTCATTGTAAAGCAAACTTCATTCTGTTTGGTTTGTACTTTATACTGTGATATTAGATGATATTTATTGTCTGATATCCTTTATTATTTTCCTATCTTTTCTTATATTACATATTTTTTGGTTGTTAGAGCAACTCTAATAAGACCTTTATATTCTGTTGTTTTTGTTTTTTTTCCAAAAATGTAGATTTTTATTTCTATATTAGATCTAAAAAAACGTTTTTCTACTATACCCATAGAGGCTGGAGTACACCATAAAGCATAATTAAACACAGTTATATGATTTGGTGATAAACAGCTTAGAACAGTGTACGAGCTCATATCTACCCTACCTAACTACAAAAAGAATTAAAGTAAACATACTATTTTTCAAAGGACTGCTCTAAAATAAATAACAATTTATCCTTATCTTTTGCATTGCAGTGCTTAATTGCTGATATCAGATATGTGATAAAACAACATTAAGATCTGTGTTTTTAATAGCTTTAGCAAGGTTTTTATAAATGCATTTTAATCAATATTTATACTAAGAGATACTGGAGTCTATTTGCTGCATGGATCTTGGAGAGTTGCTTTTGATGGGACAAATTCCAGCTAGGAGCTACACTACTCATTACTGAAACTGGGCTACAGTGAACTGAGCCACTGCTATTGTTAAGCCTGCTCTATTCAGCACATTGGAGTACTACAACTCATGTGAGTAGAAATCCTTTGAAGTATTTTCATTCTGATTATTGGGGTGACTAGGCCATTCGGCACATTTTGTGATTTGTGTTAATACTGAAAAGTGCACTGATTTATGAGAAGAATTGCTGCCTCTGGGATAGTGTTGGAGGATTGTATACTACTGCTACTATTTGGATCATTTGTGGTGGGGTTTTATCATTCCCATATTGGGACTTTAAAAAAACCTTTATATATTTCAAATGTATATATCTTTATCTTTCACCACTTTGCTATAGTACCTTAGTTAAAAATCACAGGCCTAGTTTCCTATATGTTGGTAGCATAAGACATCTCTATAATGGAGATATTTGTTTTTACTACCAGTTTACACATTTTACACCAGCAATCAAAAGTAGTCCATACATAAAAGAACAGATGTAGCCAGAATTTTAATTATGTAATAATGAACCATAATTCAACCAAAAACCAAAACCAAACCAAAAAAGAGACGGACCCTATTCTGAGGGCACCACAGCCTGCAAAACTTTTCTCCCGAAAGCTGCTTCAGGCAAAGAAAACACATCAAACTTGTAAAATTTAGAAAAAGTGTGTAAGGAGTACCAGGTAGTTGCCTTAAAAATCTGACCCATGGAAGCTTTGTTCTTAAAAACCCAGGAGGAAGCCACTGCTCTAGTGGAATGAGCCGTTATCCTCTAAGGAGGCTGTTGCCCCGCTGTCTCATAAGCTAAGCAGATGAAACTCCTCCACCAGAAAGATAGGGAAGTTGTAGTAGCCTTCTGCCCCTTACGCTTCCCTGTATAGATGACAAAGAGGAAGATTGTATGAATTCCTTAGTAGCCTGAAGATAGAACTTCAAGGCACGAACCACATCCAGATTGTGAAGCAAGCATTCCTTCGCTAAAGAAGGATTAGGACACAAGGAAGGAACAAAAATTTCTTGATCTGACACCACCTTAGGGAGAAACCCTTATTTTGTATGTAAAACCGCCATATCAGCATGGAAAACAAGATAAGGGGAGTCACATTGTAAAACAGAAATCTCAGAAACTCTGAGCGCAGAGGCAATAGCCAGCAAAAAAAGAACCTTCCAAGATAACAATTTAATGTCAACAGTATGCATAGGCTCAAACAGAGCCTGCTGCAAAACACTAAGAACAAGATTTAGGCTCCAAGGCAGAGCCCCAGATCTAAACACAGGTCTGATGCTAGTCAGAGCCTTAACAAAGGACTGCACATTCGGAAGCTCAGCCAATATCTTGGGCAGTAACACCGACAGGGCCAATATCTGTCCCTTCAGGAAACTAGCAGATAGACCCTTCTCCAGTCCATCCTGGAGAAAAGATACAATTCTGGCAACCTTAACCTTATGCCAGGAAAAGCCACACTCTTCACACCAGAACAAGTAAGTCCTCCACACCTTATGGTAGATACCTCTAATCATTAGCTTTACCAGATAAAACTGCGTGAGGCACCGAGCGCCAGCTATCCTGAGGGAAACTTCAGAGGGAACCAGCTACTAGATGGTTCGATTAGTCTTTCGCCCCTAAACGGCTTACGAGCTTGAACCAGAGTATCCATAACACTCTCAGAGAACCCTCTCTTGGCTAAGACTAAGTGTTCAATCTCCACACAGTCAGCCTCAGAGACTCTAGATTTTGATGAACGAAGGGACCCTGTTTCAGCAGATCTCTGAGACAAGGTAACCTCCACTGAGGAGATGAGGACATCCCCATCAGATCCGCAAACCACATCTATCGCGGCTACAATGGAGCAATCAGAATCACTGAGGCCCGCTTCTGTTTGATGCAAGCCAGCACACGAGGGAGAAGCAGTAATGGAGGAAAAATATATAAGTCTGTACCTCCATGGTACTGATAAGGCATCTATCAATTCCGCCTGAGGATCCTTCGACCTTGACCCGTACCTGGGTAGCTTGGTATTGAGGCTGGATGGCATGAGATCTTTCTCCGGTGTTCCCCACTCACTGCATATCTCTGCAAACACCTCAGGGTGGAGAGACCATTCCCCGGGGTGAAAGGATTGCCTGCTGAGGAAATCCACTTCCCAGTGTCCACACCAAGAATGTGGATCACTGACAGTGTACATCCATGAGTCTCCGCCCACTCTAGTATCTGAAATACTTCTCTCATCGTTCCCCCCTGATGGTTGATGTAGGCAACTGAGGTCATATTGTCTGATTGGAATCTGATTAACTGGGACGAACCCAGAAGGGGCCAAGTCTTCAAGGCATTGAAGATTGCCTGGAGTTCCAATATATTGATCTGGACAGAGCCACCAAGAGAGTGAGTGTTTTGAAAAGTTGTCCAACACAATCTGAATGGTCGCCGTTCCATTGTCTTTGCATGAATAGTTGTAAGGGTCTGAGATGGAATCTGACAAAAGCAATGATGCCCATACAGGACACCATGAGTCCAATCACCTCCATACACTGAGCCACTAAGGGTCTCAAGGAGGCCTGGAGGGCAAGACATGCAGTAGTTAACTTGCAACATCTCTGATCTGTGAGGAATAGTCTCATGGATATGGAGTCTTTTATTATCCCCAGGAAATTCACCCTTGTACTTGGAGTAAGAGAACTCCTTTCCAAGTTTATCTTCCATCCATGTGATTGAAGAAGATTGAGAAGGGACTCAAAATGTTCCTCCGCTAGACAAAAAGATGGTGCCTGCACCAAGATATCATCCAGGTAAGGCACTTCTGCAATACCTTGTGTTCTAGCAATGGATAGAACAGCCCCCATAAACTTAAAAAATATCCTTGGAAAGGAAAGATTGACCTATTGTCTACATCTTGAAAGAGGGAACACCCAGAACTTGTTTAGGCACTTTAAGTCCAGAATTGGACGAAAAGTTCCCTCCTTCTTTGGAACCACAAAAAGGTTTGAATAAAACCCAAAACCTCTTTCTGCTGTAAGTACCGGGACAATTACTCCTAGACAGGAGAGATTCTGTACACAACCTAAGAAGGCAGCCCTCTTCTCTGGTCTTGTAGACAGACTGGGGAGTAGGAATCTGCCCCTGGGCGGATGAGACTTGAATCCTATCCTGTATCCTGGAGATACAACCTCCAGGACCCAAGGATCCTGTACATACTGGAACCAAGCATCTGAAAAAAGAGAGTCTTCTCCCTACTCGATCCAATCCCGGATCAAGGGCCGGCTTCTTCATGCCGATTTGTTTTTGGCAGGTTTCTTAGTCTGTTTGGACTTATTCCAGGACTGAGCCAGCTTCTAAGTACTCTTGGGTTGCTTGGACTTGAGGATTGCTGTCATTGTAATTTGTCAGAACAAAAGGAATGAAAATTAGACAATTACCATCCCTTAGGTCTATTTTTCTTATCCTGCCGTAGGAATGCACCTTTACCTCTGGTAACCATAGAAATAATGGAGTCTAGCCCTGGACTGAATAAAATCTTCCCCTTTAAAGGAAGAGAAAGGAGTCTGGATTTAGAAGTCATATCCACAGACCAAGACCAGAGAGTCCGGCGGGCTAGGACCACAAAGCCAGAAGTCTTTTCATTCATGCAAATAATCTGCATATTCACTTCACAAATGAAGGAGTTAGCAATTCTCAGAGGCTTAATTCTCTCCTAAATATCCTCGAGGGAAGTTTCCACCTCAATGAGCTCCGATAGAGTGTCGTACCAGTAGGTAGCTGCTCCAGCAACCGCGGCTACAGCATCCGCCGTTTGAAATAAAAACCCTGTATGTTGAAACATCTTCCTCAGAAAAGTTTCCATTTTCTTATCCATAGGCTCTCTAAAAGAAGAACTATCCTCCAGGGGGATATTAGTATGCTTAGCCAAAGTAGAAATAGTGCCATCCACCTTAGGGATGGAGCCCCACAAATCTGAGAGTCAGGGACCGGGAATCATTTTTTTAAAGTAGACAAGGGGAAAAAAGAAGTTCCTATTCTTTCCCATTCGTTACTAATAATGTTCGCCATCTTAAATGGCACAGTAAAAGTGAGAGGGACCTTCCTGTCTTCATAAACCCTGTGTAATTTAGGGATCTTAGGTTCCTCAGGGAGTGTAGCGTCTGGAAGCTCTAGCGTAGACAGAACCTCTTTAATAAAAAATACAGATGCTCAATTTTAAATCTAAGGGAGGGTTCCTCCCCTGAAGGAGGTTTAGAAACTGAAGTCTCCGACTTAGTAAGTTCACCCTCTGAAGCTACAGAGGTTAACTCATCCTTGGATAGCTAGGACATAGTAGCTAAATCCGACAAATATTTAGATGACTCTAGATCAGGAGAACTATGTTTAACCTTTCTCTTACATTTGCTAGAGCGAGGTAAGGCACTCACCGCCGATTGTAACTGAGCGGTAAAGTCTGCCAGAAAAAAGCCCCCTCCAGATGGAGGATTAGTTGAGCCACGGGAATTGCATGTGGAGTGGGTAGGGTAGAAAAGGTAGTAATCTCTCGGGACTCTGATTCCTGAGAGGTAGACGGCTCAGAGGGGCTAATAGCGCTATGAGTATTAGCAGGCTTGTTTCCCTTCTTAGACTTTATAACAGTGCTTAGGCAAATGGAACAAAATTGAGCAAGCGGGCAAACCACAGCCTCCTCACAATATAAACAGGAATTATCAATCAGTACAGAAGGAGTGGAACCTTCTAAATGTAGTATCAGAGTCCTCCATAGCTAAGATATATTCACAGAAGGACAGACAAATAAACGCTTTTATTAAAAAAAACGGCACCTTTATAATCCCAATGGCTGGGACACTCATCACCTCCTAGACCCAGACAGCTGTCTTTCAAAAACGCTCTCCTTAGGAGTGATGTCCGCAGCAGGATTGTAGGAAATGAAAAGACTGTACCCGTTCACGTGATGCGTAGGACAGGACTTCCCCTGCTATGAAAAAGGCGCAAAGCTATTATGAGCTGCGCAACACTCAAAAATTAAAGTGAAACCTGTTTGTTCCAAGCTAAAAGCACACAGTCTATGAGCCCAAAACCTCTCACATTAAAGCAGTTATAAATAACCCCTAGCTGTTCAAATAATCTCCCGGAAGGAGATATTAAACCTTGATCCTATCGAGGCATAAAGGAGCCACCCTGTGATCCTGTATAGAAAAAATGTATATCTAAAATGGTCTGACCCTCCAGGATCCATGCTGTGGAACAGGCACGGCCTCTCAAGTGTGACAGTCTTGAAACAACGCTTCTGACATGGACTTGAGTGTGAAACAGCAAGCAGTGAATCTCCTCAACACTGATTACTCAGGAGCGACAGTCTGGATGGGTTCATAGAAAAAGTTTCCTTGCATCTCCAGACTCTAACTTTCATCAATATTTTCACTGAGAGGCTGACATGATTACTTAAAACTCCAGTCCTTTCTTGAACAGAACATACCCATTACAGGACTATCAAAAATCTTCTGACACTTCTCTGCCACCTCCTATAGTGACGAAAGGCAAAGAATGACTGGGGGGTGGGAGGGATATTTAAGCCTTTGGCTGGGGTGTCTTTGGCTCCTCCTGGTTGCCAGGTGTTGTATTTCCCAACAGAAAGGAATGAAGTCGTGGACTCTCCCTGCCTTATGGAAGGAAATACTACTGACATTGTTCTGCTACCTTCTACCAGGTAATGTAAATGGAAAAAGTCAATGGTGACTATAGATAAAAAGCTTATAGAAATCTCTCTAGAATATATTCCAGCGTCATTTTCATTTTCTTAAAGGGACACTGAACCCAAATTTTTTTCTTTCGTGATTCAGATAGAGCATGCAATTTTAAACAACTGTCTAATTTACTCTTATTATAACTTTTTCTTCGTTCTCTTGCTATCTTTATTTGAAAAAGAAGGAATCTAAGCTAAGGAGCCAGCCAATTTTTGGACAGCACTTGTTTATTGGTGGGTGAATTTATCCACCAATCAGCAAGATAAACCCAGGTTGTTCGAACATAGCTTGTTCGCGTTCGCCGCTGTGGGCGAACATATGCAATGTTCGATCCGCCCCCTATGTATCATCATTGAGGAAACTTTGACGCTGTATGTCACAGCCTTCTGACACATTTGAGCCAATCAGCAGCAGACATTCCCTCACAGACCCTCACAGCTTCTTGGCAGCAGCCATTTTAGACTCATTACAATCTTGCTTTCTTAGTGAGAGGAGCTTTTGTGTTGCTGCTGCTGACATTATAGGGAAATAGATAGCTAGGCTAGTGTATTTAGTGTCCACTACAGTCCTGAAGGACTCATCTCATCTCTGCTGCAAGGACAGCACCCCAAAAAGCCCTTTTCAGGGCTATAACTTCAGTCATTTTTTTTTTTCTTTGTATTTTTATTTGCATTTGCCTGGCTTTCAGCCTGTGTGTGAGGCTCACAGCATATACTGTGATTAGTGCCACCACTGATATCTGCTTAACATTAGTTTAAATTTAACCAACAAAAATTTGAAATTATTTTTCTAGTGTAATTTATTTTCATTTTCTATCAGGCCTGTGTCTCCGGCTCACACAGCATATACTGTGGTTCATTGCTCTGTGCCAGCCACCACTCATATCTGCTTATAACATTATTTTAAATTTAAAAAAAAAACTTTTAAATCATTTTGCTAGTGTAATCTAATTTCATTTTCTATCAGGCCTGTGTGTTTCTGACTTACAGAGCATACTGTGGTTAATTGCTGCCCTCATATGTGCTTAACCTTTTTTTTAAATAAAAATAAAAAAACCTTTAAATCATTTTGCTAGTGTAACCTAATTTTATTTTCTATCAGGCCTGTGTGTTTCTGACTTACAGAGCATACTGTGTTTAATTGCTGCCCTACCAAGGCTAGCAGCCACAACTCATATGAGCTTTACCTTTTTTTTAAATTAAAAAAAACAAACCTTTAAATCATTTTGCTAGTGTAATCTAATTTAATTTTCTATCAGGCCTGTGTGTTTCGGACTTACAGAGCATACTGTGTTTAATTGCTGCACTACCAAGGCTAGCAGCCACGACTCATATGTGCTTAACCTTTTTTTTAAATTAAAAAAAAAAAAAACTTTAAATCATTTTGCTAGTGTAATCTAATTTCATTTTCTATCAGGCCTGTGTGTTTCTAACTTACAGAGCATACTGTGTTTAATTGCTGCCCTACCAAGGCTAGCAGCCACGACTCATATGTGCTTAACCTTTTTTTTAAATTAAAAAAAAAACCTTTAAATCATTTTGCTAGTGTAATCTAATTTCATTTTCTATCAGGCCTGTGTGTTTCTGATTTACAGAGCATACTGTGTTTAATTGCTGCCCTACCAAGGCTAGCAGCCACGACTCATATGTGCTTAACCTTTTTTTTTTTAAATTAAAAAAAAAAACTTTAAATCATTTTGCTAGTGTAATCTAATTTCATTTTCTATCAGACCTGTGTGTTTCTGACTTACAGAGCATACTGTGGTTAATTGCTGCCCTACCAAGGCTAGCAGCCACGACTCATATGTGCTTAACCTTTTTTTTAAATAAAAAAAAAACCTTTAAATCATTTTGCTACTGTAATCTAATTTCATTTTCTATCAGGACTGTGTGTTTCTGACTTACAGAGCATACTGTGGTTAATTGCTGCCCTACCAAGGCTAGCAGCCACGACCCATATGTGCGTAACCTTTTTTTTTAATTAAATTAATTGCTGCCCTACCTACCAGCCACGACTCATATCTGCTTAACATTATTTTAAATTTTTCAAACAAAACGTTAAAATCATTTTGCTAGTGTAATCTAATTTCATTTTCTATCAGGCCTGTGTGTTTCTGACTTACACAGCATACTGTGGTTAATTGCTGCCCTAGCAGCCACGACTCATATCTGCTTTACATAATTGTAAAGTTAAAAATAAATTTTAAAATCATTTTGCTAGTGTAATCTAATTTCTTTTTCCATCAGGCCTGTGTGTTTCTGGCCCACATCATATATTGTGACACAGATTAATAGCTCTTTTTTCCACCACTTATATCTGGTGTAAAAACATTAGTGTAAATTTTATGTAAAAATTTTTTACATCAGTCCTCTTCTAGTGTTATTTAATTTTAGTTGCCAGGCCAGCCAGGCTGCCATTAGTCCCAGCCTGTGTGTCAGGCTGCCAGCATATACTGTGCCTACTTTCATCCTCAGTGCCAGTCCACGACTCCTATCTGTTGTAACATTATCTTAATTTTTTTTTAAAAAAAACTTTTACATCACTCTTCTAGTGTTTAATTTTAGTTAACAGGCCAGCCTGCCACCACTAGTGCCAGCCTGTGTGTCAGGCTGCCAGCACATACTGTGCCTAGTTCTATCCTGAGTGCCATTACTCCTATATGTTGTAACATTTTCGTAACTTTTTTAAAAACAAACTGTTACATCAGTCTGCTATTGTTATTTAATTGCAGTTGCCTGTCTGCCAGCGTGTGTGCCAGGCCCACTTTCCAACTAGTGCCACAAATCATATTTGTTATAACAGTAATGTAAATATTTAAAATACTATCTTTTTTGACTGTGAATCATCAGCCTTCTAGTGCAATTGAATTGCAGTTGCCTGCCTGCCAGCGTGTGTGCCAGGCCCACTTGCCAACTGGTGCCATCAATCATATTTGTTATAACAGTAGTTTAAATATTAAAAATAATAATTTTTTGACTCTGAAAGATCAGTCTGCTAGTGTAATCTAATTGCAGTTGCCTGCCTGCCAGCGTGTGTGCCAGGCCCACTTGCTGCCAACTATTCCCACCAATCATATTTGTTATAACAGTATAGTAAATATTTAAAATAAATAATTTTTTGCCTGTGAATCATCAGTCTGCTAGTGCCATTGAATTGCAGTTTCCTGCCTGCCAGCGTGTGTGCCAGGCCCACTAGCCAACTAGTGCCACAAATCATATTTGTTGTAACAGTATTGAAAATATTTTAAATCATCACTTTCTTGACTGTGAATCTTCAGTTTCCTAGTGCCATTGAATTGCAGTTGCCTGCCTGCCAGTGTGTGTGCTAGGCCCACTTGCCAACTAGTTACACCAATCATATTAGTTGTAACAGTATTGTAAATATTTAAAATAAAAAATTCTTAGACTGTGAATCATCAGTCTGCTAGTGCCATTAAATTGCAGTTTCCTCCTGCCTGCCAGCGTGTGTGCCAGGCCCACTAGCCAACTACTGCCACCAATCATATTTGTTGTAACAGTATTGAAAATATTTTAAATCATAACTTTTTTGACTGTGAATCTTCAGTCTCCTAGTGCCATTGAATTGCAGTTGCCTGCCTGCCAGCGTGTGTGCCAGGCCAACTTGCCAAATAGTTACACCAATCATATTTGTTGTAACAGTGTTGTAAATATTTAAAATCAAAAATTCTTAGACTGTGAATCTTTAGTCTCCTAGTGCCATTGAATTGCAGTTTCCTCCTGTCTGCCAGAGTGTGTGCCAGGCCCACTAGGCAACTACTGCCACCAATCATATTTGTTGTAACAGTATTGAAAATATTTTAAATCATAAATTTGTTGACTGTGAGTCTTCAGTCTCCTAGTGCCATTGAATTGCAGTTGCCTGCCTGCCTGCAAGCCTGTGTGCCAGGCCCAATTGCCAACTACTGCCACCAATCATATTTGTTGTAACAGTATTGAAAATATTTTAAATCATACATTTTTTGACTGTGAATCATCAGTCTCCTAGTGCCATTGAATTGCAGTTGCCTGCCTGCCTGCCAGCGTGTGTGCCAGGCCCACTTGCCAACTAGTTACACCAATCATATTTGTTGTGAAAGTATTGTAAATATTTTTTAAAAAAATTCTTAGACTGTGAATCATCAGTTTGCTAGTGCTATTGAATTGCAGTTTCCTCCTGCCTGCCAGCATGTGTGCCAGGCCCACTAGCCAACTAGTGCCACCAATCATATTTGTTGTAACAGTATTGAAAAATTTTGAAATAATACATTTTTTGACTGTGAATCTTCAGTCTCCTAGTGCCATTGAATTGCAGTTTTCCTGCCTGCCAGCGTGTGTGCCAGGCCCACTTGCCAACTACTGCCACCAATCATATTTGTTGTAACAGTATTGAAAATATTTTAAATCATAACTTTTTTGACTGTGAATCTTCAGTCTCCTAGTGCCATTGAATTGCAGTTGCCTGCCTGCCAGCGTGTGTGCCAGGCCCACTTGCCAAATAGTTACACCAATCATATTTGTTGTAACAGTATTGTAAATATTTAAAATCAAAAATTCTTAGACTGTGAATCATCAGTTTGCTAGTGCCATTGAATTGCAGTTTCCTCCTGCCTGCCAGCGTGTGTGCCAGGCCCACTAGCCAACTAGTGCCACCAATCATTTTTTTTGTAACAGTATTGAAAAATTTTGAAATCATAACTTTTTTGACTGTAAATCTTCAGTCTCCTAGTGCCATTGAATTGCAGTTTCCTCCTGCCTGCCAGCGTGTGTGCCAGGCTCACTAGGCAACTACTGCCACCAATCATATTTGTTGTAACAGTATTGAAAATATTTTAAATCATAACTTTTTTGACTGTGAATCATCAGTCTCCTAGTGCCATTGAATTGCAGTTGCCTGCCTGCCAGCGTGTGTGCCAGGCCCACTTGCCAACTACTTACACCAATCATATTTGTTGTGACAGTATTGTAAATATTTAAAATCAAAAATTCTTAGACTGTGAATCATCAACTTGCTAGTGCCATTGAATTGCAGTTTCCTCCTGCCTGCCAGCGTGTGTGCCAGGCCCACTAGCCAACTAGTGCCACCAATCATTTTTTTTGTAACAGTATTGAAAAATTTTGAAATCATAACTTTTTTGACTGTGAATCTTCAGTCTCCTAGTGCCATTGAATTGCAGTTTCCTCCTGCCTGCCAGCGTGTGTGCCAGGCCCACTAGGCAACTACTGCTACCAATCATATTTGTTTTAACAGTATTGAAAATATTTTAAATCATAACTTTTTTGACTGTGAATCATCAGTCTCCTAGTGCCATTGAATTGCAGTTGCCTGCCTGCCAGCGTGTGTGCCAGGCCCACTTGCCAACTAGTTACACCAATCATATTTGTTGTGACAGTATTGTAAATATTTAAAATAAAAAATTCTTAGACTGTGAATCATCAACTTGCTAGTGCTATTGAATTGCAGTTTCCTCCTGCCTGCCAGCGTGTGTGCCAGGCCCACTAGCCAACTATCATATTTGTTGTAACAGTATTGAATTTTTTTAAAATCATAACTTTTTTGACTGTGAATCTTCAGTCTCCTAGTGCCATTGAATTGCAGTTTTCCTGCCTGCCAGCGTGTTTGCCAGGCCCACTTGCCAAATAGTTACACCAATCATATTTGTTGTAACAGTATTGTAAATATTTAAAATATAAAATTCTTAGATTGTGAATCATCAGTCTGCTAGTGCCATTGAATTGCAGTTTCCTCCTGCCTGCCAGCGTGTGTGCCACCAATCATATTTGTTGTAACAGTATTGAAAATATTTTAAATCATACATTTTTTTACTGTGAATCTTCAGTCTCCTAGTGCCATTGAATTGCAGTTGCCTGCCTGCCAGCATGTGTGCCAGGCCCACTTGCCGTTTCCAACTAGTGCCACCAATCATAATTGTTCTAACAGTATTGTCAATTTTTAAAAAAAAAAAAAATTTGGACTAAGAAGCATGACTCAACTAGTGTAATCTAATTGCAGTTGCCTTCCTCCCAGCGTGTGTGCCAGACAGGCTCATTTGCCAACTAGTGCCAACAATCATATTTGTTGTCACAGTACTTCTAATATTTAAAAAATAAACATTTTTGACTTTGAAACATCAGTCTTTTTTTTGTTGTCAGTCTCACAGCGTATACTGTGCCCATTTGCCCAGTGCCACCACTCATAATTTGTTTAATAGTATTGTAAGTGTACATTTTAAAAAAAATGACAGGCAGAGGCAGGCCACCCCGCAGGTTCCATAGTGGTGCTGTGATTCCTTTAGACCCTACAAATATGCACATTGTTCAGACGCCGGGTGCCAGGGGTGACGCAAAAAGTTCTGAGGAGGACCTAGTTGAATGGCTAACACAGGACACCCAATCTTCTACAGCTTCCGCTCCTAGTCCTCCTAACCTTGACGCACCATCTACGTCCAGCTGTGCTTTGGGCACGTCTCAAGTGACCAGTGCCACTCGCCCGCCTGTCGCCAACACCAATACTAGCACCACAGCCGCATCACTTGATCTGTCACAGGAGTTATTGACACATCAGTTGGAAGAAATTAGTGATGCGCAACCATAATTGACAGAGGATGTAGATAACAGTGATATGTCTCAGTCAGGCAGCATTACAGACATGGAGGTACGGTGTGATGATGATGATGATGATGATGTTGTGCCCGCTGCTGCTTCCTTTCTTGATTTGTCAGATACAAGTGAAGCGGTTGATGATGATGTGTCGGTGGATGTCACGTGGGTGCCTGCTAGAAGAGAAGAAGAAGAGGGGAAAGTTCAGATGGGGAGACAGAGAGGAGGAGGAGATGAGTTGAAAGCAGGGGGAGGTCGTCGCAAGGAGCTAGTGGCACAGTCAGACAGCATGCATCGGCACCCAAAGTCAGCCAGACAGCACGCCGACGCCCATCAACGCATGCTGTTGCCACCACCAGAATGCCGTCATTGCAGAGCTCAGCAGTGTGGCATTTTTTGTGTGTGTCTGCCTCTGACAACAGCGATGCCATTTGCAACCTGTGCCAAAAGAAACTGAGTCGTGGGAAGTCCAACACCCACCTAGGTACAACTGCTTTGCGAAGGCACATGGTCTCACATCACAAATGCCGATGGGAAGAACACATGAGTAGAAGCAGCACACAAACTGAAAGCCGCCCTCCTCCTCCTGCTCCAGCATCTTCAGCCACGTCAACCACTGCTGTCCTCCTTGCCCTCTCTCAACCATCCTCCACTGAGTCTCTCTTACGTAGCAGTTCCTGGTCATCTGCCCACAGTCAGGTGTTTGTCAAGGACATGTTTGAGCGTAAGAAGCCAATTTCTCAAAGTCACCCCCTTGCCCGGCGTCTGACAGCTGACTTGTCTGAACTCTTAGCCCGCCAGCTTTTACCATACAAGCTGGTGGAGTCTGATGCTTTCAAAAAATTTGTATCTATTGGGACACCACAGTGGAAGGTACCTGGCAGAAATTTCTTTTCACAAAAGGCAATCCCAAACCTGTACCTGTGTTGTGCGCAATAAAGTAATGGCATGTCTGGCGCACAGCGTTGGGGCAAGGGTCCATATGACCACGAATAGCTGGTCTGCAAAGCATGGTCAGGGCAGGTATATCACCTACACTGTGCATTGGGTAAACCTGCTGACATCTGACAAGCATGGAATGCGTGGCTCTGCAGAAGAGTTGGTGACACCGCCACGACTTGCAGGCAGGCCTGCTGCTACCTCCTCTACTCCTCCTACTCCATCCTCTTCCATAACCTCTTCCATAACCTCTTCCTCGGCTGAGTCCTCTTCTGCTTCTGACTCTTGCTCCACATCAATGGCACCCCCCCAGCTCCCCAGGTACTATTCCACATCCCGGATACGGCAGTGTCACGCCGTCTTGGGGTTGACTTGCCTGAAAGCAGAGAGTCACACCGCACCAGCACTCCTGACCGCCCTGAACGCACAGGTGGATCAGTGGCTGACTCTGCACCAACTGGAGATTGGCAAGGTTGTTTCTGACAATGGAAGTAATTTGGTGGCGGCATTGAAATTGGGCAAGTTGACACATGTGCCGTGCATGGCACATGTGTGTAATCTGATTGTACAACGATTTGTGCATAAGTACCCAGGCTTACAGGATGTCCTGAAGCAGGCCAGGAAGGTGTGTGGCCTTTTCAGGCATTCCTACACGGCCATGGCGCACTTGTCCGATATCCAGCGTCGAAACAACCTGCCAGTGAGGCGCTTGATTTGCGACAGCCCGACACAGTGGAATTCAATACTCCTAATGTTTGACCGCCTGCTCCAACAAGAAAAAGCTGTTAATGAGTATTTGTATGACCGGGTGATAGGACAGCTTCTGGGGAGCTGGGGATTTTTTTGCCAAATTACTGGACGCTCATGCGCAATGCCTGTAGGCTCATGCGTCCTTTTGAGGAGGTGACAAACCTTGTCAGTCGCAACGAAGGCACCATCAGCGACATCATACCATTTGTTTTCTTCTTGGAGCGTGCCCTGCGAAGAGTGCTGGATCAGGCCGTCGATGAGAGTGAAGAGGAAGAGTTGTGGTGTCCATCACCACCACAAACAGCCTTATCAGCATTGCTTGCTGGACCTGCGGCAACGCAGGAAGAGGATTGTGAGGAAGAGGAGTCAGAGGAGGAATGTGGCTTTGAGGAGGAGGAGGAAGACCAAGCACAACAGGCATCCCAGGGTGCTCGTTGTCACCTCTCTGGTACCCGTGGTGTTGTACGTGGCTGGGGGTAAGAAGATACCCTCAGTGAGATCAGTGAGGACGAGGAACAGGACATGATTAGCTCGGCATCCAACCTTGTGCAAATGGGTTCTTTCATGCTGTCGTGCCTGTTGAGGGACCCTCGTATAAAAAAGCTGAAGGAGAACGACCTGTACTGGGTGTCCACGCTACTAGACCCCCGGTATAAGCATAAAGTGCCTGAAATGTTACCAAATTCCCGCAAGTCGGAAAGGATGGAGCATTTTAAAAATAAATTAAAAACTATGCTTTACACAGCGTATAAGGGTGATGTCACAGCACAATGGGAATGTAACAGGGGAAGAGATGAAAGTAATCCTCCTCCTCCACCTCCCACGACCACGGTGGCAAGGACAGGACGCTTTCCTGACGTCTTGTTGATGGAGGACATGCAGACCTTTTTAACTCCCATGCATCGCCAGAGCCGTTCGGGATCCAGCCTCAGAGAAAGACTCAACCGACAGGTAGCAGACTACCTAGCATTAACTGCGGATCTCGACACTCTGAGGAGCGATGGACCCCTTTACTACTGGGTGTGCAGGCTTGACCTGTGGCCTGAGCTATCCCAATTTGCAATTGAACTTCTGGCCTGCCCAGCTTCAAGTGTCCTGTCCGAAAGGACCTTCAGTGCAGCAGGAGGTTTTGTCACTGAGAAGAGAAGTCGCCTAGGTCAAAAAAGTATTGACTATCTCACCTTTATTAAAATGAATGAGGGATGGATGATGAGATAAGCTGCCTTGGGCTACAACTGGTACACACGCTGGCTTTTTTTTCTTATAATGCAGGATGACTTGCGTGACTTATCCGCCAACAACTAGTGTTCAAGCCGCAAGCTTTTAGGGCACTTTCTAAATATTTTACAAACATCAATTTTTCTGGCCGCTGCTACAGCAGTGGCTGCAACAATACCCAATTTTTCAGTCATTTGTACATGCCTAATTTTTCTGGCCTCTGCTGCTGCTCTGTGGCTACAAAACTCAAAGCAAAAAAAAGGCACATAACAGTGATTAAACTGTTAAGAATAGTACAACTTAACACACCACTCATATCTGGTGGACCATTAGATTGCACGCGCAGTGCCCCAAATTTGAAGGAGGAGGACCGACCAAGCATCTTTATCCGTCTCTTGGTTCCTCTAAATTATCTCTGGGTTCCATCTATGCCGTACCTGTAGTTTATTGTGCAAAAGGGTGGTATATGTGGTGTTTCATGCTGTTGTGCCTATTGAGGGTCGTGGCCCATCGTATAAAAAGGCTGAAGGAGAACGACCTGTACTGGGTGTCCAAGCACATTTTTTGTTCAATATTACCGGTTCCTCTAAATTATCTCCGGGTTCCTCAAATCAATGTCATTCCTGCAAAAGGATGGCATATGTGGTGTTTCATGTTGTTGTGCCTGTTGAGGTTCGTGGGCCATCTTATAAAAAGGCTGAAGGAGAACAAAGTGTACTGGTTGTCCAAGCATCTTTTTCCATCTCCCGGTTCCTAAAAATTATCTCCGGGTTTCTAAAATGGATGCCATACCTGTACTCTATTGTGCAAAAGGATGGCATATGTGGTGTTTCCTGCAGTTGTTTCTGTTGAGGGTCCTTGGCCCTCTTATAAAAAGGCTGAAGGAGAACGACCTGTACTGTACTGGGTGTCCAAGCATGGTTTTTTGGCCAATTTCCCGGTTCCTAAAAATTATCTCCGGGTTTCTAAAATCAATGCCGTACCTGTACTCTATTGTTCAAAAGGAAGCAAAATGTCCGCTTTCCAGCTGTTGTTTTTGTAGAGGGTCCTGGACCCTCTTATAAAAAGGCTGAAGGAGAAAGAAGTGTACTGGGTGTCCAATAATTTTTTTGGTTCAATTTCCCGTTCCTAAAAATTATCTCTGGGTTTCTAAAATCAATGCCGTACCTGTACTCTATTGTTCAAAAGGATGCCATATGTCCTCTTTCCTGCTGTTGTTTCATATGAGGGTCCTGGAGCCTCTCATAAAAAGGCTGAAGTAGAAAAAAGTGTACTGGGTGTCCAATAATTTTTTTGGTTCAATTTCCCGGTTCCTAAAAATTATCTCTGGGTTTCTAAAATCAATGCCGTACCTGTACTCTATTGTTCAAAAGGATGCCATATGTCCTCTTTCCTGCTGTTGTTTCATATGAGGGTCCTGGAGCCTCTCATAAAAAGGCTGAAGTAGAAAAAAGTGTACTGGGTGTCCAATAATTTTTTTGGTTCAATTTCCCGGTTCCTAAAAATTATCTCTGGGTTTCTAAAATCAATGCCGTACCTGTACTCTATTGTTCAAAAGGATGCCATATGTCCTCTTTCCTGCTGTTGTTTCATATGAGGGTCTTGGAGCCTCTTATAAAAAGGCTGAAGTAGAAAGAAGTGTACTGGGTGTCCAATCATTTTTTTGGTTCAATTTCCCGGTTCCTAAAAATTATCTCTGGGTTTCTAAAATCAATGCCGTACCTGTACTCTATTGTTCAAAAGGATGCCATATATCCTCTTTCCTGCTGTTGTTTCTGTTGAGGGTCCTGGAGCCTCTTATAAAAAGGCTGAAGGAGAAAGAAGTGTACTGGGTGTCCAATCAATTTTTTGTTCAATTTCCCGGTTCCTAAAAATTATCTCCGGGTTTCTAAAATCAATGCCATACCTGTACTCTATTGTTCAAAAGGAAGCCATATGTCCTCTTTCCTGCTGTTGTTTCTGTTGAGGGTCCTGGACCCTCTTATAAAAAGGCTGAAGGAGAAAGTAGTGTACTGGGTGTCCAATCATTTTTTTTGTTCAATTTCCCGTTTCCTAAAAATTATCTCTGGGTTTCTAAACTCAATGCCATACCTGTACTCTATTGTTCAAAAGGATGACAAATGTCCTCTTTCCTGCTGTTGTTTCTGTTGAGGGTCCTGCAGCCTCTTATAAAAAGGCTGAAGGAAAACGATGTGTACTGGGTGTCCAATAATTTTTCTTGTTCAGTTTCCCGGTTCCTAAAAATTATCTCCGGGTTTCTAAAATCAATGCCGTACCTGTACTCTATTGTTCAAAAGGATTTCATATGTCCTCTTTCCTGCATTTGTTTCTGTTGAGGGTTCTGGACCCTCTTATAAAAGGGCCAAAGGAGAACGACCTGTACTGTACTGGGTGTCCAAGCATGGTTTTTTGTTCAATTTCACGGTTCCTAAAAATTATCTCCGTGTTCCTAAAATCAATGCCATACCTGTACTCTATTGTTCAAAAGGATGGCATATGTGGTGTTTCATGCTGTTGTGGCTGTTGAGGGTCGTGGGCCATCGTATAAAACGGCTGAAGGAGAACGACCTGTACTGCCTTGCTGCTCCTTTTAGACAGGCCAGCTCTTTGCATACATGCCCACAGACTCTGTAACGGATGCCTCTTTTAGGGAGAGGTGTAGCCATAATGCAGGGTCAGAACCTCTGCCTGCAACTGGTATACTCGATTGTGCAAAAGGAAGTAACCTTACCATGGTCCCCTGATCGCATGTCTTGTTGTTATATTTTGGTGAGGGTAATCATGATGGCCATGTAAACCACCCCCAAGAGGCCTGGAAGTAACAGGGATGAAAGTGCTAAGAAAAGTAATAATTTACACAACCAAGTTAGCCATGGGTCTTAGTCCAAGACCGCATGTCTTGTTTTTTTGTTTGGTGCGGCTAATCATGCAGGCCATATAGACCTCCCACCATTAGGTGTTGTAACAGGTATTAAACTAATAAGAACAGTACTACCAAAATAAAGCCAATTAACAGGCTTTCAAGAGCTCAGTTTTTATTGTTGTACTTTGTTAGGCTAATCATGATGGCCATGTAGACCTCCCCCGAGAGGCCTGGAAGTAACAGGGATGAAAGTGCTACGAATAGTACTACTTTACACAACCGAGTTAGCCATGGGTCTTAGTCCAAGACCGCATGTCTTTTTTTTTTGTTTGGTGTGGCTAATCATGCAGGCCATATAGACATCCCACCATTAGGTGTTGTAACAGGTATTAAACTAATAAGAACAGTACTACTTAACACAACCTAGTTACCATGGGTCCCAGACCGCATGTCTTGTTAATATATTTTGTAAGGGTAATCATGCAGGCCATATAGACCTCCCCCGATAGGGTGAGTAACAGGTATTAAAATGCTAAGAACAGTACTACTTAGCACAACCGTACCAAGGGTCCCAGAGCATATGTCTTATTATTATATTTTGTTAGGGTAATCATGCAGGCCATATAGACCTCCCCCGATAGGGTGAGTAACAGGTATTAAAATGCTAAGAACAGTACTAGTTAACACAACCTTACCATGTGTCCCAAAGCATATGTCTTATTATTATATTTTGTTAGGGTGATCATGCAGGCCATATAGACCTCCCCCGATAGGGTGAGTAACAGGTATTAAAATGCTAAGAACAGTACTACTTAACACAACCTTACCATGGGTCCCAGAGCATATGTCTTATTATAATATTTTGTTAGGGTAATCATGCAGGCCATATAGACCTCCCCCGATAGGGTGAGTAACAGGTATTAAAATGCTAAGAACAGTACTACTTAACACAACCTTACCATGGGTCCCAGAGCATATGTCTTATTATTATATTTTGTTAGGGTAATCATGCAGGCCATATAGACCTCCCCCGATAGGGTGAGTAACAGGTATTAAAATGCTAAGAACAGTACTACTTAACACAACCTTACCATGGGTCCCAGACCCAGAGCAGATGTCTTATTATTATATTTTGTAAGGGTAATCATGCAGGCCGTATAGACCTCCCCCGATAGGGTGAGTAACAGGTATTAAAATGCTAAGAACAGTACTACTTAACACAACCTTACCATGGGTCCCAAAGCATATGTCTTATTATTATATTTTGTTAGGGTAATCATGCAGGCCATATAGACCTCCCCCGATAGGGTGAGTAACAGGTATTAAAATGCTAAGAACAGTACTACTTAACACAACCTTACCATGGGTCCCAGAGCATATGTCTTATTATTATATTTTGTTAGGGTAATCATGAAGGCCATATAGACCTCCCCCGATAGGGTGAGTAACAGGTATTAAAATGCTAAGAACAGTACTACTTAACACAACCTTACCATGGGTCCCAAAGCATATGTCTTATTATTATATTTTGTTAGGGTAATCATGCAGGCCATATAGACCTCCCCCGATAGGGTGAGTAATAGGTATTAAAATGCTAAGAACAGTACTACTTAACACAACCTTACCATGGGTCCCAGAGCATATGTCTTATTAATATATTTTGTTAGGGTAATCATGCAGGCCATATAGACCTCCCCCGATAGGGTGAGTAACAGGTATTAAAATGCTAAGAACAGTACTACTTAGCACAACCGTACCAAGGGTCCCAGAGCATATGTCTTATTATTATATTTTGTTAGGGTAATCATGCAGGCCATATAGACCTCCCCCGATAGGGTGAGTAACAGGTATTAAACTAATAAGAACAGTACTACTTAACACAACCTAGTTACCATGGGTCCCAGACCGCATGTCTTGTTATTATATTTTGTAAGGGTAATCATGCAGGCCATATAGACCTCCCCCGATAGGGTGAGTAACAGGTATTAAAATGCTAAGAACAGTACTACTTAGCACAACCTTACCATGGGTCCCAGAGCATATGTCTTATTATTATATTTTGTTAGGGTAATCATGCAGGCCATATAGACCTCCCCCGATAGGGTGAGTAACAGGTATTAAAATGCTAAGAACAGTACTACTTAACACAACCTTACCATGGGTCCCAAAGCATATGTCTTATTATTATATTTTGTTAGGGTAATCATGCAGGCCATATAGACCTCCCCCGATAGGGTGAGTAACAGGTATTAAAATGCTAAGAACAGTACTACTTAACACAACCTTACCATGGGTCCCAGAGCATATGTCTTATTATTATATTTTGTTAGGGTAATCATGAAGGCCATATAGACCTCCCCCGATAGGGTGAGTAACAGGTATTAAAATGCTAAGAACAGTACTACTTAACACAACCTTACCATGGGTCCCAAAGCATATGTCTTATTATTATATTTTGTTAGGGTAATCATGCAGGCCATATAGACCTCCCCCGATAGGGTGAGTAATAGGTATTAAAATGCTAAGAACAGTACTACTTAACACAACCTTACCATGGGTCCCAGAGCATATGTCTTATTATTATATTTTGTTAGGGTAATCATGCAGGCCATATAGACCTCCCCCAATAGGGTGAGTAACAGGTATTAAAATGCTAAGAACAGTACTACTTAGCACAACCGTACCAAGGGTCCAAGAGCATATGTCTTATTATTATATTTTGTTAGGGTAATCATGCAGGCCATATAGACCTCCCCCGATAGGGTGAGTAACAGGTATTAAACTAATAAGAACAGTACTACTTAACACAACCTAGTTACCATGGGTCCCAGACCGCATGTCTTGTTATTATATTTTGTAAGGGTAATCATGCAGGCCATATAGACCTCCCCCGATAGGGTGAGTAACAGGTATTAAAATGCTAAGAACAGTACTACTTAACACAACCTTACCATGGGTCCCAAAGCATATGTCTTATTATTATATTTTGTTAGGGTAATCATGCAGGCCATATAGACCTCCCCCGATAGGGTGAGTAACAGGTATTAAACTAATAAGAACAGTACTACTTAACACAACCTAGTTACCATGGGTCCCAGACCGCATGTCTTGTTATTATATTTTGTAAGGGTAATCATGCAGGCCATATAGACCTCCCCCGATAGGGTGAGTAACAGGTATTAAAATGCTAAGAACAGTACTACTTAGCACAACCGTACCAAGGGTCCCAGAGCATATGTCTTATTATTATATTTTGTTAGGGTAATCATGCAGGCCATATAGACCTCCCCCGATAGGGTGAGTAACAGGTATTAAAATGCTAAGAACAGTACTACTTAACACAACCTTACCATGGGTCCCAAAGCATATGTCTTATTATTATATTTTGTTAGGGTAATCATGCAGGCCATATAGACCTCCCCCGATAGGGTGAGTAACAGGTATTAAAATGCTAAGAACAGTACTACTTAACACAACCTTACCATGGGTCCCAGAGCATATGTCTTATTATTATATTTTGTTAGGGTAATCATGCAGGCCATACAGACCTCCCCCAATAGGGTGAGTAACAGGTATTAAAATGCTAAGAACAGTACTACTTAACACAACCTTACCATGGGTCCCAGAGCATATGTCTTATTATTATATTTTGTTAGGGTAATCATGCAGGCCATATAGACCTCCCCCGATAGGGTGAGTAACAGGTATTAAAATGCTAAGAACAGTACTACTTAACACAACCTTACCATGGGTCCCAGACCCAGAGCAGATGTCTTATTATTATATTTTGTAAGGGTAATCATGCAGGCCGTATAGACCTCCCCCGATAGGGGGAGTTACAGAGATTAAAGTGCTAAGAATAGAACTACTTAAAACACAACCTAGTTACCATGGGTCCCAGACCGCATGTCTTATTATTATATTTTGTCAGGGTAATCAGGCAGGCCATATAGACCTCCCCAGATAGGGGGGGTAACAGGGATTAAAGTGCTAAGAAAAGTACTAATTAACACAACCTAGTTAACATGGGTCCCACACCGCGTGTCTTGTTGTTATACTTTGTCAGGGTAATCATTCAGGCCATATAGACCTCCCCCGATAGGGTGAGTAACAGGTATTAAACTAATAAGAACAGTACTACTTAACACAACCTAGTTACCATGGGTCCCAGACCGCATGTCTTGTTATTATATTTTGTAAGGGTAATCATGCAGGCCATATAGACCTCCCCCGATAGGGTGAGTAACAGGTATTAAAATGCTAAGAACAGTACTACTTAGCACAACCGTACCAAGGGTCCCAGAGCATATGTCTTATTATTATATTTTGTTAGGGTAATCATGCAGGCCATATAGACCTCCCCCGATAGGGTGAGTAACAGGTATTAAAATGCTAAGAACAGTACTACTTAACACAACCTTACCATGGGTCCCAAAGCATATGTCTTATTATTATATTTTGTTAGGGTAATCATGCAGGCCATATAGACCTCCCCCGATAGGGTGAGTAACAGGTATTAAAATGCTAAGAACAGTACTACTTAACACAACCTTACCATGGGTCCCAGAGCATATGTCTTATTATTATATTTTGTTAGGGTAATCATGAAGGCCATATAGACCTCCCCCGATAGGGTGAGTAACAGGTATTAAAATGCTAAGAACAGTACTACTTAACACAACCTTACCATGGGTCCCAAAGCATATGTCTTATTATTATATTTTGTTAGGGTAATCATGCAGGCCATATAGACCTCCCCCGATAGGGTGAGTAATAGGTATTAAAATGCTAAGAACAGTACTACTTAACACAACCTTACCATGGGTCCCAAAGCATATGTCTTATTATTATATTTTGTTAGGGTAATCATGCAGGCCATATAGACCTCCCCCGATAGGGTGAGTAACAGGTATTAAAATGCTAAGAACAGTACTACTTAGCACAACCGTACCAAGGGTCCCAGAGCATATGTCTTATTATTATATTTTGTTAGGGTAATCATGCAGGCCATATAGACCTCCCCCGATAGGGTGAGTAACAGGTATTAAACTAATAAGAACAGTACTACTTAACACAACCTAGTTACCATGGGTCCCAGACCGCATGTCTTGTTATTATATTTTGTAAGGGTAATCATGCAGGCCATATAGACCTCCCCCGATAGGGTGAGTAACAGGTATTAAAATGCTAAGAACAGTACTACTTAGCACAACCGTACCAAGGGTCCCAGAGCATATGTCTTATTATTATATTTTGTTAGGGTAATCATGCAGGCCATATAGACCTCCCCCGATAGGGTGAGTAACAGGTATTAAAATGCTAAGAACAGTACTACTTAACACAACCTTACCATGGGTCCCAAAGCATATGTCTTATTATTATATTTTGTTAGGGTAATCATGCAGGCCATATAGACCTCCCCCGATAGGGTGAGTAACAGGTATTAAAATGCTAAGAACAGTACTACTTAACACAACCTTACCATGGGTCCCAGAGCATATGTCTTATTATTATATTTTGTTAGGGTAATCATGCAGGCCATATAGACCTCCCCCGATAGGGTGAGTAACAGGTATTAAAATGCTAAGAACAGTACTACTTAACACAACCTTACCATGGGTCCCAGAGCATATGTCTTATTATTATATTTTGTTAGGGTAATCATGCAGGCCATACAGACCTCCCCCAATAGGGTGAGTAACAGGTATTAAAATGCTAAGAACAGTACTACTTAACACAACCTTACCATGGGTCCCAGAGCATATGTCTTATTATTATATTTTGTTAGGGTAATCATGCAGGCCATATAGACCTCCCCCGATAGGGTGAGTAACAGGTATTAAAATGCTAAGAACAGTACTACTTAACACAACCTTACCATGGGTCCCAGACCCAGAGCAGATGTCTTATTATTATATTTTGTAAGGGTAATCATGCAGGCCGTATAGACCTCCCCCGATAGGGGGAGTTACAGAGATTAAAGTGCTAAGAATAGAACTACTTAAAACACAACCTAGTTACCATGGGTCCCAGACCGCATGTCTTATTATTATATTTTGTCAGGGTAATCAGGCAGGCCATATAGACCTCCCCAGATAGGGGGGGGTAACAGGGATTAAAGTGCTAAGAAAAGTACTAATTAACACAACCTAGTTAACATGGGTCCCACACCGCGTGTCTTGTTGTTATACTTTGTCAGGGTAATCATTCAGGCCATATAGACCTCCCCCGATAGGGGGAGTTACAGGGATTAAAGTGCTAAGAATAGTACTACTTAACACAACCTAGTTACCATGGGTCCCAGACCTCATGTTTTGTTATTATACTTTGCCAGGGTAATCAGGCACGCCATATAGACCTCCCCCGATAGGGGGAGTAACAGGGATTAAAGTGCTTAGAAAAGTACTACTTAACACAACCTAGTTACCATGGGTCCCAGACCGTGTATCTTGTTGTTATACTTTGTCATGGTAATAATGCAGGCCATATAGACCTCCCCCGGTAGGAGGAGTTACAGGGATGAAAGTGCTAAGAATAGTACTACTTTACACAACCTAGTTACCATGGGTCCCAGACCGCATGTTTAATTATTATACTTTGTCAGGGTAATTATATATCTAACAAATCTATCTATTTCTCTTCTATCGATTCTATCTAACTATCAATCTATGTATATCTATCTATCTTATCTATCTTCTGTCCGGACTGTTTTGAGACAGCCACTTGTGTTTTGGACAAATTTGAAGTAGGAGGACAGACCAATTACAGGGATTAAATTGGGAAGAATAGTAATACTTAAGAAAACCTAGCTATACCAGAACCACCATGGGCCCCAGACCTCATGTTTTGTTATTATACTTTGTCAGGGTAATCAGGCACGCCATATAGACGTCCCCCGATAGGGGGAGTAACAGGGATTAAAGTGCTTAGAAAAGTACTACTTAACACAACCTAGTTACCATGGGTCCCAGACCGCGTATCTTGTTGTTATACTTTGTCATGGTAATCATGCAGGCCATATAGACCTCCCCCGATAGGGGTAGTTACAGGGATGAAAGTGCTAAGAATAGTACTACTTTACACATCCTAGTTACCATGGGTCCCAGACCGCATGTTTAATTATTATACTTTGTCAGGGTAGTTATATATCTAACAAATCTATCTATTTATCTTCTATCGATTCTATCTAACTATCAATCTATGTATATCTATCTATCCTATCTATCTATCTTCTGTCCGGACTGTTTTGAGACAGCCACTTGTGTTTTGGACAAATTTGAAGTAGGAGGACAGACCAATCACAGGGATTAAACTGTGAAGAATAGTAATACTTAAGAAAACCTAGTTATACCAGTACCACCATGGGTCCCAGACCGCATGTTAGGTTGTTATACTTTGTCAGGGTAATCATGCAGGCCATATAGACCTCCCCCGATAGGGGCAGTTACAGGGATGAAAATGCTAAGAATAGTACTACTTAACACAACCTAGTTACCATGGGTCCCAGAACGCATGTTTTGTTGTTATACTTTGTCAGGTTAATGATGCAGGCCATATAGACCTCCCTTGATAGGGGAAGTAACAGGGATTAAAGTGCTAAGAATAGTACAACTTAACACAACCGAGTTAACATTAACAGTGGTTCCCAGACCGCATGTCTTGTTATTAGATTTTGCCAGGATAATCAGCCAGGCCATATAGACCGCCCCCGATAGGGGGAGTAACAGGGATCAAAGTTCTAAGAATAGTAAAAATGAACACAACCTAGTTAACAGTGGTTCCCAGACCGCATGTCTTTTTGTTATATTTTGCCAGGATAATCAGGCACGCCATATAGACCTCCCTTGATAGGGGGAGTAACAGGGATTACAGTTCTAAGAATAGTACTACTTAACACAACCTAGTTACCATGGGTCCCACACCGCATGTTTTGTTGTTATACTTTGTCAGGGTAATCATGCAGGCCATATAGACCTCCCTTGATAGGGGGAGTAACAGGGATTACAGTTCTAAGAATAGTACTACTTAACGCAACCTAGTTACCATGGGTCCCACACCACATGTTTTGTTGTTATACTTTGTCAGGGTAATCATGAAGGCCATATAGACCTCCACCGAAAGGGGGAGTAAGAGGGATTAAACTGCTAAGAAAAGTTTTACTTAACATAACCTAGTTACCATGGGTCCAAGACAGCATGTCTTGTTGTTATATTTTGTCTGGGTAATAATGCAGGCCATATAGACCTCCCCCGATAGGAGGAGTTACAGGGATGAAAATGCTAAGAATAGTACTACTTCACACAACCTAGTTACCATGGGTCCCAGACCGCATGTTTTGTTATTATACTTTGTCAGGGTCATCATGCAGGCCATATAGACCTCCCTTCATAGGGGGGTCTAACAGGGATTAAAGTTCTAAGAATAGTACTACTTAACACAACCTAGTTACCATGGGTCCCACACCGCATGTTTTGTTGTTATACTTTGTCAGGGTTGAGCTATGTAATCTATGTATCTATCTATCAAATCTATCTATCTCGTGCTTGTGCAAATGGACTGTTTGCGGTTGTTTGCGGTGCGTTACACTTGGAGTTTGGTCTGTCACTGTGAAGCGGCCGTAACCCTTACACTACCTGATAGATACAACATCATAACTGATGTTTTAAAGCACGTTATTGCAAACAACTTAGGAATGTTAGGTGATTTAGGTCCTTTATGGGTTAAAAGCAGACTCTGCATCAACTATGTAATTTTCCATGGGAGTTTTGACATGGATCCCCCTCCAACATGCCACAGTCCAGGTGTTAGTCCCCTTGAAACAACTTTTCCATCATTATTGTGGCCAGAAAGAGTCCTTGTAGGTTTTAAAGTTCGCCTGCCTATTAAAGTCAATGGCGGTTTGCGCGGTTCGCGACATCACTACCTTTAATATCTCTGATTATAATTATGTGAAGTCACAAGAGTAGGGGTTTGGGTTTTTATCTAGTACTTATGCTAGAGAGATATGCTATTTGTTCGGTTCAATAAGATATCAAGTTTCGTTTTCACAACAAAAAGTACCTTTTCATAACATTAGCTGATTTCAGCTAATTGAACCAAAGTAACAAGTTAAAAAAACAAATGTTAGAAACAATCTGACATATAAACTAGAATTAAACAAAGTAAAAAAAACAAGATTTTGTCATTGTCAGCACTGTCAATAGGGAGGTAGGCAGAGTACAGCAGATTATACTGCTTAACTAAAATGCCAACTTTCAGGTACAACAATTTAAGAATACAGAAAGAAAAGCACTTTCTGTATGCATTTGTATTATGACCCTGGAGAAGTGTCCCTAAGGGTGATGGGGAAAATAGACATGGACTCCTTGCCAATGTGCTTAGAGGAATGTTGCTGAACCTTACTGACAAGGCCAAATAAAGGTGTCATTTATCTTGTTAAGAGGAGGATTGTCTGGTATTTTAGTGCTAAACTAACCTTAGTAGGCGGCATCAGACTGATATACTTCAGGAAAGTTCTTCTCCGCGAAAAGCACAATTGGGCTAAAAGAGACTGCTGGGTGGTAACTTGCAATAGAACAAATTACTGAGCTGTTGTTTGTTCCTGGTAGAGCACTTTTCTTTCTGTATGCATTTGTATTATGACCCTAGGGAAGTCTCCCTAAGGGTGATGTGGGGAACCAGACGTGGTCTCCTTGCCCATTATGCTTAGAGGAATGTGGTTGCACCTCATTGATGAGGCCCAATGAAGGCCGAAACAATCATCTGGGGTTGTCATGTTCCTTGTTCAGAGGAGGATTGCCTGTTATTATGGTCGTGGACTGACTTTACTAGGCAGGATCAAGCTGATATACTTCAGGAAAGTTTTCCTCTGTGAAAAGCATAATTGGGCTAAAAGAGGCTGCTCCTGGGTGGTAACTCGCCATAGAACAAGCTACAGAGCTGTTGTAAATTCCTGGTAGAACACTTCTCTTTATGTATGCATTCACAACAATGCATGAGAAATTTACCTCAAATCCCTCTAATGACTTTATACCAGAACTTAAAGTTCCAGGACTCCCTTAAAGAGACATGATTCAGACATGGGGCCCATTTATCAAGCTTAAATACTCCTCCGACTTCCCTCATCCCCCAGTCATTCTGCCAAGAAACAAGGAACAGTAGACGAAATATAAGGGGGAAAAGGTGGCAGAAGAATAAAAATACAGATGCCCCACATAAAAAATAAGGGTGGGGAGCTGTGGACTCTTTCCATCTTAAGAAAATAAAATTATTAAGAAGCTGAGAAACATTGAAAAGAAAAGGCCCCAAGGACACTGACCCGCCGATAGCCTGGAAGCTAAGCTAGAGACAGCAAAATCAGACTCGAATGAGCTAACAGTCACCCTGCAGTCGGTCCCCAACCACACACCCCTTACTAGTGAAGGGAACAACAGCCCAAAACTACCAAAGGGATAGGGCAAGGAAGAACCAAAGGGAAACTGAAAGGTCACTACACATACCATAAAAGGAAGAACTCCCAGAATGAGCTCAGCTCACAAAGACCCAAATTGGTCCTGACAAACAAGGGGAGGCAACGCCCAGACCAAACAAAAACCACAAGCTTTAGGACCGGGCATCAGAACAGAGAATATTTTCCTCTCACCATCGTGCAAAAGCACCTAAAAAGACAACTGAATTTAAAAAACTCCAAGACAGAGAGCCTGCTCCAGGCAATCCAAGCAGCCAGACCAACACATAGGTCTCAAAAAAGGGAGAAGCACAAAACCTCAACGAGTCCCACTGCACCCCCAAAAATGACAACAAATCTCAGAAACTACTCGCAGCCGGGCCAGCCCAAGCGTCGGCAGGTCTGAAAACAAACACAAACAGAACAAAAGAACCCCAACACCAGCTCACAAAAGAGCCATTCCAACAGAGCTTGGGTGCCCACCCAATACTCCTTAGAGACAATCGACAAGGCTGAAGACACAGAAAATTCTAGCAAAAAAGACCCAACATAGTCTCAACGCAGAGCCAGCAAGACTCCAGATAGAACAGAACAACCCAGAGAACATGCCTGTCTTCAACATAGGTTAAATCATCTGTTCCACCTCCTGTATCTAGGAGAAGCCCTAAGACAAGGACCACACATCCGTAAGGAGGAGAACAAGTCCCTCTAGGAAAAAAGGGCCCTTAATACAGAGCACCTGCCCACAAGACACAAGGCCACAGGCTAAACAAGAGATCAATCTCAAACGCAGATGAACTTGGAAGGAATCCCCTTAGAAATTAGCCTGCTAGCACACAGACAAGGTGCAATGGCTGCAGTGTATACCCTGCAAACCCTATGCCTGCAGAACCACGAAGTTATCAGGTTACTTCAGCAAGGGAACCCGTTCAATAGGCGTAAGGCAAGCCCAATGAGCATCAGCACTCAGAAAACCTGGCCAACCGTGACCAGGCCAACTAACCAGACTAAAGTTCATAGCCCAAGTTCCCTGGGAATGGAGAACCCCAAACCCAATATAAAGTCTGAAAAGTCCGGTAACAACCCGCAACTGGAACCACAAGGGAAAACACTGAGCAAAAGCCTCAGCAACCGGAAGAACCAGGGCGATGACAGGTCCAAGTCCCCAATTGTTATAAAACAAATAATATCCCAGAAACACAAACACCCCGTCTGATCTAAAAAACAGACGCACAGGGGGATATCAATGCAATATCCAGAATAACCTGGATAATGAGAATACCACACAAGTCCCGACCCAAGTTAGGAACCACCCCTTGCCAAAGTCCAACACTCCAAAGGAGCTAAGGCATCTCGAACCAAGACACTAGAGCCCATAGGCATTCGAACCACCACAAGACATTCAAAGCAAGGGGATACCTCAAAGACAAAGTCACTCAAGCAAGGCTAGTCTCCACATCACCTCCAATACAAGTAAGAGGAGCATATGAACAAAAGGATGCGGATCATCCCCAGCTCTGGGGAAGAACTCTAAGCAGAGCCCAAAAGGAGACCCCAATGTCCTTAAAAGGTAACAACCATCTCCTGAAAGGAAAACCAGGTCTCTAAAAGGATTGTTGAAGGAACAAGTCCAAAAGGACAATTTCCCAGAGCTTTAGAAAGGCCAAACCACCAAAACAGCAGTAAGAAGGCGCTAAGTCCCCAATCCTCCCACGTGAGGAAGAACACTCAGTCCTGAGAGTATCAGAAGTAAGAGAGAGTGACGCAGAGGAACTCCACTGACCCAGTCAACCAGCTTGAAGGCTAAATGAGGACTGAAACATCCTTCTGCCTCACGGACCCGCAAGTCCTCTTTAGAATGCTTAGCTAAAACTTGTAAAATGAAAACAAGAAAACACAAATAATAAAGTGAGCACTCGGCGCCTCAAACGACCAGCCAGGCAGACCAGGCGCCATGTGTCTGAACAAGCCACGAGATAGAAGGACTGAACCCAAGCAGGACCAGCCTGCAGACAGGGTCATAACTGTCAAGCTGCCTAAATACTCCCTCAGAGGAGAAGAGAATAAGAGACAAAAATAGGACTAAAATGTCCTGTAACAAACTTCTGCAGAAGTAAACAGTGAGGATCGATCCCAGAGAAAGTTCCCAAAGGAAACATATAATAAAAAATAAAATATATCCTAACCGGATAAAAGAAAATATAAGGCAACCCATAGGATAATGCCCAAGAAGAAACAGTCATACCCGCAGGACCAGCCAAACGGAACCCTGATCTTCCAACAAACTGGGAAGGATCTCAATAAACTGACAATCAGGAGATTATGTCATCCCCTCATGTCTAATGAGGTGATCCATTCGAAGTAGAATATTGTGGATTCCCGTATCCATTAAGGATAGGGTCCTCTAATAACTCAAAAACATGTCTGAGTAAAACTGGAAGGCGTGCTATTCTGTAACGAAAGGCACAACACTCAGGGACAGCTACACCCGCAGGGAACTTTATAGGCCCACCCAAGAGCGGGAGACCCGGGACAATAGAGCATGAGCACAAACGCAAATAAACGTCCGGACCTTGCAGACGCATAGTCGCCAAAAATATGTGAAAGCGAAAACGTGCTGCAACCTCCGGGGGGAACAAGCCGCCCTGCAAGGAGGGATAAACATAATCTGGGTTACCCGCATGTGTAGTAGTAGGGAGTGGTAGGGAACTCGCCTCTCGGAGGACAGAACCCCCAGAGGCAGATGGCTCAGCGGTCCCTTGATTTCCCGAGCCCAATGAACAAGGCGCTCTAATACGGCATACAGAACATAACTGATTGACATGTGTCAACGGGGCCAATTTGCATACTTCACAAGTCAAAGAATCTGAAATCTGAACAGTCTCAGCATCAGAATCCTCCATAACTGGATAGAGAATATAATAATATGGACTATAAGAAAGCAAACTCTAAATGGCACCTGACCCCCACAATGGCTGGGGCCCTCACCACCTCTTATGAACAAGTCACTGGCAGACCAGATTTTTCCGTTGCCACACGGTCAGGAATGCGGAAATGGAAGACCAGATTGTGAACACCACCAGTCACAAGGTGAGCCGTACAGTCCAAATAAAAGTGCTCCCAACCATACGGTTGTGTCACTTCCAAAGGCCTTTATGTTTCAAGCCAGGAGCCCAGTTAAAACTACACATAAGCAGATTGAATCACATAACAAACATGATTTAAAAACCCCCTGTTCAATAATCCCCCCCCCCAGGAGATATTAACCCTCAATTCCAATATACTCAAGGAGCCTCACTAAGGCACTATATATATTCTTTATAAGTCCTGCAAGATAGCACCATACAGGAAACAAATGAGTCACAGTACATTCTGATGAAGTAAAATGAAACAATCTTACCGGAATCTAAGCCGTGGAACAGGATCACGGCCCTTGCGACGTATAGTAGCAGTGCCTCCGCCATGGACTTGAATGAAGAAAGCAGGCAGCGAAGTGAAGTTCGACAACGCTGATTGCTTGTGGAGCTGTTAATATGTGTCGGGATGGTTTCACTGAAAGACTCTCCCTGCATCTCTGGACTAAAATAAACTAAAAACTGAAATAAATTAATGAATGCAGCTGTGGACTCTTTCCATTTATGAAGAAAATCTATATCATAATTAATAGATCTCTGACCATCATAATTTGTTTTTTTTTCTTCCAGATTTAATCACTTTCTAAATTCATTCAGATTTGTATTGTTTAAAAAGGTTAAAGTTAATAGGTGGTGCAAATCCCAATCCATAAACGTGAACTCTTTTCAACCTGATCTGACAACTGGCTATATAATTAAAAAGATAAATATATTTCCTGTATTTACTTCATTACTCCCATACCCTAGTAGCTAATATTTCCTTCTCTGATCTCTCAAACCTTCTCCCCATCTGGTCTTTTTTTTTATCTATTTGAAAAACACATTGTGGATATAGTATATAGACAAACTTGAAAAAGAAGGTGGAAGGCCACACAGACAACAGATAATGCAAAGCTCTTTAATAAAATGCAATCTTCTGAAAGGTCTTAGGTTGACACAGTTTACCTTTAAAATATTAATGAAAATATGGTATTAATTATTTACATGACTAATATTTCCTGTGGGAAAAATAATGTAAATCTTGTCACTTTCTTGATTTTCTAAAACCTTGAAGCAATGCATCAGCACTTGTAGTATTTTGAAAACATAACAATATTCATTACCATAGAACCTTGATAAATTGATTGGCTTTGCTCTAAAACAAAAGTGGGTCTTAATAAAAATGTAATGACTAGTCTCTCTATTTATAAAAAAAAACATCAACTGCAATGTAATGATTAAACTATGATGTTCTGTAAAAAAATAATTACACTGTAATTTACATGGGTTACTGATTAAACAATATATCTTTAAAAAGTCTTGAGAAAAGTATTTTCATATGCAATAATTTACAAAATATGCACTAACCTTAAGCTTCTGATATTCAGAATCATTGTAATGAAACTGAAAACTGAATAAGCTGTGCCACAAAATCCATGTTCTGGTAGTTCTAGGAGTATATATATATATATATAGGAGTATATAGTGGTTGACAATATACATTATACTTGCATACAATGAAATGCTGGCCATTACCTGCATACTGTTTCTAATTTGCTATTACTTGCACACTGTTTCCTGTTGCCCATTATGGGCTCGATTACAAGTGGTGCACTATTTTGTGCTCCTGCTCAAGCGTAAAGCTCGCTATTAGTAATCTGTTTGAGTGCATCTGGTAGCGTGTATATTACAAGTTGAAAGTAAAAAGATAACGCATTCGCCTCATAGACTTCAAAGGAGAGCAAAGAAAAAAGCTAACACTTATCGCTTGCACACTAAACTGACAGGAGTTATTAATATTTCACATTCCAATGTTCTTAACATATAGGACAATGTTTTTTTATTGTAAATATATATATATCTGTATACAAATATATTTCTATTTCTATAGATATATAGGAATAAATATTTATATGACATTACCATTCTATATATATTGAAGCTAAGAGCTAAGCCCAAAGGTGATGCCCCCCCCCCCGGGACGTCATTGTCCGCATGTTCAGATTCCTTGAAAAAGACGCAATCTTAGCGGCTGCCAGACAAAATCCGACCTTTAAATTCCTGGGGTCAGTGATTCAATTCTATCAGGATCTTTGCTCCAGGACCTTACAGAGGAGGGGCGTCTTGAAGCCTCTCACTTCCTTACTTCGGAAACATTAAATCACCTATAGATGGGGCTTTCCTTTTGCATTGAATATACTGCACTCCGGGGTTACTTATACTCGGCGGGAAGCAAAAGACATTCCAGATATATGCAACCACCTGGGGCTGGAAGCTCCCCAAGTCGAATCCACCACGCAGGGAAAAGGTGTAGAGGGGCCCAACAATTTAGGAAGTCTCCCGTAAAGACAGAGCTGTACAAAGGTCCCTAAGAAGAAGCAGAGGAGCTGAGGGAACCCCCTTATCCTGTCAATAGAGTGCGGTTTCTCCGCACTGTCCCAATATCCTGGATGGACGCTACCCAGATAAGTATACACGCACTGTGTTAGGTCACAACATGACACAAAGTTAGTCTCAAGTCATTAAAATAGGACTCTTTATGGTCTGAGAGGAGAGCCTGGTGGAGGCAAAGTTACCTAATGATGGATGTGACCGATGTTGTTGAGTCTAGCTTACTGAGGTGAACTCTCTGTAGGGACATAATGATTTGTCACACCCAGAAATACATGTGATGATACTCCACAAATTCATTATAAAACTGTGTTAAGAGTTGAGGTGTTAAGACTGTTCACTACAAACTATCTCAATGCTCCATGCGATGTTACTTAAATCTCCTAAACTGTACTTGAAATGTTAACATATAATAATTCATAGCAAGGAAGATTTTCTACCTGTTTTGTAATTATTCAGACATTTTTTCTATTTTGTTTGTTATAATCTTTAGGCTAAAAGTATTGCCATTTGCCAATGTTTGCCAATGTTTCACATGCTTGGTTAGCTTTTCAGTGGTGGTTTGTGGTTCTACTTTTAAGGGATGGGGGTATAGCCAGATAGGGCGCCCTTAAGGTTTACTTACTATGACACAACCTATTAGAATTGTCTCACATAATGTGAGAGGGCTCAATACTGATATCAAAAGAAGGACGGCATTGACTCAGTACATTAGGGCACTAGCAGACATTATTATGTTACAGGAGACCCACTTCACTAAAGAAATAATGCCGAAATATTGGGCTAAGAATTTTAATCTTGCCTATTACTCAACTACTGATTCGAAAAAAGGGGGGGTGTCTATCCTTAATAGCCAATCCCTACAATTTAACACTGACGAAGTAATCTCAGAACCAGTGGGAAGATACCTTATAGTAAAAGGCTGCATCCAAGACACTCCGGGTTACTATCTGAAATGTATATGCCCCTAATGAGAAGCAGGAGCATTTTTTTCACACTATATCCCAGTTACTGACTCAGTGGTCCCAAACCCGAATTATACTTGCGGGAGACTTTAATATTTCCCTCGCCCCGTACACTACTAAAGTGGCCAAAAATGTAACCAGTAAGCAGCATAGGAACAATGGTCAAATAAAGACAATTAAAGATTACCTAGCAATGCATAACATACTTGACTCCTGGGAAGCTCTTTATGGGGTTACTACAGATTATGCCTTTTACTCAAGTGCAAATAAAACATATTCCAGACTGGATTATATTTTTTGTTAGTAAGACGTTGATCCCAAATATCACGTCGTCTTCGATTCAGCCCTGTGTCTGGTCGGACCATTCCTGGGTTCAGTTAGAGTTGAAGGATATTTTGAACTTTCATAGACAATGTTCATGGACTTTTGACCCATCAATACTTAAACATCAGCCGACACATCTCAAAATATTGCAGTCACTAAAAGAATATTGTCAACTGAATAAAGGCACAACAGGGACAATTAACGCATTGGGCAGCACATAAACCCTTTCTTAGCGGATTACTAATCAAAGAAAAGTCGATAAAAACTGTAGAGCCATGATAGATAAACTACACATTGAAATAGCCGATCTGGAAAGACAACACCAATACTCTCTTTCTAATAAAACACTCCAGCTACTCCAATCCAAAAAGAATACTCTCACTAAAATCCTAGAGGACACCTCAATAAAGGCAGCCCATATGCAGAAAGCACATTATTACTTATATTTAAATAAACCAGATAAATACCTTGCATACAATCTTAGAGAACGAATTAAAAAAAAATATATTCCGGTCATTCAGAAATCAGACGGCACACATACTTTGCACCCACAAGAAATAGTAGACACCTTTGCAGACTACTACGCCTCCCTATATGATGGTTGGAAGGTGGAGTGGTCCCTACAAATGCGGGAACGACTTAAGTCTTTCCTACAGAAAGCAAGCCTAAATAAATTAAATCCCCAGGAGAAAGAGGGACTAAATGCGGAAATTACAGAACAGGAAATAATATAAGCCATAAAAGAGCTGAAACTAGGTAAAGCGGCGGAACCAGATGGGTATTTGGGGGAGTACTATAAAATATTCAAGACAGATTTGGTCCCTAACTTACAAGAGTTTTGTAATAATATAATGAAAGGAGGGGAATTACCCTTAGATTTATTGAGAGCTAAGATAGTGGTCATCCCTAAGGCGGGTAAGAATTTAGTAAGGTGCCAAAGCTATAGACCAATTTCATTGATTAACCAAGACCTTAAAATTTTAACTAAGATCCTAGCCAACCGTATGAAGATGATTGTCCCGAGGTTGGTCCATCTGGACCAGGTAGGCTTCGTAAAAGAGAGGGAGGCCCCAGATAATGTTAGAAGAACTGTGACATTAGTAGATTACTTGGTGGGGACTAAAACGCCTTCTCTGCTCCTCTCTTTGGATGCAGAGAAAGCGTTTGACAGGATTGACTGGAGATACATGGAAACTGTCATGCATGAGATGGGGTTTGAGGGGAATATCATGAAGGCTTTGAGGTGCATTTATTCCACCCCAACAGCTGTTGTGAGGGCTGCTGGTTTCCAATCCAGAAACATTGATATCCTGAATGGTGCGCGACAGGGTTGCCCCCTGTCCCCGGTACTGTTTGCGCTCTGCATCAAACCGCTTGCAGCTTGCATCAGGAATACCCCTGAGATTTCAGGGGTTAAACCGAAAAACCTAGAACACAAGCTTTCGCTATTTGCGGACAATGTCCTTTTGACACTGACTAGGCCCATGGTGTCCCTTCCGAATCTTTTTCGGATTCTGGGTTACTTTTCCCTGATTTCCGGGTATAACACAGCACACCATGAAATTAATTGAAATCAATTTTAATTTGACATTTGCTAAAAAAGCCATTACCTATCTGGGAGTTAGAATAGCCGACAACTCTACGAAACTATATGATTTAAATTATGGCCCTTACAGCGATCAATAGGGACCTGAAAAAATGGAGATCCTATCGATTCTCATGGTATGGCAGGTTATCGGCTGTTAAAATGAACATCCATTACAGGATGCTATACTTATTCAGAGCACTCCCGATAATAGTCCCCAAATCAGAATTGCACAAGATGCAATCAAGTATCAACACCTTCTTAAGGGGGGAAAGGCAGGCCCGCATAGCATCATACACATGGAGGCCTACTTATCAAGCCGTCAACTGTGCTGCATTCAACGGCACCAATACGCTCACCTGACATTGCGTAACATCGCGGCCGCTGACCTGAATACGCTCATCTAATTTAACAAAAAATCTGTCAAAAAGCCGCGCACCAAGTACGGGGCGATGAGCAGCGGACTGTTGTTAACTAAACAGTCATCGATCTCACTGCTATTCGGCTTTTTCCCAGCTTTATTTATACCCTGCCACTCCCGGACCCCACCACAACTGTAATAAAGTTATTAACCCCTATCCCGCTGCTCCCGGAGCCTACCACAACTAAATAAAGTTATTAACCCCTATCCCGCTAAATTAACCTATTAACCCCTAAACCTAACAACCCGCTAACTGTACATTAAATATTAACTCATCCCTATCTTATAATAAATTTAAACTTACCTTTAGAATTAAATTAAACTATATTAAACTATTAATTAACCTACCCTAACTATTATACTAAAATTACATTAAACTATATTAAACTACTAATTAACCTACCCTAACTATTAAACTAAAATTGCTTTAAACTATATTCAAATATTAATTAACCTACCCTAACTATTATACTAAAATTACATTAAACTAAAAATTAAATTAACTATATTATATATTTAAAAACCTAACCCTACTCAAATTATTTAAATGTATTATTAAAAATTACTAAGTTCCATAAAACTAACAACTAAGTTACACAAAAAAACAAACACTAAGTTATAAAAAAAAATGAACACTAAGTTACACAAAATAAAAAATAAATGATCAAATATTTAAACTAATTACACCTAATAGCCCTATGAAAATAAAAAAGCCCCCCAAATAAACAAAAAACCTAGCCTATAATAAACTACCAATGGCCCTTAAAAGGGCCTTTTGCGGGGCATTGCCCCAAAGAAATCCGCTCTTTTACCTGTAAAAAAAAATACAAATACCCCCCAACAGTAAAACCCACCACACACACAAACAACCCCCCCAAATAAAATTCTATCTAAAAATCCTAAACTCCCCATTGCCCTGAAAAGGGCACTTGGATGGGCATTGCCCTTAAAAGGGCATTTAGCTCTTTTTCCGCACAAAGTCCCTAATCTAAAATGTATGTCTTGAAGATGGAGCCGCTCCATGCCGGATGGATGAAGATAGAAGATGCCGTCTGGATAAAGACTTCTGCCGGCTTGGATGAAGACTTCGGCCAGCTTGGATGAAGACTTCTGCCGGCTTCGCTGAGGACTTCTGCCGCTTCATTGAGGATGGATGTCGGGTCTTCAAAAAAACTGTAAGTGGATCTCCGGGGGTTAGTGTTAGGTTTTTTTAAGGGTTTATTGAGTGGGTTTTAATTTTAGATTAGTGACTTTGGGCGGAAAAAGTGCTAAATGCCCGTTTAAGGGCAATGCCCATCCAAATGCCCTTTTCAGGACAATGGGGAGTTTAGGTTATTTAGAATTTTCTTTGGGGGGGTTGGTTGTGTGGGTGGTGTGTTTTACTGTTGGGGGGGGTATTTGTATTTTTATTTACAGGTAAAAGAGCTGATTTCTTTGGGGCAATGCCACCCAAAAGGCCCTTTTAAGGGCCATTGGTAGTTTATTGTAGGCTAGGGTTTTTTTTTATTTTGGGGGGCATTTTTATTTTCATAGGGCTATTAGATTAGGTGTAATTAGTTTAAATATTTACATAACATAGTAACATAGTAGATAAGGTTGAAAAAAGACTGAAGTCCATCCAGTTCAACCTATACAAATCTAAAATACTTTCAAAAAGCTCCAGTTAAGATTAAATAACCTCATTAAAATGTGACCCATTTAATACTAGCAATCATATCCATTAATTTTGTTTATATACAGAAATGTATCCAGACTATTTTTAAATGTATCTATGGTATTGGCATTCACTACCTCCTTTGGTAATGAGTTCCACAATTTTAGTGCTCTTACAGTGAAAAAACGTTTCCGTTGCAGGAGATTAAATCTCCTTTCCTCCAACCTTAAATTATGACCTCTTGTCAGAAACAATTTTCTTGGAATAAACAGAGCTTCTGCCATCTCTGTATATGGGCCTTGAATATATTTATATAAAGTAATCATGTCACTTCTCAAGCGCCTTTTTTCTAAAGAAAACAGACCCAGTTTGGCTAGCCTCTCCTCATAGGTTAATTTCTCCAATCCCCTTATTAGCTTTGTGGCCCTTCTCTGAACATTTTCTAGTTCTGCAATATCTTTTTTAGCAATCGGTCCCCAGAACTGCACTCCAAACTCAAGGTGAGGCCTTACCAGGGCCTCTTTTAATACATGCTAGTATCTTATTAGCCTTTGAAGCCACTGCCCTGCATTGTGCACCCATCTTTAGCTTGTTATCTATTACTACTCCCAAATCCCTTTCCTCCTGTGTTTGGCTAAGTCTTGTCCCATTTAAAAAATACGTAGCCTGCTTATTTTTACTTCCAAAATGTAGAACCTTGCATTTTTCCGTATTAAATCTCATTTTCCATTCACTTGCCCATAGTTCTAATTTTAGCAAATCCCTTTGTAAAGAGAGTTCGTCCTGCTCTGACCTAATGACCTTACTTAACTTAGTATCTGCAAAAATAGAGATGTCGCTATTTAATCCTTGCTCCAAGTCATTTATAAAAATATTAAAAAGAACAGGGCCCAGTACTGATCCCTGGGGGACGCCACTAATTACCTTTGTCCAATCTGAGTATGATCCATTTACTACTACTCGTTGCTCCCTATCTTTTATCCAGTTATTTATCCATGACCTAACATTTTCAGATATTCCCAGTCCCTTAATTTTGTGCATTAATCTCTCATGTGGCACTGTATCAAATGCCTTTGCAAAATCTAAGTATATCACATCAACTGATTCCCCTTTATCTATATTTTTACTTACTTCCTCGTAGAATCTAATTAGATTAGCTTGACATGATCTATTTCTCCTAAAGCCATGCTGATTAGAACTCATAATCTTGTTTACACGAATATGCTCATCAATATAATCCCTTATAATCCCTTCAAATATCTTCCCCACTATTGATGTCAGACTAACTGGTCTATAGCTTCCTGGATCATCCCTGCTTCCCTTTTTGAAGAGTGGCACCACATCAGCTTTACGCCAATCCTGGGGTACCATGCCTGAGTATAATGAGTCTTGAAAAATTAAGAGTAAAGGTTTGTCTATAACAGTGCTAAATTCCCTTAACACCCTTGAGTGTATTCCATCTGGGCCTGGAGTTTTATTTACTTTAATATTTTCCAGTTTTTTCCTGATATCCTCTAAACAAAACCCAGTTAGTGGTATGGACTGGCATGTTCTATTCTGTTCCAAAGTATCATTCAATGGTTCCTCTCTTGTGTATACTGAAGAAAAAAACTGATTTAGTACCTCAGCCTTCTCCCTGTCATTATTTATCATGCTACCCTCCATGCATTTTAATGTACCTATATTATCCTTCTTAGATTTTTTGCTATTTATGTACTTAAAGAACCTTTTAGGGTTAGACTTAGAATCCTTGACAATTAATTTTTCATTTTCAATTTTGGCTAATTTGATTGCTTTTTTGCATGCTTTGTTACATTCCTTATAAATATTGTATGTTGAGTCTGTACTATTTTCTTTTAATAATTTAAATGCCCTACGTTTTTTCCTAATTTCTCTTAATACATTTTTATTTAGCCATAATGGTTTTGTTTTTTTATTTTTATTTTTATAACCATATGGTATTTGATAATTTATTTTCTATTTTGTGTAACTTAGTGTTTATTTTTTTGTAACTTACAGCTAGATTATGAGTTTTGTCGGTAAGGCTGTGCGGTGCTAATGAACAGTTTATGCTCACCGCTCACCTACAGACAACGCTGGTATTGCGGGTTTTTAGAAACCCGGCGTTAGCTGCAGAAAAGTGAGCGGAGAGCAAAATTTTGCTCCACATCTCACCTCAATACCAGCGCTGCTTACAGTAGCGATGAGCTGGCAAAACGTGCCCGTGCACGATTTCCCCATAGGAATCAATGGGGCAGAGCAAAAAAGTAAAAAAGCAGCGTAAAGCTCCTAACGCAGCCCCATTGATTCCTTTGGGGAAACACTTTTAATGTCTACACCTAACACCCTAACATGAACCCTGAGTCTAAACACCCCTAATATTACACTTATTAACCCCTAATCCACCGCCACCAAAACCTACATTATATTATTAACCCCTAATCTGCTGCTCCGGACACCACCGCCACCTACATTATACTTATGAACCCCTAATCTGCTGCCCCCAACATCGCAGACACCTACATTATATTTATTAACCCCTAATCTGCTGCCCTCAATGTCGCCGCCACCTACCTACACTTATTAACCCCTAATCTGCCGCCCCCAACGTCGCTGCCACTATAACAAAGTGATTAACCCCTTAACCTAAGTCTAACCCTAACCCCCCCTAACTTAAATATAATTTAAATAAATCTAAACAAAATAACTACAATTAACTGTTCAATGGCGAATATTTTTTGCAAATTTGTGGTACAGCGATGGGGGCGAAGTTTGCGCCTTCATTCGCTGATTTATTTGTGGGATGGTGGGAGCTCAACAGTCTTTATAGTAACAGTAACCCATTTTTGGAGAACATCTGTATGTATATGAGATTTATTGATTATCTTATTTTTGTGGTCAAGGGTGACTTCATTTTTTGAAGATTTTCTCACTTTTGTGAACATGAATGACTTACAACTGAGGTTCACAGGAGAAATCCAAAATAAGGAGATTAATTTTTTAGATCTCACATTAGTTGGCTCGATTGAACACAATAAAATCATCACTGTCACTGATACACACTGAAAACCATTATCAGGTAACATGATCCTACATGCAAAATCTTGTCATCCTAGGCACCTGATAAAATCAATACCTAAGAGCCAGTTCCTAAGGCTTCGAAGAAATACCAACTCGGATGAGTTATTTAATCTTCAGGCTGACAAATTGATGGATAGACTTAGCGCGAGAGGATACGATTTAGGTCTATTACAACAGTCACTAGATGATGTTAGGAAAATGTCTGAGTCTCTTAATCAATATAAGACCAATCATATATCAAAGAGAGCTGTCTTTAATAAAGAAACAGTGTTTTTTTCTACTGAATTTTCTCTACAATATAATGATTTGTGCAATATTATTAAAAGGAATTTACCGATATTAAAGGGTGATGAAATCTTATCAGGTGTAGTAGATAAAGTTAAATTTTTATCCAAAAAAGCACCCACACTTGCTAATAAAGTTTCTCCTAGTATGGTTAATAGCAATTTGAGAGAGACGGGAATTCAGTGGTTGTCTAAAAAAGGCACCTTTAGATGTCTATCTAGGAATTGCCTCACCTGCCAAGTAATCTCATCTAGTGTTGATTTTTGTAACTACAAAACTAAACAGAATTTTAAAATTAACCACTATGCAAACTGTGGTACTACTTTTGTGATTTATCTCATTGAGTGCACACTGTGTTTTGAGCAGTAAGTAGGTCAAACTTCTCGTGCCCTAAGATCAAGGATAGGTGAACATAAAAGGGATATTAAAAATTACAACAAAGATTCCAGTGTAGCTAGACATTTCAATTGTCACCATTTCACCAATGAATCTAAATTCACTGTAAAAGTAATTTATTTAGCCAAAAGGCCTCTTAGAGGTGGTAATGTATATAATATTCTCTCTAAGAAAGAGTCATATTGGATCTGGAAATTGGATACAAGGGTACCCCATGGACTCAATAAAGAGTGGGACATGTTATTTTGTGGAACAGGATGAAATGCACTTTGACCATGATTACTATGATCAATTTATATGTATATAAAAATCGATTTTTGGCTTAATCTAACTCTTATATTGTATCCATATAGTCATGTTCAATGCATTGTATTGTATTGCATTCCACTTAGCTAATAATGCAGGACAATTTATGTTCCATAATCCAAAATAGTTTTTGCTGTTTATTCCAGCCATTATTCAGTGATTTTACATCATGAACATTTTGAGGGAATTTGTTTATTTATTTGTTAATATGTTTATTTATTTATATACTTGCTTCCATGTTCACGCATTTGTCTTACAGTGTACTCTTTATAAGGGAAATTATTAATTTACTTTCCAAGTACATGTATGTATTAATTGTTTGAATTGTCTGACACCATTGTCACTGTATTCATAATGATTTGTTTTTATTTATATCAATATGCTCAATTTGACAGATTATTTGTGTCCTAAAGACATGGTAATAATAACAATAATAACAATGAAAAAGATATATATAGTGGCACATACAAAAACAAATAAAATGAGAAACATTAATATAATATGTCTTAGCTAATTGTAGACGAACCTGTAGGGGATAACCTTCAAAACAAATGTAGCAATATAATTATTCATTTATATTTATATAAAATATGTTTTTTTGCTTTGTACAATTTTTTTATTTTAATTTGTTTTATGTTGCTCATTTTTCTTATACCTGTGTAGCGCACATTAGTATATTATTGTTGTTTACAACTTATTTCCAAGGGAACACAATGTTTACAGTGTTCTGATTGGTCACAGTTACCTTAAAAAGGTGTGCTACTCAGGTGTGGAGTCATCCTATAATTAAGTGCCACACGGCACAAAATATGTCAGGACTCCGCCTCCTCCTCCATTTGTAATGCTTGCATTGTGCTGTATTAGATTTTAAACTGATCCAATAAAGTTCTGTTTTTATTCTACTATGATTGCTTGAGTGCTGCTCTTTCTACTTATTCATTACTGAGCTGGCTCGGCTCTCCTTATGGCTGGCACCCCGCCAGCAGTGCACGTTTCAGTTTGCCGGAATCCGCTTGGTTGGATTGGACCACAGCATACACACCTCCTGGGCTGTAGCTATGTCACCACCCTTACACTAACCCTAACCCCCCCTAACTTAAATATAATTTAAATAAATCTAAATAAAATAACTACAATTAACTAAATTATTCCTATTTCAAACTATATACCAATCAGCCAATCGGAATTAAGGTAGAAAAAAATCCAATTGGCTGATGCAATCGGCCAATAGGATTGAGCTTGCATTCTATTGGCTGATCCAATCAGCCAATAGAATGCCAGCTCAATCCCATTGGCTGATTGGATCAGCCAATAGGATTGAACTTCAATCCTATTGGCTGATTGCATCAGCCAATAGGATTTTTTCTACCACCTTAATTCCGATTGGCTGATAGAATTCTATCAGCCAATCGGAATTGAAGGGACGCCATCTTGGATGACGTCATTTAAAGGAACCTTCATTCTTCAGTTGGACTTCGTTTGAAGAGGATGCTCCGCGTCGGATGTCTTGAAGATGGAGCCGCTCCGCGCCGGATGGATGAAGATAGAAGATGCCGCCTGGATGAAGACTTCTGCCCGTCTGGAGGACCTCTTCTTTCCGGCTTGGATGAAGACTTCTGCCCATCTGGAGGACCACTTTGCCCGGCTTCGTTGAGGACTTTAGCCCGGTTGGGTGAAGACTTCTCAAGGTAGGGTAATATTCAAGGGGTTAGTGTTATCTTTATTCAGGGGGTATTGGGTGGGTTTAAGAGTAGGGTTGGGTGTGTGGGTGGTGGGTTTTAATGTTGGGGGGGTATTGTACTTTTTTTTACAGGTAAAAGAGCTGATTACTTTGGGGCAATACCCCGCAAAAAGGCCCTTTTAATGGCTATTTGTAATTAAGTATAGGGTAGGGCTTTTTATTATTTAGGGGGGCTTTTTTATTTTATTAGGGGATTAGATTAGGTGTAATTAGTTTAAAAAACTTGTAATTATTTTATTATTTTCTGTAATTTAGTTTTTTTTTTCGTACTTTAGATATTTTTTTTAAATTGTAATTAATTGTATTTAGTTTAGGTAATTAATTTAATTATAGTATAGTGTTAGTTGTAACTGTAACTTAGGTTAGGATTTATTTTACTGGCATATTTGTCTTTATTTTAACTAGGTAGTTATTAAATAGTTAATAACTATTTAATAACTATTGTACCTAGTTAAAATAAATACAAAGTTGCCTGGAAAATAAAAATAAACCCTAAGATAGATACAATGTAATTATTAGTTATATTGTAGCTATCTTAGGGTTTATTTTATAGGTAAGTATTTAGTTTTAAATAGGAATCATTTAGTTAATTGTAGTTATTTTATTTAGATTTATTTAAATTATATTTAAGTTAGGGCGGTTAGTGTTAGACTTATATTTAGGGGTTAATACATTTAATATAGTTGCAGCGACGTTGGGGGCAGCAGATTAGGGGTTAATAAATGTAGGTAGGTGTCGGCAATGTTAGGAACGGCAGATTAGGGGTTAATAAAATTTCACTAGTGTTTGTGATGCAGGAGTACGGCGGATTAGGGGTTAATATATTTTTTATAGTGGCGGCGATGTACGGTTCGGCAGATTAGGGGTTAAAAATGTTATTTAAGTGTTTGTGATGTGGGGGGCCTCGGTTTAGGGGTTAATAGGTAGTTTATGGGTGTTAGTGTACTTTTTAGCACTTTAGTTAAGAGTTTTATGCTACGGCGTTAGCCCATAAAACTCTTAACTACTGACTTTTAAATGCGGTATCAGTCTAAATATAAACACACACATCATGCATGTACACACACAAACATACCCATACAAAACTAGGAAATTTAATGGCAAAAAAATTATGTAAATGCAGAAGTTTAACTCACCACTCAAATTTTAAAAACTATGCCGTCAGAATGAAATAAATAATAATACTATATGTTCTTCGATGAGTGAGTTTAATTTTAGAATTTCCATGCTCTGTAATATTTGATTGGGAACTTAAAGGGACATAATAAAACCATAATTTAATTTCATGATTCAGATAGAGAATACAATTTTAAACCACATTCCTATTGACTTATATTATCTTAATTGCTTCATTCTTTAGGTATCCTTTGTTGAATAAATAGCAATGCACATGGGTGAGTCAATCACACAAGACATCTGTGTGCAGCCACCAATCAGCAGCTACTGAGCTTATCTGGATATGCTTTTGACAAAGGATATCAAGAGAACGAAGCAAATTAGATAATAGAATTAAACTGCAAAGTTGTTTATAATTGCATGCTCTTTCTAGATCATGAAAGAAAAAAAATGGGTTTCATGTTCCTTTAAACTAATTTCTACTTAACACTAACCCTTGTAAGAACAAAACACAGTGTAAAACTCCAAAGAGAAACAAGAAGAAACAGTATTTAACTGATCACTGTACATTGTTAATAGTTTCTGCTACAATCATAAGTAAAAGAAGTGAAAAAAATCATCTGAGCCTATTATCTTGACATAAAATCCATTAGACATTCCACTTTGTGTTGTACATTTTATTGAAGAATAAGCATTTGAACATTTAAAAAACGTATAAAGAAAGTTATGTAATTTTTATTATGTGAATGTAGAGCTCTGGTTTGCCATAGCATTACAGTGTGCATTTACAATGTAATTTACATTGCTTCTAATATTTAAAACTTTTCTTTATTATGTGGAATGAATTAAAAAAAAGTTTTCTTTCTTGGGAATAATTAGGACCCAAAGGAAAATCTTTGATGAAAGGAAACTATTTTTTTTTATGGCAACTAACTTAAATATCCTCTCTAGAAACATATCCAAACATAAACTTCTTGCTTTAGAACAAGACAGCTTGTCTAATGTGCATACAGCTAGATTGCATGTTGTGCACTATATCCAGTGCGTAAATAATGATAAAAATTTAGCGCTACCGCACTTTCCATAGCGCCCGTATTACAAGTTGAAGGGACAGTCAACACCAGAAATGTTGTTGTTTAAAAAGAAAGATAATCCCTTTATTACCCATTTCCCAGTTTTGCATAACCAACACAGTTATATAAATACACTTTTTGCCAAATTTTGCGCTGGTTTGGTATCACATATACGGCGTAACATAGAAGTTACGCTCGTATATTTCACCCTTCGGCCGTAGTTTTTTTGGCCAATAGAGTGATATACCAAACCCGCGCAGTTTGGTATTCAATATACAGCATAAGGACTTACGTGGCGAAAATGGAGAAATCATACTCCATTTTCACCTCACCACAAAATGCAGGCGTAGTAAGCCTTACGCTGAGTATTGGAGCCCCGTAACTCCCTAAACTACCTGTAAAATAAAACCTAACACCTAACGCATGCGCAATGTCTATCTACCTGTCAACCGCAATCCCCCGCCGCAATCCCTAATAAAGTGTTTAACCCCTAAACCGCCACTCCCGGACCCCGCCGCCACCTACATTATATGTATTACCCCCTAATCTGATCCCCCGAAACCGCCGCTAGCTATATTAAATGTATTACCCTCTAATCTGATTCCACTACACTGCCGCCACCTATATTAAATTTATTAACTCCTAATCTGAGCCCCCTACACCGCCGCCACCTATTTTAAATATATTAACCCCTAATCTAATCCCCCTACACCACCGCCACCTATTTTAAATATACCATACTTACAACCGAGTCATTGGTGCTCAGTAGAGCGGTTCTGTATAACGCCTGTGATTGGCTGGTGAACCGGCAGTAGTGTGCTATAAGAAGAGGTGGCACCCGGGCCTCGGCTTGTCTCGCCACATTGAAAAAGGCTGCAGTAAACAGCCGAAATGCATTTGTGTCTAAAGTAAGCACCTCGGTGCACTTATTGGTTTTAAATTATTAGTTGTCTCTTGTCTCTTTCACCTGAAGCAGAGGGAGCAGTTATCGGCCAGGAAACAGGGGGACAAGTTGACATTAATTAGGTATTATCTTTATATAAGGTCTTGTTAAAATTTCCTTTTTTAACTAATACTTATTAAAAATTAAATTTTTTAATCTTTACTTATAGTAGGAATATGGGAGACCTGCCTTTCCATGCGCAATGGCCAATTTTTCAGCGGTATAGCCGTACTGCAACACTTGTAATCTTGCTGAAAGTTAGAGTGGTTAGAAAATTACAGCTGCAGCTAAGGTTGCAATACTAAAATATTATCCTGTCAGTCTGTATTTATTTTTTAATTAAAAATATATATTACCATTCATTTGAAGTCCAAAATAAAAGTTTAAAGACTATTTTAAAATCAAGAACAGAAGCAACTTTACTGTGATTCTTTTTTTAAAATATCGCTTATTTATTAAAAAAAATAAAAAAAGGAAATTTAATTGCATTCAATTACAAATAATTTAATTGTAACTGAAGTTGTGAAAGTAGTGGATTAATTGCTTGATGGGTTGATAAATGCAGAGATTGTTGTCCTATACAACCTATGATGACCTTTTGTATTTACAGCTGCTGTGATTTCCTACTACCAGAACTACAACCTTCTGTCATTCATCTTACAAATACACCTGTCTGCTTCACATTGAATGGACATTCTTTAGCACTGCTTTCACCTCATCACTCCAATAAACTTTTGCCTCAAGGCAAAAAAAATCACGTTAGGAAAAGGCATGACAGCTTGGCTAAATTAAATGACCCAATGGAAAGTCAAAAATAGTCTTCAGTTAAAAAGTGTGACAAGAACAGAAAATATTGGAAAAAGTAGATGATTTTGATTAAAGAGATGTTGTCAACCAAGGACAAAGTGACATAGATTTACATAGCATTTAAACTGTCTATATCAAAAAAAGGTTCACTGTTTTATTAAGACAATTTGCATCGTTATATGCTAATGTGTGGTTCTGTATGCATTGTTGTATAAAGTTGCATTAATTTGATTATGAAGAGGTTAAATTAACATTATTTAGCCTCTTTAATGTCCATCGAGCATATTAAAGAGCACTATTTAAACATTGTAAAATAAAATACATTTGTTTGCATGAAAAGGAGACATTAAATCTGTTTATTTTGATTTTAAAACTAACAGGAGGAGCACACTGATTGGTAGGAGAGCATACATACATATCCATTACACAGCTATATTGAATGCCTCTGACAAAGAGACTAGGGGGTAGATTTATTAAGCAGCAGACCATCGTTTCAGTCCGCCTGAAATGGAAGTTAAAAAGCAGCGGTTGTAACACTGCTGCTCCTTAAAGGGACAGTAAACAATATTTGATCTGGTAGCGGGAGCGAGCTACATTCACTTCAATGGCGCGATCGGGCGCGCTGTGACTAGACAGCGCACCCGTGAATCACTTTTGAACAATAAGACCCGCTCAGTAGAACCTTGAGCGGATTCCAACTTTGGAATAAAAAATCTGGAAATGCTTTAGATTTATAGCGCTGCTGCTAAGATAATGTTATTTAATTCTGCACTATGTACAGAATTATATAACATTATTTTGTTTGTTTACTGTCTCTATAACTTCTCCCCCACCTTTTAGGTGGCGGACTGAAATCATCCCAATCCGATACAATCAGGATGATTGACGGCCGCTGCTGTCGGCATTTAGCGAGGTCGAGGGGACATGATTCGCTACAACAAATCATGTCCGCTCGACCCAATATCTTTTGATGACTTCTAGAAACTACAGAGAAGCTGTACAGACAGTATGAATAGCTGAACAAGAATGTAATAGTCTTTTCTTTATACCCATTTTACTCATGGAACAACTCTCTGAGCCTTCACTCTCAGGATGCATACATTTTAGAACCCCTCAGTAACAAAGGTTACTGTAATACAAGCATTAGGGCCACCCGCTGCTGGCCACCTCTTTTATTTCATGTGTGGTTGTTAGTGGTGGATAGCCTAATGCATATTCTTTAAGGCTGCAACTCTGGGAACAAATTTATGCCGTAAGGAAATTACATTGTGCACATATAAGTGCGCAATACGGTAGTAAAGAGAGGAGACTGAAGCAGAATTTTTTAAAGATATTTGCAGAATTAAACCTACACCAGTTTATTGTTATTTACCATAATTCTACTCCGTTCCAAATTTTGAGACAGATTGTGGCTCAATAAGCAGTATCGCTAGATTGTGCTAATATTAGCATGAAACTTGATATTACAAGTCCATGTTAATCAGTTTTTCCAAAGAAGGTTTATCATGGCTGATATCGCTCTAACGCACCCATTATTTTCAATAGATATCTTGACCAAGCTAAATAGCACTGACTTTACAAGTTGAAAGTTATGGGTTGCACTTGAGTGGAAAGCCCAAATAGCGCTAGAAGAAGTAAAATGTAGTAAAGTCTATGAGGCCCATTTATCAAGCTCCGAATAGAGCTTGAGGGCCCGTGTAAAGACTGTTGCTCCATAACCCTGTCCACCTGCTCTGAGCAGGCAGACAGACATCGCCGGAATTCAACCGATCGAGTATGATCGGGTTGATTGACACTCCCCTGCTGGCGGCCGATTGGCCGTGAGTCTGCAGGGGACGGCGTTGCACCAGCAGCTCACAAGAGCTGCTTGTACAATGCTGAATATGGAGAGCTTATTGCTCTCCACATTCAGCGAGGTCTGGCGAACCTGATCTGCATTGGCGGATCAAGTCCGCCAGACCTTTGATAAATAGGCCTCTAAGGGTTAAAAAAAATAAATCACAAAACACATGCAATACATATTAAAATAAAGTATTTCAGGGCGGAGCCAGCCACCGTCCAGCATGGCTGCTAAAGTGTGAAGCTCCGATATTACATGCGCTTCCAAAGCCCAATCTGACTCACCACCAAACATAAAAACCTCACAAACTGAAGATCCGGACACTGGAACATACAGGGAGCACCTGGATACAACTCTCGCTGTAATAATGTAAAGAATAGCAAAGATATACCAAGTTCAGTGAAGGACTCAGCATCCTAACGAGGCCTGCACACGTAAGACCATGATCCTGATCGTGTATATCATACAATAAAGTGCGCACATGTAAAGGAGAAGAGACAGCATAAAGTATTATAAAACCACTCACAAGCCAAACTCAAGAGCAGAAACAAAATATAAATTGTTGTAGGGAGAGAAGGCTAAAGCACTCAAACCGCGCCAGGCTGTAGGTAAATCCTGACAAAGTTTATCAGCTAGAAAGCGAAGCAGCCCCACAAAATAAGCAATACACAAAGAAAGTGTTGCTGCTCAGCTGGCCCACAGCATTAACTACACTGCAAGTACAAATAATAGAACAGAGCTAAATATGGATGGTGCGGTTTACTCCAGCATAACTGTATATATACCAGCCACTTTGCACTGCAGCCTGAAAACCTACACATGCAACAAAAAATTAAAAAGATCAAGCATTTGAAAGTTACTGACTAAAAGTTCCTACACTTGTTTGCATACAGCGACATCAGAACAGCTTTCTGCTGGGGAACCACGATGGCTGCAAGAAGAGCACCTAGGCAGGATAAATCAGCTAAAAGCCAACCATCCTCAGCAATAAAATTAAACAACTTTTTCAAGGTGCTGGAAACACCAGACTCAGTAGGCTCTGACTCAGAAGACACAGACACCATGTAATTAGAGAAAGACTCCTCAACAGTTTCTGCGCAAGAATGTGAGCCTCTAACAAGAACTGACATAGAAAATCTTCCCACAAAGGCAGATTTCGCCTCCCTCCTTATTAATGTAGGGAAACTGATCAAAGGAGGCCTCACATAAGTGAAAAAGGATCACAATGAACTGGGAGATAGAGTCGCCCAAATTGAAAATTATATAGACACCATACAAAATGACACGGATATGTATAATAGATCCATAGAAACCCAAGGCTCCCTAATTCAGCAAATGCAACTGCAGCTTGAAGACTTAGACAACAGGGGGAGAAGGAATAATATTAGGATATGAGGCATATCAGAGAAAATAATCCCAAGTCAGATACCCCAATACTTGCAGAGCCTATTTCATTTCTTGCTGCAGGGCAAAGACACCTCTACCATACCTATCGAGAGAGCTCAACGAGCCTTGAGACCAAAGCCGCCAGAGGGTAAGCCTCCCAGAGACATTGTCCTGAAATTTCAGACTAAGAGAGAATAATGGAAGCCTCCAGGAAGTTGCGCTACATCACATTTGAAGGGGACAACATACAGATATATGCCGATTTAAGCGCAATCACACTCAACAAAAGGAGAGAAGCAAGATACCTGACTCTGCACCTCCAAGACCTAAAAATCCCATACAGATGGGGATTCCCCTTCTGTATCAAAGTATTACAGGGATCACAAATCGCAATCTACAGAACACTGGAACATCTGGAGAGCTTTTGCAAGCAACTCAACATACCCCTCTTTGCATATGTCAGTATCTACAAGGGACACATACACAGCAGCAGACCCTAAACCACAAAGAAACGGATGGAACAAGGTGAACAGGAAACAACATCAACCGACTTCCAACCCTCAAGATGCTGATATATATCCCATGTAACAAACTGTGAGATTCAAAATTCCAGCAAAATGAATATCACCTTTTATGTTGCATGCAATAGCACGTAAGGACATTCACTGTTCTCTGTCTCCAATGCCAAAGGAATCGGTGACAGACTTGACTACAGATGTGAGTATGTATAACCCCATACTTACAGATAATTTAGAATATAGAAAGGGGTTAAATCTTATTAGTTCAGAATTAAGTCTACTATATGATTGAATTTTGAAAGGAAGCAGCAGATACCCCCATGTTCATGTTTTTATGTGAACCGAGAGGTATACCCCCTCTTTTCATTTTCTTTTTTATCTTCGTTCTCATTTTCATTTACTTTTCCGTTTTCACGCTCATGTTCATTCGCCTTTTCACTGTCATATTTCATATATATGTTCTCATACTGTTGTTTATTGTTAATGTTATTGTTAAAGAAGTTCTCATTGAAAATGCAATTAATAAGCTTGTATGGAAGAGATATGCACTTGTGCAAACACCTCATGGTACATACGGTTCAGTATGTAACCTTAAAGACCAGGTAATACATCAGAACAGGTTGACCAGCAGACAGCACATACCTCCTGAATTGACGCAATGACTGGAAGAATGCTTAGAATATTGACCCAAAATGCTAAGGGACTGAATTAACTGACAAAAAGATCTATTGCCCTAAATTGGTTCCATAAGCAGAAAAGCGAGATTATATTTCTCCAAGAAACTCATTTTAAACGAGACTCAGAACCCAAATTCTCTAACAAACACTACCCCACTGGTTATTTTAGCACCCATACAAATAAGAAATTAAATGGAGTAGGTATCCTATTCCAAAAATCAATCAACTTCAAAATAGCTAACACTTTCCAAGACTCAGAAGGTAGATATTTGATTTTACTAGGCACCCTATTTAACAAACCGATTATGCTAGCGAATGTATACGCCCGAACAGTGGGCAGATCCATTTTTTTAAGAAAATCACAGGGAAACTATTGGAAGTAGCGAAAGGAACTGTGATACTAGCAGGGGACTTTAACATTGCACTAAATATGAAACTTGACTGCTCCCTAGCTAAAAGCATATAACACAATATCTAAAGAACTCAGCCCTGCTAGATGTATGGAGAATACAACATCCGACGCAAAACATACTCCTTTTTCTCTAACCCTTACAAAACACACTCCAGACTAGATTATATCTATGTAGACCAACTTGGACTGATGTTAGCCCAAGACTCCAATATTGACCCAACCCCCTGGTCAGACCATTCTTCAGTATCACTAGCCCTGGAATGGCCTGAAAGACCTCTGCTGGAGACTAGATGACACCTTACTACTGCAACCCCAAATCTTAGATAAAATATCTAAAACATTAGTTGAATATTTTCAGTTTAATCAGTCTCCGCAATCCTCTCCAGCGTTGATCTGGCAGGCTCACAAAGCGGTGATAAGGGGGGAGCTAATTAAGCAAAAAGCAATCCTTACTAAGGCATACAATAAGGAATATGCCCAGTTATTGAGTCAACTTAGAACTGCTGAACAGGCACACATGTCAAACCCGACTTCTCTAGAAAACTCTAATAACCTAACCAAATCTAGAAAAGAATTGCACAGTCTGTTACACAGAGAAGTGCATAAGAAAGCATATTATCTCAAGAAACTATATTTTACTGAAGGGAATAGAGCAGGCTCACTACTCACTAGGGCCTTAAAGAGAAGAACATATACCAACTATATACATAAAATAGTTGACAACACTGATAAAGAAACCTACAATTTTAAAGATATTGCAAACGCATTTAGTGACTATTACCAAACATTGTATAATATACCCTCGGATGGCAGTGCACAAATACATACGCAAATTACGAACTACTTGAACGAGGCACATCTACCAACACTAACGGAATCAATAGCCAAATCAATAGAAGAACCAATTCGGAGCAAAAGGTCATAACAATAATTAAGAGTTTTCCAGCCCATAAAAGCCCTGGTCCAGACGACCTAACAAACACATATTACAAACAGTTTCACCAAACTTTAGCACCTCATCTAACAAACTTGTTTAACTCTTTGGATGAGGAAGGACACCTGTCCCCACAATGCCTAGAGGCACACATTACAGTCCTCCATAAAGAAGGGAAACCTATGACAAGTCCCAGTAGTTACCGCCCAATCTCATTGTTAAATGGTGATATAAAAATATACGCAAAAGTACTAGCAAGAAGAATTAGTGCAATTCAGCCATCCATAATACATCTAGACCAAACAGGCTTTGTTCCACTCAGATAGACCAGAGACAATACTATCAGAACACTGCATATACTGGAATATGTCATATCAAATTAAATTCCCACAGTCCTGGTCTCTACTGATTCGGAAAAGGACTTTGATAGAGTCGATTGGCCTTATTTAAAAAGCACACTAATGCATTTCGGATTTGGAGATAAAATGATCCATAGAATTTTTCAACTGTATTCCAGACCAACAGCCAAAGTAAAAGTAAATGGCGTACGATCACAAAGCTTCCCAATTGCAAACGGGACAAGACAGGGATGCCCCTTATCCCTCATCCTCTTTGTACAGGTTATGGAGTTGCTAGCATCACGAATATGGGCAAACACAGACATTCAGGGGGTAACTATAGGCCCAAACCAATATAAAGTGTCCATGTTTCAAACCAATATAAAGTGTCCATGTTTGCGGACGATGATTTGCTGACACTGACATCTCCTAAACAATCTTTGCTGGCACTGTTAGAGGCATTTGATAAATTTGGCAGACTGTACAATTTTCTGATCAATAAGCAAAAATCAGAAATCCTTAACATCTCCCTTACTCCACGAGAACTCCAACAGATTAAAGCCATTTGCCTATATAAAATTCAGAATTCACACCTAAAATACCTGGGTGTTTCACTGACCCCCAATTTATCACAACTATTCAATGCAAATTACAAAACATTATATACTTCCATATAACACACTCTCCAGACATGGCAAGATAAACTACTATCATGGCGGGGTAGAATCCAGGCAATTAAAATGACAATACTCCCAAAAATACTCTATATTTTACAAATGATCCAAATTACGCTACCCAAATACTATCTCCTGCAGCTCCAAAAATCTATCAATTAATTTATCTGGGGCAAAATAAAACCACATATAAATGCGGCTACAATGTATCACACGCTTAAAGAGGGGTGCTAGGAGTACCAAAGTTGGAGAACTACTACAAATCAATAGTCCTACAACACATATTGGATTGGCATGGCAAAAAGGATGCAAAAGCATGGGTGTCATTAGACTCTCAGATTTTAAGAGCTCCTAAGCCAGTATCATTATGTTGGATATCTAAAAACCTTAGACCACTCATATGCCACAGATCACCATTCTATAGGCATTTATATTAGACACCTGGGATTACTTAGTGGAACACTTCCCAAAGCTATCTACACCCCAATCCCCGTTAACTCCAATATCAGCAAATATGGAGCTTATGGGAGGTTATGAACCTATGGGGAAAACTACAGTTACATGGGAACTCCCAGATTCAATCCCCATCATTACAATGCTAGATAGACGATCACTGAAACCATAACATGATATGTCATACACATTAAATGGAACCTTTAAATTCTGGCTCAAATACTCCCAGTTAAGGCATTACATACATACCAATCACTTTAGAGGGAACCTGGTCAGGAACCCCAATCCATACGCACAATGATGCTTATCGGCTATTCCTATAAAAAAGTACCCTCTCGCTTGCAAAACGCACCCTTGATAATGCAAAACTATATGGGCCCCAAACATACACAATAAACTGGCAACAGGAGTTAAATATACATCTAGAGGAGAAAGAGTGGAGGAGCTTATATAATAACACACGTAAATCAGACACTTCCACACGCATAATAGAGTTCAACTTTAAGATACTGCTACGCTGGTACTTAACGCCATCCAGACTGCATAAAATCCACCCCTCCTCATCCGCCTTGTGTTGGAGATGTTGTGGTGAAGTGGGCAACATGTCACACATGTGGTGGCAGTGCCCCAAGATAACTCCCTTTTGGAAATTGGTAGAGCAGACCCTACGAGTGATAGTAAATACGAGCTTTGAGCTGTCTCCTGAAGTAGCCTTACTAAACAAGAGACCAGAATGCAGATGTAGGATACAAGCTATCCTGATACAAATATGCTTAAACAGCGCTAGGCTATTGATTGCACAAAACTAGAAATACACACAATTACCCACATACCAACAATGGAGGGCAAAAGTTTCAGAAACTATGCCTCTAGAACAATATGGATTTTACAGACGTCATAGGCTTTCCACGTTCCTTGACTTAATTTTTTTTACTGGGAATCACTGGTAAACCCTACTGTTTCACCCACATGACTCATAAGACATCGAGACTAGCATACAGAAGTGCTACTTCTTCCTCTAGACAGCTATATAGTTATGTGTTGGGACAGAGTGATTACTATCTAATAGATAGAATTAAGATATCTGATAATACCACAAAGACTGAGTAAATATCTATAAAGCGAACCTGGTGTGTATCTGTCTCGGTTATATTTTAGTTTCTCTTTAATATCCCATGCTACTTAAGCCACATGTTATCGTTGTTTAATATTATTGTAAAAGTTGAAATGGACTTTGCCTTATAAAGATTGATACTGTTTTCAAGCATGTTGAACTAAGTGATGGCTCATGTCAACTTCCCAACCAAAAGAAGGACCAGAGACTACTGTTTAAATTTGGTATTGCAATGGAAGAGAATAAATAGCTATTGTCTATATCTACAAAAAAAAAAGTATTTCACTCATACATATACATTTTTAATAAAAAAAAATAAAAAATGTATATTGATAATAGTTGTTAAAGGGTTAAAAGGTATATTGTATATGGCAAGGTGTTTGACTGGGGAGGGCTCTAAAGTATCTGAGGAAGAGAATACTTTGTCCCTGAAACATCACTGTTCACAGTAAACTGTTTTTGAAAAGACCACAGAGTGCAAGCTTTGTTTTTGCTCATCTATTGATTTTATTAGCACCTTGACAGTTGCTGGACTGAGTGAGAGTGCAGATCTTTGCTACATATATATATATATATATATAGTATGGATGTATATTGATGTGCTTATATGTGTAAACATATATTATGCAATTTAAAAAATACTCAGATTAGGATGTTTAGAGTGTTTCCATTTTAAAAAAGTTTTGACCCCCTTGTTTGTATTCCACCTTAATCCAGATATTAGGTATGGCTAGTCACATGTCTCTAATTAACCTATGAGTGAGGGGCAAGCCCTATTTATTTTAACCTTGTTTTAGAGTGAATTATGCTTATTTGTAAGGCTTAATGCCGAAACATGTAAGGCGTATTTTCTGGCTTTTGCATACCCACATGTAATATTTTAAAGTGACTTCAATAAACTAACGTTTTAACTTATTTGGAGACATGCCAGCTTTTGCTTTCCTATTTGTGAAGTTCCTCGCTTTCCCTGTTCAAGCACGGCACCTTCAAGTTTCTACTTGTGGATTCCTCTCCTGTGACAATTCCAGGAGCATAACTATTGGGCCACGGCTGGAGGAGTGTGTATCACGTGTACCCAGAAGTAAAACGGAGCCTGGGCAAGAGTTTGTAGGAGCGCATACTGAAGCCTTCCATAGAAGTGCTTATTCCTGTCACACAGAAAGTCCAATTACCAAGGGTGGTGAGTAATCGTCCTTTCTGTTTTTGTGACTTTTTTCTGCAGCATTCAGGTTGCACGTATTGAAGTTTGGCATTGTTTGTGGATATCCATAGAAGTCTGTATGCACTCTTTTTTTCTGATCACTCTCATCACACCCAGCGCCAGTACTGTGGACGGAGCTGGTTGCCGGAAGGGCAACAACTGTCCTGAAGGCCCGAAGCCACCGGATAATGGGAAAATAAATTCCCAACACAGATGTCCTAGAAAAGGACCCCCCTACAAGTAGCTTGCCAAGCAGAGGCACATCCAACCCATTCGCCTGCAGAACAGGGAATCCACGGGAACACTGGCAAGCTGACCAGGGAAATGCAACCCTAAGGTGCACCAGAAATTGGACATCTAGTGTCAGCAGCTGGGTATGAACCCATAACCCTTGAGGCGCAAACCTCACAGCTAACCAGTAGAGGACATGGGCTACTCTGTGGCAAAGAGTAAAAAATACTCTGAAAACCTGTCCAACCATGACCAGGTCAGGTAGATGGAGCAAGGACACAGTCCAAGTTCCCACTACTGTGGAACACCCCGACCAGCCCTGAGATCCAGGATTCCAAAATCACCCAAAACTGGGTCAGAAAAAAAGGCCAAGCGAAGCTTTAGCAACCGGAAGTCTCAGGGAGAAAAACAGGTCCGGGCACCTAATAGTTCAGGAAAACCTTACCCTAGAACTAAACACCCCAACTGGCCAAAAAGCCAGACACAAAGGGTATGGATGCATATCCAGAGAATCTGGATAGCGAGAAGAACTCAAAAGCTCAGACCAAAGGAAAGAACCACCCCTAGCTAAAGTCCAACACTCCAAGGAGCAAAGCTAGAAGTAGTATGAAGATACTTCTCAGAGCCTCAGGACAACCAAGGGATACCTCGAGGTCAAAAAAATCCTACTAGCAGGACTAGTCTCCCTATCACCTCCGCACAGACAGAGGACACAAGGAAGACAAAGGCACTAAGCCTACCCAGCTCCGGAAAACCCTGAGCTAAACAAAGTCCCCGCAGGGAACAACCATCACCCGGAAACACAGATCCCTAAAAAGTTCCTTTTTGAAACTAAATACTTAACTGTAAAATAAACCCTACACTAGCTACAATATAACTAATAGTTACATTGTAGCTATCTTAGGGTTTATTTTTATTTTACAGGCAAGTTTGTATGTATTTTAACTAGGTAGAATAGTTATTAAATAGTTATTAACTATTTAATAACTACCTAGCTAAAATAAATACAAAAGTACCTGTAAAATAAAACCTAAACTAAGTTACAATAACACCTAACACAACACTATAATTAAATAAATTAACTAAATTAAATACAATTAACTAAATTAAATTAAATTAGCTAAAGTACAAAAACAAACAAACACTAAATTACAGAAAATAATAACAAATTACTAGATATTTAAACTAATTACACCTAATCTAATAGCCCTATGGAAATAAAGAAAATCCCCCCCAAAATAAAAAAACCCTAGCCTAAACTAAACTATCAATAGATATATATGTACCATTAGATGCAAAAAAAAAGAAGTTTTGCAAAAAAAAGAAAAAAACTGCTTTTCTCTAAGTGAATATATCGAAAAAATCCCACAAATATGAGAAATCAATTTATTAAGATAAGGTTATATCCAAGATCAACACTAACAGGCCCATTTATCAAGCTCCGTAAAGAGCTCAGAGCAGGCGGACAGGAATCGCCGGAAATCAACCCGATCAAATACGATCGGGTTGATTGACACCCCCTGCTGGCGGATGATTGGCCGCGAATCAGCAGGGGGCAGCGTTGCTCCAGCAGCTCTTGTGAGCTGCTGGTGCAATGTTAAATGCGGAGAGCTCTCCGCATTTAGCGAGGTCTTGCGGACCTGATCCGGAGTGTCAGATCAGGTCCACAAGCCCTTTGATAAATGGGCCTGTATATGTCTTAAGGTAAATTTATCAGCAAAATCCAATGAATTTGTTTTTTAAATAAAATTTGTCTCAAAAGGTATCACTCACATTGGAAAAACTTTATTGGAGACAAAGGGTTAAGTCCAGCAGGACTCATACAAACACTCACACACACACTGATTAAAATTAGCTCAAGCTCATAAGTACAATCCTGGGAATCAGATATATGTTGGAGAAAATATATATATAATAGATTTGTAGCAATCTACCAGGTGATCTTAAAGGATATCCCTCATTTGTAATTATATAAGATTGCAAAATCTGAATTTTTGTGCAAACAAATTAACACAGCAAGTAATAAATTCTTAGATGGTATGTCACAATTGTAATAGCCAGAATTTATGGCATATGTTCCAATATTTAAGTAGCTTCAGATCTGATTAATTATTTAATATTATATGCAAGCCAGTACTATATATTGTTGCCGGAAAGGGGGGTTGAGGAGATTTAATTGTGGCACAATGTGTCAAGGGGTAAATGTGGGGGCAGTAGTGAGTAGATTACATTTGATATGCCAATGGTATTCCAATCATACTGTGTGTTCTTATTCAGCACTAGCCTAACCTATCTGTTCTAACATTACCCAGTACTGTGACTAAATTCATAAATCCCCCAATTTCCTGATAGGTATTGTTGGCAAGTGGCGAGCAGTAAATTGTTGCGATCAAAATAATGAAAGTAAACAAGCGGATACAAAATATTTCCTTGCTGCAAAAAATCACTTCTATAGCAAAAAGCTGTAATTAACATTATAATGGGGGTTTGGAAATTCAGTTGTAGCACAATGTATCAAAGGGTAATTGTAGCTGCAGTAGTGAGTTAGTTACACTGTATGTATCAGTGTTACTCCAATCATACTACGTGTTTTTATTCAACCCTCGCATAAGCTGTCAGTTTATAACATACCCAGCACTATGACTGAATACCAACCCCAATCACCCAGTTTACTGATACGTATTATTGAAAAATTACAAATTATATATGTTCAAAATAATGAAAGCCCAAATGTTGTCTTGCTACAAAAAGCCTCTTCTATAGCGGAGGCTGAAATTAATGTTATATTGGCTAATTGAGACAGAAAGGCAACAAACCTATCTAGAAAAGTCTCTACTATATCGGAGACTGTGTTAATATTATACTGCACTAGTTTCGATCAATCATATATTTCAGGAACATTGAAAAATTATATTGAGCGAGCAACTAAAAACAGTGAGGTACAATGACCTCGTGAACAGTGCCCATGACGCGCGTTTCACATAACGCTTCTTCAGAGGGGTACGCGCCAGCCGGACTCAGCAGATGATATCCACATGTAAGACCCAGACAGGACCATTGATTGGCTCAGTGCAATATGAATTACCGGTTACTATTGGCCAATGTGGTTAGACCGCATCTTTGAACGGACCAATCATGGAATTCAATTTGCAAGTGTCACTTGTTGTTAGGTTGAAATTTCAAAGATATTATAGTTGATCAAATTCACTACATACATAATCATTGCCAGAGGAGTTGCTCGGTACATTTTGTATGGTTATATACTGTTAATCAGTGAATCTAATTATGCTGCATCAATAAAACAAAATCTACAATTGTCAAAAGGTATGGGTATTCTGATGTGACATTAGAGAACAACTTACATATACTAATCTGAATTGACTTTTTAAATGACATTCGATATAGTGATAATGTGAGTATAAAATTGTTGATGGTGCTGTATTATAATAAAATTGTGAAGAAAAGGAAACATAAATAAAGGTGAATGTGATTAAGTGGGTGGCAAGGTGTTTATGAAGAACTTATGTGGATATCCTTTGTTGAAGGGAAATGATACAAAAATTTATTGAAAATATAAAATATTATATAAAAAAATAAAATAAAATAAATAAAAAATAAAAAATGGATAATGTTCTGAGAGTTCCTGGAGCTAAAGAAATTGCTATTGCTTAAACCCAATACTATCTATAAAGGAATTCACGGATAAATAGTTTTGACATTATAAAGAGTCATACTATCTATCTAGTATGCTTGTTCATATATGTAAGGATGTCTAAATGGCATATTTCATATTGAGGATATATGTCCGTTATTGTGATAGAAAAGTGATACTAATAATACTAAAGTGATATAAATACAGTGATGACTGATGCAAAAAGTGAAGTATTGCTAATGTAGTGCTGATTGCTGAATAGGATGATGCAAACGTGAGAGGTGAATTGGATGTTGGGAATTGTGAAAATAATAGTGATTACTGGTCAGTGTACTTGTGTTGTTAGCGTGAGGTTACTTAAGAATGATAAGCACTAAGAGGTTTATGGAATCTATCTTTAAATGAAAGTAATTTCACTGGAATTATATTTAACCGTATAAGTATTGGTTAAATTATACCTACAAATATACATTGTAGTTGTTATATTTATTTAATCCAAACGGATATACAGTGTTTAACAAATGTATCCATCTGCATTCTGCCTTTAACAGTGCATTTTCTAGGCTGCCTCCTCTTATGCCCAATGATATTCTCTGTAGTACTGAAAATTTTAATTGATTGTATTGGCTTTTATGTTTCAGTAAGAAGTGTTTTGCGACACTGGTGATCTTTTTGCCATTCTGAAGATCATTTTCTGCATTTTTTATGTTATTTTTATGTTCCAGTATTCTTACTCGTGCCTCTCTAGTAGTCATACCTACATAGGCTTTCTCACATTCGCAGAAAATGACGTAGATTACTCCTGTGGACCTGCATGTGAAATGTTGTTGTAGTTTATGGACCATGCCATATTTATCTCTAATGTCTTTTATCTTTTTGACAAAAGGACAAGCTGTGCAGGTACAGCAGGGGTACATTCCTGGGTCAATGTTGCTTTTTCTTGGATTGTGTATGTAATGGCTTTTGACCAATTGATCCTTTAAATTTCTGGGTCTCTTATATCCAATTTTTATTTTGTCTCCTATAATATCTTTAAGGTCAGAGTCATTCTCAAGAATGAACCAGTTTTCATTTAATATTTTAATTACATGTTGCATTTGGGGATTATAGGTGGTTATTAACCTTGGAGTAGTGTTGGAGGTATCTTTCTTTTTAGGATAAAGGAGTGTTGATCTTTCAATTTTTAAGGCTTTGAATTTGGCCTTTTTAACAGACCTCTTGCTGTATCCCCTTTGAAGTAGTCTTGTCATTAATTGTTTACTCTCATTCTCAAAGATTGAGGTATCTGAGCAATTGCGCCTGAGTCGAAGAAACTCCCCATAAGGTATTGCCTTCAGTGTACTGCTTGGGTGAGCACTAGTCTCATGTAGTAATGAGTTGGTTGACGTTTCTTTTCTAAAGATTTTAGATTGAATAGTTCCATCTAGGTTTTTGGTTATTGTAAGATCAAGAAAATTAATTTCATGTAGTTCTGCTTGGTATGTTAATTTAATGTTTAGGTTATTGATATTGAGTACAGATAGAAACTCATCTAACATCTCGCGTGTGCCTTCCCAGATGAAGAGCACATCATCAATATCCTAGATGGAACTATTCAAAGTAAAATCTTTAGAAAAGAAACGTCAACCAACTCATTACTACATGAGACTAGTGCTCACCCAAGCAGTGCACTGAAGGCAATACCTTATGGGGAGTTTCTTCAACTCAGGCGCAATTGTTCAGATACCTCAATCTTTGAGAATGACAGTAAACAATTAATGACAAGACTACTTCAAAGGGGATACAGCAAGAGGTCTGTTAAAAAGGCCAAATTCAAAGCGTTAAAAATTGAATGATCAACACTCCATCCTAAAAAGAAAGATACCTCCAACACTACTCCAAGGTTAATAAACACCTATAATCCCCAAATGCAACATGTAATTAAAATATTAAATGAAAACTGGTTCATTCTTGAGAATCACTCTGACCTTAAAGATATTATAGGAGACAGAATAAAAATTGGATATAAGAGACCCAGAAATTTAAAGGATCAATTGGTCAAAAGCCATTACATACACAATCCAAGAAAAAGCGACACTGACCCAGGAATGTACCCCTGCTGTACCTGCACAGCTTGTCCTTTTGTCAAAAAGATAAAAGACATTAGAGATAAATATGGCATGGTCCATAAACTACAACAACATTTCACATGCAGGTCCACAGGAGTAATCTATGTCATTTTCTGCGAATGTGAGAAAGCCTATGTAGGTATGACATTTTCTGCATTTTTTATGTTATTTTTATGTTCCAGTATTCTTACTCGTGCCTCTCTAGTAGTCATACCTACATAGGCTTTCTCACATTCGCAGAAAATGACGTAGATTACTCCTGTGGACCTGCATGTGAAATGTTGTTGTAGTTTATGGACCATGCCATATTTATCTCTAATGTCTTTTATCTTTTTGACAAAAGGACAAGCTGTGCAGGTACAGCAGGGGTACATTCCTGGGTCAATGTCGCTTTTTCTTGGATTGTGTATGTAATGGCTTTTGACCAATTGATCCTTTAAATTTCTGGATCTCTTATATCCAATTTTTATTCTGTCTCCTATAATATCTTTAAGGTCAGAGTCATTCTCAAGAATGAACCAGTTTTCATTTAATATTTTAATTACATGTTGCATTTGGGGATTATAGGTGGTTATTAACCTTGGAGTAGTGTTGGAGGTATCTTTCTTTTTAGGATAAAGGAGTGTTGATCTTTCAATTTTTAAGGCTTTGAATTTGGCCTTTTTAACAGACCTCTTGCTGTATCCCCTTTGAAGTAGTCTTGTCATTAATTGTTAACTCTCATTCTCAAAGATTGAGGTATCTGAACAATTGCGCCTGAGTCGAAGAAACTCCCCATAAGGTATTGCCTTCAGTGTACTGCTTGGGTGAGCACTAGTCTCATGTAGTAATGAGTTGGTTGACGTTTCTTTTCTAAAGATTTTAGTTTGAATAGTTCCTCGCTCAATATAATTTTTCAATGTTCCTGAAATATATGATTGATCGAAACTAGTGCAGTATAATATTAACACAGTCTCCGATATAGTAGAGACTTTTCTAGATAGGTTTGTTGCCTTTCTGTCTCGATTAGCCAGTATAACATTAATTTCAGCCTCCGCTATAGAAGAGGCTTTTTGTAGCAAGACAACATTTGGGCTTTCATTATTTTGAACATATATAATTTGTAATTTTTCAATAATACGTATCAGTAAACTGGGTAATTGGGGGTTGGTATTCAGTCATAGTGCTGGGTATGTTATAAACTGACAGCTTATGCAAGTGTTGAATAAAAACACATAGTATGATTGGAGTAACACTGATACATACAGTGTAACTTACTCACTACTGCAGCTACAATTACCCTTTGATACATTGTGCTGCAATTGAATTTCCAAACCCCCAGTATAACGTTAATTACAGCTTTTTGCTATAGAAGTGATTTTTTGCAGCAAGGAAATATTTTGTATCCACTTGTTCACTTTCATTATTTTGATCACAACAATTTACTGCTCGCCACTTGCCAACAATACCTATAAGGAAATTGGGGGATTTATGAATTTAGTCACAGTGCTGGGTAATGTTAGAACGGATAGGTTATGCTAGTGTTGAAAAAGAGCACACAGTATGATTGGAATACCATTGGCATATCAAATGTAATCTACTTACTACTGCCGCCACATTTACCCTTTTTCTAGCTTTTCTCTAGAATTAACGGGCCAGCACATTGGTGCAAGGATTAATTTGCCCTATAATTCTTATTTATTAAATCCCATTTGCCCTCAGTCCTTTCTTACCGTAAACTATCAATGGCCCTTAAAAGGGCCTTTTGCGGGGCATTGCCCCAAAGAAATCAGCTCTTTTACCTGTAAAAAAAAATACAAACAACCCCCCCAACAGTAAAACCTACCACCCACACAATCAACCCCCCAAATAAAATACTATCTAAAAAAACCTAAGCTCCCTATTGCCCTGAAAAGGGCATTTGGATGGGCATTGCCCTTAAAAGGGCAGTTAGCTCTTTTGCGGCCCAAACCCTAATCTAAAAAATTAAACCCACCCAATACACCTTTAAAAAAATCTAACACTAACCCCCTGAAGATCGACTTACTGTTCTGAAGACCGGATATCCATCCCCAAGGAAGCAGCAGAAGTCTTCATCCAACCGGCCGATGTCCTCAACTAAGCCAGGAGAAGTCTTCATCCAAGCCGGGCAAAGTGGTCCTCCAGACAGGCAGAAGTCTTCATCCAGACGGCATCTTCTATCTTCATCCATCTGACACGGAGAGGCTCCATCTTCAAGGCATCCGGCACGGAGCATCCCCTACAAACGACGGCTTCTTATTGAATGACGGTTCCTTTAAGTGACATCATCCAAGATGGCGTCCCTTAGATTCCGATTGGCTGATAGAATTCTATTAGCCAATCGGAATTAAGGTAGAAAAAATTCTATTGGCTGATGCATTCAGCTAATAGGATTGAGCTTGCATTCTATTGGCTGATTGGAACAGCCAAAAATTGTTCTACCTTAATTCCGATTGGCTGAAAGAATTCTATGAGCCAATCGGGAATCTAAGGGACGCCATCTTGGATGATGTCACTTAAAGGAACTGTCATTCAGTAAGAAGCCGTCGTTTGAAGAGGATGCTCCACGCCGTATGTCTTGAAGATGGAGCTGCTCCGCGTCGGATGGATGAAGATAGAAGATGCAGTCTGGATGAAGACTTCTGCCCTTCTGGAGGACCACTTCATCCGGCTTGGATGAAGACTTCTCCCAGCTTCGTTGAGGACTTCAGCCCAGTTGGATGAAGACTTCTGCCGCTTCCTTGAGGATGGATGTCCGGTCTTCAGAACAGTAAGTCGATCTTCAGGGGGTTAGTATTAGGCTTTTTTAAGGGTGTATTAGGTGGGTTTTATTTTTTAGATTAGGGTTTGGGCCGCAAAAGAGCTAACTGCCCTTTTAAGGGCAATGCCCATCCTAATGCCCTTTTCAGGGCAATGGGGAGCTTAGGTTTTTTATAGATAGTATTTTATTTGGGGGGTTGGTTGTGTAAGTGGTGGGTTTTACTGTTGGGTGGTTGTTTGTATTTTTTTTTTACAGGTAAAAGAGCTGATTTCTATGGGGCACAAAAGGCCCTTTTAAGGGCTATTGATAGTTTAGTTTAGGCTAGGGTTTTTTTATTTTGGGGGCTTTTTTATTTTGATAGGGCTATTAGATTAGGTGTAATTAGTTTAACTATATTGTAATTTGTTTATTATTTTCTGTAATTTAGTGTTTTGGTTTTTTTGTACTTTAGCTAATTTAATTTCTTTAATTGTTATTAATTTAGTTAATTTATTTAATTATAGTGTAGTGTTAGGTGTTATTGTAACTTAGGTTAGGTTTTATTTTACAGGTACTTTTGTATTTATTTTACAGGTACTTTTGTATTTATTTTAGCTAAGTAGTTATTAAATAGTTGATAACTATTTACTAACTATTCTACCTAGTTAAAATAAATACAAAATTGCCTGTAAAATAAAAATAAACCCTAAGATAGCTACAATGTAACTATTAGTTATATTGTAGCTAGTTCAGGGTTTATTTTACAGGTATTTAGTATTTAGTTTTAAATAAGAATTATTTAGGTACTAATATTAATTTTTATTTAGATTTATTGTAATTATATTTAAGTTAGGGGGTGTAATGGTTAGGGTTAGACTAAGATTTATGGGTTAATACATTTAGTATAGTGGGGGCGACGTTGGGGGCGGCAGATTAGGGGTTAATAAATGTAGGTAGGTAACGGCAATGTTAGGGACGGCAGATTAGGGGTTAATTATATATTTAACTAATGTTTGCAAGGCGGGAGGCGGTTTAGGGGTTAATATGTTTATTATAGTGGCGACGACGTTGGGGGAGGCAGATTAGGAGTTAATAAGTGTAGGTAGGTTGCGGCGACATTGGGGACAGCAGATTGGGGTTAATAAATATAATGTAGGTGTCGGCGATGTTGGGGGCAGCAGATAAGGGGTTCATAAGTATATTGTAGGTGGCGGCGGTGGTGTCCGGAGTGGCAGATTAGGGGTTAATAAGTATAATGTAGGTGTCGGCGATATCGTGGGCGGCAGATTAGGGGTTAATAAGTATAAGATTAGTGGTGTTTAGACTTGGGGTTCATGTTAGGGTGTTAGGTGTAAACACACATTTTATTTCCCCATAGGAATCAATGGGGCTGCTTTACTGAGTTTTACGCTGCTTTTTTGCAGGGGTTTCAGCTTTTTTTTCAGCCGGCTCTCCCCGTTGATTCCTATGGGGAAATTGTGCACAAGCACGTACGACCAGCTCACCGCTGACTTAAGCAACGCTGGTATTGAAGTGCTGTAAGGAGCTCAATTTTGCTCAATGCTCACTTCTTGCCTTTTTAACGCTGGGTTTGTAAAAACCCGTAATACCAGTGCTGCAGGTAAGTGAGCAGTGAGACAAAACTGCTTGTTAGCACCGCACAGCTCATAACGAAAAACTCGTAATCTAGCCGATAAATTGCTAACAATAGATGTCAGCTCATTATATTTCTGTATTCCACACACATTGGGCATTGAGGCTGTTAAAAAACATTTATTACTAAAAAACACACTTTCACGTGAATCAATTGAATTTGTATTGGAAGTTTTGCGTTTTCTTCTCACATTTAATTATTTCCTGTTCGACTGAGGATTCTACCTCCAGACATGTGGCACGGCAATGGGGGCAAAATTTGCCCCCACATATGCCAAATATATATGAGGACTCAAACCAACCCATAAATAGGTTTATTTATGGGTTGGTTTGAGTCCTCATATATATTTGGTGAAGACAATGTCTTCAAAACAATATTAAACTGTACGCCAGATATATTGATGATTTGATGATAATTTGGGATGGCACCTGTCTGGAGGCGGAGTCCTTCGTCGAGCAGCGAAATAACAATAATGTGAACTTAAAATGTACATACCAAATCAATGAAAACATAATACAATACTTGGATATTCAGGTTACAAGAAGGGAAAATTTGACCACTGAACTCTATAGAAAAGATACAACAGGTAACATGATATTGAGAGCTGATTCTCTAAGGGACAGCTTATAAGAATAAGGAGAATTTGTAACACCATATTCAAGTATGATGAACGTTCTTTAGACTTAGTCAATTATCTGGAAGATAGGGGGTTGTAATGCTTCCATCATAGCCTGTCATAAATGACATCATGGCCCCTCCTATTTTTCAGCTTATTTAAACTTCACATCTCTAGCTATTTGTCAGGATTTTTTCCCTGTTGTGTTTGCCATGTGCTGCTGGCAGCCATTTTACTCACCTCTCTTCCTGACTATGGTCAGGGCCGTATTTCCCATTAGGCACAGTAGGCATGTGCCTACAGGCTCCTTGCAGTGAGGGGCGCCTGCCTGTCAGTAATTAAAAAAAAATATATTTTTTTTTTTTTTGTGAGGGCATTAATTTTAATAAGAATTGTGCTGCCAGGTGCTTACAGAGTCGAGTGTTTATTGGGAATATTTTACAGCAGTTGAGGGAGCCTCAAGGAGAGAGGGGCAAATATTAAAACTAAACCCCTCCCATTTTCGCCAGGCATGTTTAGTTTCACTTTTATTTTATGTACTTCTGTTGCCTCACACAGCCAAGCTCCATGCTGATGTGTAGCAGACACTTTTTGTTGAGGAATGAAATCTTCAAAACAACAGGTTAGGACTGTACAAGGCTTCTAATGCTGCCTAGAATGACAACATAACAAGCAGAGCACTTTAACCCCTTGGCTACCAGAGAGGGTTGAAGTGTATTCACTTGTTATGTGCTGTAGGGCATTTTTATAGCCAGGGGGTTAAATTCTGCTTCAGGATGAATGTTTTTGCTCTTTAAATGCCTTGGAGGTGTGGAGGTTATGTGGGACTAGCTGCTCTGCTCTTTATTACAAGCTGCCAATTGTCATTTACAAATTTTACAGCCTTTAGGGCACTTTGACAACAAAGTTTGTAGACTGTAAGGCTGTAAAATGTGAATGTGTGTAAACCACTCACATGGCATATTTGTTTGTATGTATGTATATGTATGTATATGTATGTGTATATATATATATATATATATATATATACATACACACACATCACATAAAAAATTGTTAATCTGTTCTTTTATCAAGTAAGTGTGGTATTTTTGTATTGTGGTAAACTGAATTTCTAATTTCTAATTTTAAACACATTTGTTGACCCCTGGATTACATATAATCTACAACATTCCTCCATGTTTTCCTTTGAGAGCAACATCATATTATATTTATATTTCAGAACAAAATAAATGTAACATCTGTCTGTATTTGTACCAAAAATATCAGAGTTCACAAGATTTTTTTCATGTAGTGGAAAAAATACCTACATTTTATGTTTTCTTCCACTGGCTGCACAGGTTGTTGACAAGCTTGCTGGCTGCACAGGTTGTTGACGAGCTTGCATGCTGCTAGTTTTAATATTGCTATTGTTTACACAAAACTGTGTTTAACTCCAACAAAATGTTAAGCACATAGTCAAAGTCATCTCCAGAAAATCAATACACTAATGGCTTGTCAATAAACATGTCCTATGAGCCCATCTGGGTCTGCACAGATGTGTATTGCTGTCTCAGAACTGATATTGACTATGTGTTTAACTCTTTTGCAAGAGGCTAACACACTTCTGTGCAAGCACTAGTGCAATATTAAAATGCTCTAGCAAACTGTCACATTTTATGTCCCTTTAAATAGGGTTTTCTTTAGAATATTTTGCATTAAAAGTTTAACATGATTTGTTTTTGTTATACATAATAGAAATTGTATGGCCATTTGAGTCAAGTGAATATTGATTTTTGGTGTAGCTTCCATTACAACAAATATTGCAATTGGTGTGTGTATTTGTGTATCTCCATAAAAGGGAAAATGTAATTTTACATCTAATATTTATTTTTAGTTGTCCTAAATAATAATAAAAAAAGGCGCTTCAGGTTTTTGTGCCTACAGGCACCTGAGATGTAAATCCTATGGTGCATTGTGGGGGATGCTGCTCAATTCCTGCACTTCCTTTTATGGCCAAACTGGTGTACATCATCCATGTGAGACAGGATGCAGTCTCAGAATTGTGATGTCATCACTTATTATTTAAAGGGCCTCTGTTCAGTATGCTTTGCTTCTGCGTTGTCTCAGAACAATTTGAGAGAGTTCCTTTGTATTACCTGGCTGCCTGACGTCCTTCCTGGTTCCTGATCCCTGGCTTGTTCCTGACTCTGCTGTTTTCCTTGTTCCTGATTCCGGCTCGTCTGACTATTCGCTTTGGCTCCTGACTCGGCTCGTCTGACTACCAGCTCTGGTTTTGACTCCTGGCTTGTTATTTGACTTGTGGACTTTTTATTATTTTTTGCTATTAATAAAGGTTTGATTATTTTTGCACTTCTCATCTCAGTCTGATTCCTGGCACCCTGACATTACACAAAGGCCATGAATCCTGATGGTGCTAATAATCCACCTTTACCTGCCATCATTTCCAGGATGGATATACAGGATCACTGCTTGGATCAATTTGCACTAGCCCTGCAAACCCTGCTGACTCGCACTGCACATTTAGACCAAAGTGTCCCGCAGTATGGCTGCTCCTGTTTCCGCTGCTGCACCTATGCCTACAAGGAGCATGTCCAGTTCTGCACCTCTACCTCAGCGATATGGAGGCGATCCTATTCAGTGCAGAGGGTTTTTGAACCAGGTGGGTATTTACTTTGAGATTTTACCACAGGCGTTTCCCTCTGACAGAGCTAAGGTGGGATTTCTCATCTCGTTTTTCTCTGACACAGCTCTTGTCTGGGCTAATCCCATGTGGGAGACTAATAAACCTGTGATTTCAAATTACCATGAATTTGTAGGCTCCTTTCGAAGGGTATTTGATGTTCCGGCTCGCTCCTCCTCTGCTGCTAAACGACTCATGTCCATTCAGCAAGGTACAAGATCTGTTGCTCAGTATGCTATTGATTTCCATATACTTGCCGCAGAGGTAGGTTGGAACAATGAAGCCCTTGTTGCCGCCTTCTTTCATGGGCTCTCTGATGTGATTAAAGACGAAGTTGCTGCCAGAGATTTACCAGAGGATCTCGAGGCATTGGTGTCTTTTTTGATCCTAATTGACATCAGACTCAGAGAGAGCCCCTCTTTCAAGGAGCGCTTGCGGAAGCCTCCTGTTTAGTTGTCTCCTACGTGTTCGTTCCCACCCATGCCTCCCTCTCCTCCAATGCCTCCTGGTTCCGAGTTACCAGGTACTGCAGAGCCGATGCAGCTGGGCCATAAATCCTGATGGTGCTAATAATCCACCTTTACCTGCCATCATTTCCAGGATGGATGTACAGGATCACTGCTTGGATCAATTTGCACTAGCCCTGAAAACCCTGCTGACTCGCACTGCACATTTAGACCAAAGTGTCCCGCAGTATGGCTGCTCCTGTTTCCGCTGCTGCACCTATGCCTACAAGGAGCATGTCCGGTTCTGCACCTCTACCTCAGCGATATGGAGGCGATCCTATTCAGTGCAGAGGGTTTTTGAACCAGGTGGGTATTTACTTTGAGATTTTACCTCAGGCGTTTCCCTCTGACAGAGCTAAGGTGGGATTTCTCATCTCGTTTTTCTCTGACACAGCTCTTGTCTGGGCTAATCCCATGTGGGAGACTAATAAACCTGTGATTTCAAATTACCATGAATTTGGAGCCTCCTTTCGAAGGGTATTTGATGTTCCGGCTCGCTCCACCTCTGCTGCTAAACAACTCATGTCCATTCAGCAAGGTACAAGATCTGTTGCTCAGTATGCTATTGATTTCCGTATGCTTGCCGCAGAGGTAGGTTGGAACAATGAAGCCCTTGTTGCCGCCTTCTTTCATGGGCTCTCTGATGTGATTAAAGACGAAGTTGCTGCCAGAGATTTACCAGAGCATCTCGAGGCATTGGTGTCTTTTTTGATCCTAATTGACATCAGACTCAGAGAGAGCCCCTCTTTCAAGGAGCGCTTGCGGAAGCCTCCTGTTTAGTTGTCTCCTACGTGTTCGTTCCCACCCATGCCTCCCTCTCCTCCAATGCCTCCTGGTTCCGAGTTACCAGGTACTGCAGAGCCGATGCAGCTGGGATTCATGCGCCTTTTCGCGGCAGAGAGGGCCTTTAGGAGGAGGAAGGGGCTCTGCCTCTATTGTGGGTTACAGGGCCACCTTTTGAAGTCTTGTCCTACACGGCCGGGAAACGCTCAGACCTAAGGTCCTGTCGGGGGCAGACCTTGGGTGGTTTATTCTCGCCCCCGGAACCGCTTAAGGAGAAACCTTTGGTCACGGTTGTCCTTTCCTGGGTGGACTCCTCCATAGTCACCCAGGCTCTTGTTGACTCCGGTGCTGCGGGCTATTTCATTGACAGTGCTTTTGTATCAAAGCACTCCATTCCTGTTTTGCCTCGGTCCATTACGCTTGCTATTGAGGCCATTGATGGTAGGCCCCTTCAGCCCGCACTCGTTACTCACAAAACTGCGCCGTTGTCCATGGCTGTTGGGGCTCTCCATTTTGAAACCCTCCAGTTCCAGGTGATAAACTCTCCGCATTTTCCGGTTGTTCTGGGTTGTTCTGGGTTATCCCTGGCTCCAAAAGCACAATAAATTTAGGTAAAGCTTTTCAGCACAACAGGCTTAAGTACTGCACGTCACCCAAGGACCACTGCCCAGGTCCCCAGTTCACAAGTCAAAGGAAAAGCAGGCAGGTGACAGCAGATATAGTATTCATTTATATAATTTCATTTATATCTGCTGTCACCTGCCTGCTTTTCCAAAAGCGCAATCCCAGTCTCGACTGGCGCAGGTCTGAAATTTTGTCGTTGTCCCCGCAATGTATTTCCACTTGTCTTCGGAAACCAGTTGAAGTCTTGTGCTCTTCTACCGTATCTCAATTGCCAGAGGAGTACCGAGAGTTCCTATACGTGTTTGACAAGGTGCGTGCCGGTACGTTGCCTCCTCACCGGTCTTACGATTGTGCCATAGACCTGCAACCCGGAGCCATTCCTCCTCGGGCCAGGTGTACCCTCTGTCAGTTGCAGAGAATTGTGCTATGGAGGAGTATGTTGCCGATGCTCTGTCGCGGGGGATCATCCACAAATCCTGCTCTCCTGCAGGGGCTGGCTTCTTCTTTATGAAGAAAAGGGGTGGCGAGTTAAAACCATGTATCGATTATAGGGGTCTTAATCGTCTTACCATTAATAATGCTTACCCTATTCCGCTTATTATGGAACTCTTTGACCACCTCAAGGGAGCTACGGTCTTTACTAAACTTGATTTGAGAGGAGCGTACAATCTTGTTAGGATTAAGGAGGGCCACGAATGGAAAACGGCATTTAACACCAAGAGCGGGCATTATGAGTATCTTGTAATGCCCTTTGGCCTATGTAATGCTCCTACTGTTTTTCAGGAATTTATTAATGATGTCCTACGAGATATGTTGCAACAGTGTGTTGTGGTATACTTAGACGACATCCTCATACACTCACCCACACTTGATGCTCATCGTTCTGATGTTACACAGGTTCTTCAGAGACTACGTGAGAACGGCCTGTTTTGTAAATGTGAGTTCCATAAGACTCAAGTAACCTTCCTAGGTTATGTTATCTCCGTTGCAGGGTTCTCCATGGATCCTGAAAAGCTATCTGCAGTTCTGCAGTGGCCTCGCCCAGTTGGTCTTCGGTCTATTCAACGTTTTTTGGGGTTTGCCAAATACTATAGGAAGTTTATTAAAAACTTTTCTTCCTTGGTCAAACCTATCACAGACATGACCCGTAAAGAGAATGATCCCCTCCATTGGTCACCTACTGCTATTAAAGCCTTTGATAGACTTAAGACTGCCTTTGCTGATGCTCCAGTTCTGGCTCATCCTAACCCTGTCCTGCCTTTCATTCTTGAGGTTGATGTGTCTGAGACTGGAGTAGGTGCCCTCTTGTCTCAACGTCCTACGCCTGACAGTTCCTTGCATCCGTGTGGTTTCTTCTCTAAGAAATTGTCTCCAGCGGAGTGCAATTATGAAATTGGCAACGGAATTACTGGCCATAATTTTGGCACTTAAAGAATGGAGGCATCTTCTTGAGGGTACTAGCGTGCCAGTGCTCATTCTTACTGACCACAAGAATTTAACTTATCTATCTGAAGCAAAACGTTTGTCGCCCCGACAGGCCAGATGGGCGCTATTTTTGTCTCAGTTTAATTATGTGGTCTCCTACCTGCCTGGTAGTAAGAATGTTAGGGCTGATGCCCTCTCTCGACAATTTTCGCCTCTGTCCAAGGAGGAGTCTGTACCTACTCCTGTTATAACTCCTGACCATATTTTGGCTACCATACTTACTAATTTGACTTCTCCCTTGGGGGAGGAGATCCTGGCCGCACAAACCAATGCACCACCTGAGAAACCTAGTGGTAAGTGTTTTGTTCCTTAGAATCTTCGAACTAAACTTTTGCACACTTACCACTATCCTAAAGCCGCAGGTCACCCAGGCAAGAACCAAATGATTTGGTCTGTCACTCGACAATTCTGGTGGCCAGGTCTTCGTTCTGATGTTGCTGCGTATGTTGCCTCCTGCTCAGTTTGTGCACAGAATAAGACTCCTCAACATTTTCCTGTGGGTCTTCTTCAACCTATTGCTAATGGTGAGCGTCCTTGGACACATCTTTCCATGGACTTCATTGTCGAGCTCCCTGTTTCTAATGGCAATACTGTTATCCTTATGGTGGTTGACCATTTTTCTAAAATGTCACATTGCATTCCCTTGATGAAGCTGCCTACCGCTCAGGAGCTTGCTTCAATTTTTTGCCCAGGAGGTCTTCCATTTACATGGGTTACCCAAGGAGATAGTGTCAGACTGGGGTAGCCAGTTTGTCTCCAGATTTTGGCGTTCCTTTTGTGCTCAAATGGGGATCCAGCTTTCCTTCTCCTCGGCATATCACCCTCAATCCAATGGGGCTGCGGAATGGTCTAATCAAGCTCTGGAACAGTTCCTCTGTTGCTATGTCTCAGATCACCACAATAATTGGTCTGAACTGTTACCTTGGGCAGAGTTTGCTCGTTATAGTGCTATTAATGCTTCCTCCAAGATATCCCAGTTCATTGCGAATTATGGGTTTTAACCATCCTTGTTGCCCGATTCATTCATGTCTCAGGGTATTCCAGCTTTGGAGGAGCATCTCCGGCAACTCCGTTCCACGTCGGTGCAGATTCAGGATTGTCTTCATCATTCTATGCAGCGCCAAAAGTTCCAGGCTGATCGTAGGCGTCTGCCCGCACCTTCCTACCAGGTTGGTGAGAGAGTTTGGCTGTCGTCCCGCAACTTGAACCTTTGTGTGCCTTCCAATAAATTGTCTCCCCGTTATGTTGGTCCTTTTCAAATACTCCGACAGGTTAATCCTGTGGCCTACGCTCTTGACCTTCCTCCTGCTATGCGCATCTCCAATGTTTTTCATGTCTCCCTCTTGAAACCATTGGTTTGTAATCGGTTTACCACTGTGTTGCCTCATCTCCATCCTATCTTTGTTGATAACCATGAGGAGTATGAGGTCAGCAGCATTATTGACTCTCGTATGTCCAGGGGCCGTGTACAGTATTTGGTTCACTGGAGAGGCTATGGTCCGGAGGAGCGTTCTTGGGTACCCTCCTCTGATGTTCATGCTCCTGCCCTCCTCCGTGCCTTCCATGCCCGTTTCCCCAATAAGCCTTTTGTCCTCCCGTGGGGGAGGGGTCATTGAGGGGAGGGTACTGTCAGGGTTTTTTCTCTGTTGTGTTTGCCATGTGCTGCTGGCAGCCATTTTACTCACCTCTCTTCCTGACTATGGTGCATTGTGGGGGATGCTGCTCAATTCCTGCACTTCCTTTTATGGCCAAACTGGTGTACATCATCCATGTGAGACAGGATGCAGTCTCAGAATTGTGATGTCATTTAAAGGGCCTCTGTTCAGTATGATTTGCCTTTGTGTTGTCTCAGAACAGTTTGTGAGAGTTCCTTTGTATTACCTGGCTGCCTGACGTCCTTCCTGGTTCCTGATCCCTGGCTTGTTCCTGACTCTGCTGTTTTCCTTGTTCCTGATTCCGGCTTGTCTGACTATTCGCTTTAGCTCCTGACTCAGGTTGTCTGACTACCAGCTCTGGTTTTGACTCCTGGCTTGTTATTTGACTTGTGGACTTTTTATTATTTTTTGCTATTAATAAAGGTGTGATTATTTTTGCACTTCTCGTCTCTGATTCCTGACACCCTGACACTATCATTGCTTGATTATTTTGTTCACACAGATTGTAGTTTTTACTGTACCTGCTTGCTCTAGGACAACTCCCTGTGATTACTTCCTGTTTCCAGTTCAAGTCAAGTCTCTGCTGCATCAGGATCTCTAACTGAAGCTGCTTTTCCTTTCACTATATCCAGCTCACAGCTCTTCTGCATGTTTCCTCTCACAGCAGCTTCTTGTTCCCTGCATTTCCAAGGATAACAACTAATCACAAGTATTTTCATTTCATACAATGAACTGTGCTAACATTCGGCTAGATTACGAGTTTTTGTCGGTAAGGCTGTGCGGGGCTAACGAGCAGTTTAAGCTCACCGCTCACCTACAGACAACGCTGGTATTACGGTTTTTTTTAAACCCGGCGTTAGGCGCAAAAAAATGAGCGGATAGCAAAATTTAGCTCCACATCTCACCTCAATACCAGCGCTGCTTATGGTAGCGTTGAGCTGGCAAAACGTGCTTGTGCACGATTTCCCCATAGGAATCAAAAGGGCAGATTCGGCTAAAAAAAAACACCTGCAAAAAAGCAGCGTTCAGCTCCTAATGCAGCCCCATTGATTCCTATGGGAAAATACATTTTATGTCTACACCTAACACCATAACATGAACCCCGAGTCTAAACACCCCTAATCTTACACCTATTAACCCCTAATCTGCCACCCCCAACATTGGCGCCACCTGCATAATATTATTAACCTATAATCTGCCGCTCCGGACACCGCCGCCACCTACATTATACTTATTAACCCCTAATCTGATGCCCCCAGCATCGACGAACCCTACATTATATTTATTAACCCCTAATCTGCGCCCACAATGTTGCCTCCACTATAATAAAGTTATTACATCCTAAACCTAAGTCTAAGCCTAACCCTAACACCCCCTTAACTTAAATATAATTTAAAATAATCTAAATAAAATTACTACAATTAACTAAATTATTCCTATTTAAAACTAAATACTTACCGATAAAATAAACCCTAAGCTAGCTACAATATAACTAATAGTTACAATGTAGCTATCTTAGGGTTTATTTTTATTTTACAGGCAACTTTGTATTTATTTTAACTAGGTAGAATAGTATTAAATAGTTATTACCTATTTAATAACTACCTAGCTAAAATAAGTACAAATTTACCTGTAAAAGAAAACCTAACCTATGTTACAATTACACCTAACACTACACTATCATTAAATAAATTAACTAAATTAACTACAATTAATAACAATTAAATTAAATAAACTAAAGTACGAAAAAAAACACTAAATTACAAAAAATAATAAAATAATTATAATTTTATTAAACTAATTACACCTAATCTAATCCCCCTAATAAAATAAAAAAGCCCCCCAAAATAAAAAAGCCCTACCCTATACTAAATTACGAATAGTAATAGTAAATTTACAACCCCCCCACAACATTAAAACACACCACCCACACACCCAACCCTACTCTAAAACCCACCAATTCCCCCCTTAATACAACCTAACACTAACCCCTTGAAGATCACCCTACCTTGAGACGTCTTCACCCAACCGGGCAGAAGTGATCCTCCAGACGGTCCAAAGTCTTCATCCTATCCGGGCAGAAGAGGTCCTCCAGACGGCCAGAAGTCTTCATCCAGGCGGCATCTTCTATCTTCATCAATCCGGAGCAGAGCGGATCCATCTTGGATCAGCCAATAGAATGCAAGCTCAATCCTATTGGCTGATTGGATCAGCCAATAGGATTTTTTCTACCTTAATTCTGATTGGCTGATAGAATTCTATCAGCCAATTCGGAATTGAAGGGACGCCATCTTGGATGACGTCACTTAAAGGTACCGTCATTTAGTGTTAGTCGTCGGAAGAAGAGGATGCTCCGCGTCAGATGTCTTGAAGATGCACCCGCTCTGCTCCGGATGGATGAAGATAGAAGATGCCGCCTGGATGAAGACTTCTGGCCGTCTGGAGGACCTCTTCTGCCTGGTTGGGTGAAGACGTCTCAAGGTAGGGTGATCTTCAAGGGGTTAGTGTTAGGTTTTATTAAGGGGGGATTGGGTGGGTTTTAGAGTAGGGTTGGGTGTGTGGGTGGTGGGTTTTAATGTTGTGGGGGGGGTTGTAATTGTAAAAGAGCTGATTACTTTGGGGCAATGCCCCACAAAAAGCCCATTTAAGGGCTATTTGTAATTCAGTACAGGGCAGGGCTTTTTATTTTGGGGGGCTTTTTTATTTTATTAGGGGGATTAGATTAGGTGTAATTAGTTTAATAAAATTTTAATTATTTTATTATTTTCTGTAGTTTAGTGTTTTTTTCGTACTTTAATTTATTTAATTTAATTGTAATTAATTGTAGTTAATTTAGTTAATTTATTTAATGATAGTGTAGTGTTAGGTGTAATTGTAACATAGGTTAGGTTTTATTTTACAGGTAAATTTGTACTTATTTTAGCTAGGTAGTTATTAAATAGTTAATAACTATTTAATAACTATTCTACCTAGTTAAAATAAATACAAAGTTGCCTGTAAAATAAAAATAAACCCTGAGATAGCTACAATTTAATTATTAGTTATATTGTAGCTATCTTAGGGTTTATTTTATAGGTAAGTATTTAGTTTTAAATAGGAATAATTTAGTTAATTGTAGTAATTTTATTTAGATTATTTTAAATTATATTTAAGTTAGGGGGGTGTTAGGGTTAGACTTAGGTTTAGGGGGTAATACATTTAATATAGTTGCGGCGACGTTGTGGGCGGCAGATTAGGGGTTAATAAATGTAGGTAGGTGTCGGCGATGTTAGGGATGGCAGATTAGGGGTTAATAAAATTTAACTAATGTTTGCGAGGCGGGAGTGTGGCGGTTTAGGGGTTAATATATTTATTGAAGTGGCGGCGATGTCCGGTCGGCAGATTAGGGGTTAAAAAATGTAAGTGTTTGCGATGTGGGGGGGCCTCGGTTTAGGGGTTAATAGGTAGTTTATGGGTGTTAGTGTACTTTTTAGCACTTTAGTTAAGAGTTTTATGTTACGGCGTTAGCCCATAAAAATCTTAACTACTGACTTTTAAATGTGGTAGGAGTCTTGACAGGAGAGGGTGTACCGCTCACTTTTTCCAAGAAAGAAGAAGAAGGAGTAATTCCGGCGTTAGGAAAATCCCATTAAAAAGATAAAATACGCAATTGACGTAAGTGGATTTGCGGTATGCTCGAGTCGCGGAAAAAAAGTGGGCAGTACACCTTTAAGTGTTTACGATGTGGGGGGGCCTCGGTTTAGGGGTTAATAGGTAGTTTATGGGTGTTAGTGTACTTTTTAGCACTTTAGTTAAGAGTTTTATGTTACGGCGTTAGCCCATAAAAATCTTAACTACTGACTTTTAAATGTGGTAGGAGTCTTGACAGGAGAGGGTGTACCGCTCACTTTTTCCAAGAAAGAAGAAGAAGGAGTAATTCCGGCGTTAGAAAAATCCCATTAAAAAGATAAAATACAGAGGAACATATAGACATATGTGGTGGGACTGTGGAGTAATTTCAGGCCTATGGAAAACTCTATCTTCTTTCCTTAGTCGGATCCTGAACGAAAAGATAGATCTTACAATTCAACAGGCCTTATTGCACATCCCTATTAATAGATTTAACAAGCACATAAATACATTTCTTAGGATAGTATGTACAGTTACCCGGACATGTATAGCCAGGTACTGGAAGACAGGTAGCCCCACCTGGACAGAGGTATACAATAAAATTCAGTACACATATAACATGTACGACTTAACATCCAACACCTTAGACAATAAGGAAGTAGTCCAGGCAATATGGTACTATTGGATAGCAAAATGAAGGTTAGACATTTGAAACAATTGGAAAAGTCAACCTTAGGTGATTACTCTGCACATCGATTCCTCTATCTATCGCAGTATATATAACAAACACTGAGATACAATGTGTCGTCACCCCCCCTCCCCGTCCCTTCCCCCTTTGATCCTTGATAAACTATTTTACCTAACCTCACCTCCCCTTAGAGTTGTATTCTTTAATAGTTCAGCAGTATGTGACTTGAGTTGATTAGCTCAGATCGACTTAAAAGCTTTGGTGGGGTTCAGCGGAGGGCAAGCCTTCTATCAGACACAAGTACTATACTATCTCTTACCAAGGATTGCACGACAGTGTGAAGATAAAGTTTTTAATCTCTAACTGTTAACCCTCCATAGGTGTGTCAACTTCAGTAGCAATGTCTGAGTTATATTAATAATTATTAACTGTAGCATATACTGTTTAGAAAGGATTATGTACAAACCTACACTCTGGATCCCATAATCATTGAGATTGCTGCAGAGGAAGGTATTTCTGTTTCTGTAAATGTTTATTATTTATGAAAAAATAAAAAATATTCAAACATAAAAAGATAAAATACGCAATTGACGTAAGTGGATTTGCGGTATGCTCGAGTCGCGGAAAAAAGTGGGCAGTACACCTTTAAGTGTTTGCGATGTGGGGGGGCCTCGGTTTAGGGGTTAATAGGTAGTTTATGGGTGTTAGTGTACTTTTTAGCACTTTAGTTAAGAGTTTTATGTTACGGCGTTAGCCCATAAAAATCTTAACTACTGACTTTTAAATGTGGTAGGAGTCTTGACAGGAGAGGGTGTACCGCTCACTTTTTCCAAGAAAGAAGAAGAAGAAGGAGTAATTCCGGCGTTAGGAAAATCCCATTAAAAAGATAAAATATGCAATTGACGTAAGTGGATTTGCGGTATGCTCGAGTCGCGGAAAAAAAGTGGGCAGTACACCTGTACCTGCCAGACTCGTAATACCAGCGGGCGTTAAAAAGCAGCGTTGGGACCTTTCAACGCTGCTTTTTAACCCTAACGCAAGACTCGTAATCTAGGTGATAGTCTTCATTTGAATAACTTGCTACTAATTAATTGTTGCAAACTGAAGTTAAAGTTTGTTACTGATTCAAACTGCACCGCTTATTATTTCAAAAATCTGAAATTCAAATGGACACCACTGAAGAAGAATCTTTTCATTTACTTAAACAAAGATTTATTACAGCACCTATCCTAAGATTACCGAATCATAATAAGGAATTTATTGTTGGAGTTGACGCCTCAGATTCAGGTATTGGAGCAGTTCTATTCCAATATAGCGCTGAAACATCCAAACAACATCCAATAGCCTTCTTTTCTCAAAGACTACTACCAGCAGAAACAAATTATACCGTTGGAGACAAATAATTACTGGTGATTAAATCTGCTATCGAACATTGGCGTCATTTATTAGAAGGAGCTACAATACCTTTTAAGATCTACACCGATCACAGAAATTTAGAATATCTTAAAAAGAACAAAACCTTGACTTCCCGTCAAGTTAGATGGGCCCAATTCCTAGATAGGTTTGACTTTTCAATTACTTATAGACCTGGAACTCAAAACATCAAGGCAGATGCCCTCTCCCGGATACATGATTCACATCTAAATGTAAAGAAATCAACTTATATAATAGCACCAAATAAAATAATTGGATTTGCAACACCCATCAAGGAAGACATTCTCAAGGCCTTAACTACAGATTCCTTTCCGGACAACGAATCATTGGAAAAAGCACCCTCTGGATTGTACTACCGCATTAACAAATTGTATATTCCCAAAACACTCAGATGATTAATTTTGTCTCAATTTCATGATAATCCACTTTCTGGACACCAAGGAGTTAAGAAAACAATCAAATTAATTAGAAGAAGCTTTTCGTGGCTGCTCATGGATGACACTATTCATGAATATGTGGTCTCATGCGAGACTTGTGCCAGGAACAAATTAGAACGAAGGAAACCTTTTGGTTACTTAAATCCTCTACCTATTCCTGATATGCCATGGTCATTAGTCTCAATGGATTTCATAGTTGAACTGCCACCATCAAACCAATATACAACTATTCTAGTTGTAGTTCATCATTTAACCAAGCTCACACACTTTATTCCACTAACACATCTTCCTACTGCAAAGGAGACAGCTACAGCCTTCCATACTAATATAGTGAAACTACATGGATTGCCAAATACTATTTTGACTGATTGTGGTACCCAATTCACTTCAAACGTCTGGAAAGCTTTGTGTAAAATCCTAAAAATTGATTTACGCCTTACAACATCTTACCACCCACAGACACATGGGCTCACAGAAAGGGTAAACCAAATACTTGAACAATATCTGAGATGCTATGTGTCACACCTACAGGATGACTGGTTCACATATATAGCAATGGCCAAATTCTCCTATAATAATTCCATATCTAGTTCTACCAAAACTACTCCATTTTATGTAACCTACGGATACCATCCTAAAAGCATCACAGTATCTAATGTAGATAAGAGTACTCCAGCAGCTCAAGACTTCACCTCTAATCTCAAGACTGAGATGACTCAACTACAACAACACTTAAAGGATGCCAAATTGAATCAGAAACACTACTATGACTTAAGACATAGGCCAAGTCCTCAATATAAGATAGGTGATCTAGTCTGGCTATCTACTAAGTATTTAAAACTAGATATTCTTTTGAAGAAATTAGGTAATCAATTTATTGGTCCTTTTCCGATCAAGAAACTTATTAATCACTCCACCATGGTCCTGGATCTTCCAAATTCATACAAAATCCATCCGGCATTCCATGTCTCGCTACTTAAACCCCATATATCACATCCTCGTTTCAATCTTGAGCGATCTCATCCTCCACCTGTACGGTTTGCGGATCATGAAGAATACCTGGTGGATACTGTGCTGGATTCTCGTCTCAAGAGGGGTCGTTTAGAATACCTCATCAGATGGAAAGGATATGGTCCTGAGGAGGATTCTTGGGTACCTGGTAAGGACGTTCATGCTCCCAAATTGCTGAGAACCTTCCATCTCCATTATCCTCTGAAACCCTGTTCTGAATCCTCAGAGAGCATTCCTTGAGTTAGGGGATCTGTAATGCTTCCATTATAGCCTGTCATAAATGACATCATGGCCCCTCCTATTTTTCAGCATATTTAAACTTCACATCTTTAGCTATCATTGCTTGATTATTTTGTTCACACAGATTGTAGTTGTTACTGCACCTGCTTGCTCTAGGACAACTCCCTGTGATTACTTCCTGTTTCCAGTTCAAGTCAAGTCTCTGCTGCATCAGGATCTCTTCACTAACTGAAGCTGCTTTTCCTTTCCCTATATCCAGCTCAAAGCTCCTCTGCATGTTTCCTCTCACAGCAGCTGCTTGTTCCCTGCATTTCCAAGGATTACAACTAATCACAAGTATTTTCATTTCATACAATGAGCTGTGCTAACATTGTCTTCATTTGAATAACTTGCTACTAATTAATTGTTGCAAACTGAAGTTAAAGTTTGGTACTGATTCAAACTGCACCACTTATTATTTCAACATTAAGAAAAGGAACTGCATTTATTTCTCTAACTAAAGGAATTGTTTAATCATTTCTAAACTAACTTACTTGGGAACCTTTTGCATAAATTGGATTGTGATTTCTTTCACTTGTACATATTTGCCTTTTTGATTACAATAATCTTTGGACTGCCTCATTTTTTCAGCAAGATTAATTTAAAAAAAGGTTACTAACTAATTCACTTATCCTGCTTTTCAGTTTAATCAGGATAATCTCATTCCTTAGCTGTTCTCAGGTGTTGCTGGAAACTGAGAATACTTCTGTATTAACTGCAATATTAATTAACCCACTGATTCATTATTAACCTGTGGGTATCAAATATTGCTACAAACCTATATTTGTATTTACTAAGATCAAACTCTTACAAGGGTATAAAAGAGAATCCTTAATGAAAATAAGAGGTGAAGTGAGACTCCTCAATAGAAATAAACTTCTTAAGCGTAAAAAACAAGAGATCATCTAAACTAACCAAAGATGGAGGTAAAGAAATAAGAAATGTACAGCCTATCTATTTTACTACTCCTTTCAGTAGACAATTTCACCAGATTACAACAATTATCAAAAGGAATACAGATATATTAAAATTAGATCCTCAGTTCAATAAAATCCTAGAAAAGGGTTGTATATTTCTTTCAAAAAGAGCACCCACTATAGGGACTGAATTAGTTAACTATCGGCTAGATTACGAGTTGTGCGTTAGTGTTAAAAAACAGCATTGAGAGGTCCCAACGCTGCTTTTTAACGCCCGCTGGTATTACGAGTCTTGAAATGACAGGCTCACTGCTCACTTTTTTGTCCAGACTCGGAAATACTGCAAATCCACTTACGTCAATTGCGTATTCTATATTTTAAATGGGACTTGCATAGCGCCGGTATTAAAAGTCTAACCAAAAGTGAGCGGTAGACCCTCTCCTGTCAAGACTGGAACCGCATTTTAAAGTCATTAGTTAAGAGTTTTACACTAACGCCGTAGCATAAAACTCTTAACTAAACTGCTAAAAAGTACACTAACACTCATAAACTACCTATTAACCCCTAAATGCATCAGCCAATAGGATTTTTTCTACCTTAATTCTGATTGGCTGATAGAATTCTATCAGCCAATCGAAATTGAAGGGACGCCAACTTGGATGACGTCATTTAAAGGAACCTTCATTCAGTCGTCGGACGAAGAAAAAAGAGGATGCTCCGCGTTGGATGTCTTGAAGACGGACCCGCTCCACGCCGGATGGATGAAGATAGAAGATGCCATCTGGATGAAGACTTCTGCCTGGCTTGGATGAAGACTTCTGCCCGTCTGGAGGACCACTTCTGCCTGGTTGGGTGAAGACGTCTCACGGTAGGGTGATCTTCAAGGGGTTATTGTTAGGTTTTTAAGGGGGGATTGGGTGGGTTTTAGAGTAGGGTTGTGTGGGTGGTGGGTTTTATTGTTGGGGGGTTATTTGTAATTTTTTTTACAGGTAAAAGAGCTGATTACTTTGGGGCAATGCCCCGCAAAAGGCCCTTTTAAGGGCTATTTGTAATTTAGTGTAGGGTAGGGCTTTTTTTATTTTGGTGGGCTTTTTTATTTTGTTAGGGGGATTAGAGTAGGTGTAATTAGTTTAAAAATCTTGTAATTATTTTATTATTTTCTGTAATTTAGTGATTGTTTTTTTTTCGTACTTTAGATAATTTTATTTAATTGTAATTAATTGTAATTAGTTTAGTTAATTTATTTAATTATAGTGTAGTGTTAGGTGTAATTGTAACTTAGGTTAGGTTTTATTTTACAGGTAAATTTGTCTTTATTTTAACTAGGAAGTTATTAAATAGTTAATAACTATTTAATAACTATTGTACCTAGTTAAAATAAATACAAAGTTGCCTGTAAAATAAAAATAAACCCTAAGATAGCTACAATGTAACTATTAGTTATATTGTAGCTAGCTTAGGGTTTATTTTATAGGTAAGTATTTAGTTTTAAATAGGAATAATTTAGTGAATTGTATTAATTTTATTTAAATTTCTTTAAATTAAATTAAAGTTAAGGGGGGTTAGGGTTAGACTTAGATTTAGATTTATTATAGTGGTGGCGACGTTGGGGGCGGCAGATTAGGGGTTAATAAATGTAGTTAGGTTGCGGCGACATTGGGGATGGCAGATTAAGGGTTAATAAATATAATGTAGGGTTCGGCAATGTTGAGGGCAGCAGATTAGAGGTTCATAAGTATAATGTAGGTGGCGGCGGTGTCCGGAGCGGCAGATTAGGGGTTAATAATATAATGCAGGTGTCGGCGATGTCGGGAGCAGCAGATTAGGCGTTAATAAGTGTAAGATTAGGGGTGTTTAGACTCAGGGTTCATGTTAGGGTGTTAGGTGTAGACATAAAATGTGTTTCCCCATAGGAATCAATGGGGCTGGGTTAGAAGCTGAATGCTGCTTTTTTGCAGGTATTAGGTTTTTTTTCAGCCGGCTCTCCCCCATTGATTCCTATGGGGAAATCGTGCACAAGCATGTGCACAAGCACGTTTTACCTGCTCACCGCTACCGTAAGCAGCGCTGGTATTGAGGTGAGATGTGGAGCTAAATTTTGCTCTTCGCTCACTTTTTTGCGGTTGAGGGGTTTGTAAAAACCCGTAATACCAGCGCTGTCTGAAGTGAGCGGTGAGCATAAACTGCTCATTAGCACCGCACCCCTGTTAACGCAAAACTCGTAATCTAGGTATGTTTACAATCCACAACAACAAGGTTCTGAAACTTGGCTTTCTAAGAAAGGATTTTTCAAATGTGGGAGACATCCCTGTATGACTTGTCCCTATGTGATTGCAGGGGATAGTTTTGCCTCTACAGCTAAAGGTGGAAATTATACATTAAAATACAGATTAAACTGTTGCTCCAAATATGTGAAATAAACGACATACAGGGTGCACAAGTCGCAGTTTGAAGGATAGGGTCAGAGAACATCTTTTGTCCATAGAAAAAGATCCCCCAAGACCCCAGTAGCAAAACACTTTTTTAAACATAACGAAGGTAAAAAAGCTCTTCAGTTTCAGGCCATAGATTTTGGCCCATTTCAAAGAAGAGAAGGCGACCGTTTTAAAAGACTCCTAGATAAGGAAGTCTAATGGGATTTCAAATTAAACACCAGGGAGCTTTATGGTATTAATCTGAGATGAGATATAGATTTGTACCAGGGCTAATCATGTTACATTCCAATCCTAATACTACTAACATTATTTGGTCTCGAATTATCGCTTTATTAACACTATTTTATAGGGTGTATAAATATACCAGACAGAGACCGGATTACAAATGGTTACTATTTACCAGAGTACTTCAGTTTTTTTTGAATAATTTTTATACATCTGATGCTATGTTTTGTCTATGTAGGCACAAACTACGAGCAACCAAGTCATACGCTGCCCTTAGATGCAATATTGAAAGTGTGAATTTTGTCATATTTTATGTGTATGTATCTTTAACTGTATGATTTGAAATGAATAGCATTCTTGTGACAACCTCTCAAAAAGTTAAGGTTTATTTGTCGTTCGTGTGAGTATACGTTGTTCCATAGTATACACTGAAAGCAATCTTGATATTTTGTAAGATATGTATAGTTTTTAACTTAGGGCTATTTGCATATATTTAGTAAATTGTTTCAAGTTTCCTATATGTTTTGTATTAATTGTGAACTACGCTACATAACCAGGAGAGGGTGTGTTGGTTTTCGTAAGATCTTACTGGCTTATGCATATTGATGGGTGTGTATAGCCTAGCGTATATCTTGACCAATTGACCCCCTCCAGGCTATCTTTGAAACAGCGCCAGAACAGCATGAAAGGCGTCAGATGACGTTGTTGCTTGCTCCGCTAGCACCTACACTCCTCTATCTTGTCCAGTGAAATTGTAAGTTTTTACCTAACTGAAAATAAATGTGAAGTTTTATGAACACAACTATCAGAATCAAGATTGTTGCCATTTCTAATGATTATGCTTGCATGCTTCCGTTCTCTGGATATTGCCTCTTTTATGTTATGCGTGCTCATGCACTGGAGTCTTTCAGGTGCTGTGTACAAGCGATGGCTTTTCTCTGGAGACAGCTACAAGTTAAGTGAGTGACAGTTTTCTACCCTCTATACAAGTGTGTGTGTATGTGTGTATATATATACAAAAAATTAAGGATAACTGTTACTGTCCATGTATATACTGTCTATGTATAAACTGGTATATAAATAAACAAAGTCCAGTAAAGGTGAAAACTCTGTGGAGAAGACGCTCTCAAGCTATATAAATGTGGAAGGCTTTAAACACTTGGAAAACACCCCCTATACACGCCTTAAATGACAAACAGGATTCAAGTCAATAATAAAGTGTGCTTCAGAAAACCGGAGGTTGTGGGGTAATATGTGCGGTATACAAACAAGCAGAGTGTGCAGTGTCCTCCACTCTCATACATTAAGAGAGTAAAACCAGGAATAGACTGTGTTCCCAGAAGGCGCAATCACTCTTACTCACCGCACCTCCGGACTGCAAACCCCAAACGGCTCTCGCTGCCTTAAGTAGAGCCTCCGGAATTCACATGTATACACTTGATAATCTCCTTGGCGTTCTCCATAGGTGTCCTACTGTGCAGGAGGGGGCGTGGCGGACATGCTTCAGCGTGTTGAATCCATGCACCAATCCGCAGTCAATACCACAAACAGAGTATCCCATAGACTGGCTTCGGAGCAAAGTGTCCCAAAACAGCTGCTGCTGCCCAGTAAAATAGAAGCAAAGTAGAAAAAAGTTGCTAGCAGCTGTCTTTAAATAAAAGCAATAGTCTTTATTGTAACATGAGTAAAAAAACACTCCAGGTAGCGTCACAAGTACAATCAAAACAATGAGTCCGCTAACGTGTTTCGGCCAGGGGCCGTAATCATAGCTATGGACTATGCACCTGAGCACCTTAAAAAGCACCAGGGTCGCCCTGATTTGGTAAAAACAAAAATACACATTGTGATACAATTTAACTCTATGAGTACCTTAGCAATTAAATACTGCAATTCAATTTAAGTTTAAATACAGAGCGCCTATTACCAAAGTCTTCTATGAAAAATCAGCGAATACTGAATTGATAAATTAATAAGTGTTAACTTAATTCACTTTTATGCTGTACAAAACATGCATGCATGAAGACAAGTTATATGGAAGCCTTAACAGGTCTAAAATCGAACATAGCATGATGTATTGACAATACAGATACAGTAGTGTGATACTGTACTTTGTGGTTATAAACCTACTAGTACTTTCAAATGTCAAGTTCGACTAGAGTAACAGTTATGATGCTGTTTGCTATACCTAGACTAATAACATAACAAGCATGCTCAAAAGGGCAAAAAAGTGCAGAGTATTTGTAGAGAGAAAATCTAACTATATACACAAAAGCTAACCCAAAACACTAGGGTATAGAGTGTCAACATGGTCCCATATAACTACATGTGTCCGTGTTGGTACAATGTTAATACAGTGCAAATGTTCCAGGCTTAACTGGACTGAAAACACATATAGACATGTATATCTAACTCCATGTAGAAATAAAACATTTTGCACTATATGGACACCACACCCACTATAGTAGACAATGTAAAATAATAATGAATGAATGAATGAAAAGATAAATAAATAAATAGATGGATAGTGTAGAAATAGCCGCAGCAGAAGAGGGAACAATGACCTACGGCACATTTGTTCATTGCCAAAAATTAATTAGGTCATATTCAGAGTTCAAACCGGTGGGTACACAAGTCTGAAGTCTGAAGATCCAAAACATTTCCCTCTTCTGCAGCAGCCAGTCTCTATCCCCTCCTCTTGGAGGGCAAGTAACCTGTTCAATGGCCTGCCATCTAAGTGAATTAACACTGCTGTGGTGACTTTTAGCAAAGTGCTGCACCAAAGGTGTAGATGCCGTACCCGCTTGTATTGTAGACAGATGATTGCGGATTCGAACTTTTACCTCAGTTGTAGTGAGTCCCACATACTGTAAATGTGCAACTGAAAACGTATATGACATATGTGGAGGTGCACTTCAGACAGGTCTGGATTGGAAACCTTTCACCTGTAACCTCAGATATGATACTGTCTGAAGGGAGAACAAAGTCACATACCCTACATTTATTGAGGCATTTAAAAATGCCTCTATGTGTAAGCCAGGAGCTCTGTCGTGTGTTTGTCTTAGGCAAAACAGACGGTGACAATAAATTTCCAAGAGTACTTGTTTTCCTATAGGAACACCGTAGCCCTTGGGAAATACAGTTTTCTAATTTGTCGTCCGCAGCTAGAAAGGAGAAATGCTTCTTCACTGTTTTACAAATTTCTGTGTATTCCTGACTATACTCTGTGACAAAGGTCACTCCTTTGTGTTCACTAACAGATTTGTTATTAGTGCTCCTAGTTGTGTCCAAAGTTTGTACCCTGTCTAGCACATTTACCTGATTTCTGGCCGTTATTATCACATTGGAGCTGTAGCCCCTGCTCTTTAGCTTGTTAGTTAAGTCTTGTGACGATTTGCTGCTTGTGTGGAAAGGGAATGTATCACAGTTTACATCTTTCGTTGCGTATTTGAATTCCAATAATATTGGAATCAAATTTACTTACGAATTAAGAGAATGCGAGATTAACTTTTTGGACATTACCATCAAGGGTACAGATGAATGAAGGGTTCTTACAGAGATCTACAGGAAGTCCATAGCCGGGAATACTCTGCTCCATGCGAGCAGTTGTTACCCTTAGCATGTACCCTATGCTGTGGCTAAGGGCCAGTTTATTAGGGTTAAACGCAATTGTACACTACCTGATAAGTATGTTGAACAATCACAAGACTTAACTAACAAGCTAAAGAGAAGCGGCTACAGCTCCAATTTTGTTCAAAAAGGCCAGAAATCAGGTAAATGTGCTGGACAGGGTACAAACTTTGGACACAACTAGGAGCACTAATAACAAATCTGTTAGTGAACACAAAGGAGTGACCTTTGTCACAGAGTATAGTCAGGAATACACATAAATTTGTAAAACAGTGAAGAAGCATTTCTCCTTTCTAGCTGCGGACGACAAATTAGAAAACTGTATTTCCCAAGGGCTACGGTGTTCCTATAGGAAAACAAGTACTCTAGGAAATTTATTGTCACCGTCTGTTTTGCCTAAGACAAACACACGACAGAGCTCCTGGCTTACACATAGAGGCATTTTTAAATGCCTCAATAAATGTAGGGTATGTGACTTTGTTCTCCCTTCAGACAGTATCATATCTGAGGTTACAGGTATAAGGTTTCCAATCCAGACCTGTCTGAAGTGCACCTCCACATATGTCATATACGTTTTGAGTTGCACTCTCTGTCATTTACAGTATGTGGGACTCACCACAACTGAGGTAAAAGTTCGAATCCGCAATCATCTGTCTACAATACAAGCGGGTACAACATCTATACCTTTGGTGTAGCACTTTGTTAAAAGTCACCACAGCAGTGTTAATTCACTTAGATGGCAGGCCATTGAACAGGTTACTTGCCCTCCAAGAGGAGGGGATAGAGACTGGCTGCTGCAGAAGAGGGAAATGTTTTGGATCTTCAGACTTCAGACTTGTGTACCCACTGGTTTGAACTCTGAATAGGACCTAATTAATTTTTGGCAATGAACAAATGTGCCGTAGGTCATTGTTCCCTCTTCTGCGGCGGCTATTTCTACACTATCCATCTATTTATTTATTTATCTTTTCATTCATTCATTATTATTTTACATTGTCTACTATAGTGGGTGTGGTGTCCATATAGTGCAAAATGTTTTATTTCTACATGGAGTTAGATATACATGTCTATATGTGTTTTCAGTCCAGTTAAGCCTGGAACATTTGCACTGTATTAACATTGTACCAACACGGACACATGTAGTTATATGGGACCATGTTGACACACTATACCCTAGTGTTTTGGGTTAGCTTTTGTGTATATAGTTAGATTTCCTCTGTACAAATACTCTGCACTTTTTTGCACTTTTGAGCATGCTTGTTATGTTATTAGTCTAGGTATAGCAAACAGCATCATAACTGCTACTGTAGTCGAACTTGACATTTGAAAGTACTAGTAGGTTTATAACCACAATGTACAGTATCACACTACTGTATCTGTATTGTCAATACATCATGCTATGTTCGATTTTTGACCTGTTAAGGCTTCCATATAACTTGTCTTCATGCATGCATGTTTTGTACAGCACAAAAGTGAATTAAGTTAACATTTATTAATTTATCAATTCAGTATTCACTGATTTTTCAGAGAAGACTTTGGTAATAGGCGCTCTGTATTTAAACTTAAATTGAATTGCAGTATTTAATTGCTAAGGTACTCATAGAGTTAAATTGTATCACAATGTGTATTTTTGTTTTTACCCAATCAGGGCGACCCTGGTGCTTTTTAAGGTGCTCAGGTGCATAGTCCAGTAGCTATGATTACGGCCCCTGGCCGAAACACGTTAGCGGACTCATTGTTTTGATTGTACTTGTGACGCTTCCTGGAGTGTTTTTTACTCATGTTACAATAAAGACTATTGCTTTTATTTAAAGACCGCTGCTAGCAACTTTTTTCTACTTTGCTATCTATCTATCTATCTATCTATCTATCTATCTATATATATATATATATATATATATATATATATATATATATATTGCAAAACTCATGATATCGTTTAAAGGTCCCAGCTTAACCACCTAACAAAGGCTGAAGACTATCCTAAAGTGTTAGTTGAACTTTAGAAGATTCCTGTTAGTGTGCTTGCTTATATTTTATTTTATATATACTGTATACACATATACATCATGTGTCTTCATGATTCTTTTATAAATATTTGGAATGACTACAGCACAAACTTTTCTGCTGTAGTCATTCCAAATATTTATAAGAATCATGAAGACATAGCTTCTTTCTTTTGCAAGCATTATATGTTTATTCCACATAAAACAAACATATTATGTTTGCACTGAAATGACAATATGTGGGAGCCTGGAACTTATGTTAAGTTTTCTACGTAAGTTTCGTTCCGTTCCAACTGAACTTTTTCACACTCTTGAAAAAGTTCAGTCAGAACGTAAAAAAATGTACGTAGTGAACATTACTAGGTACATCTTGACTGCTATTGGCATCCTAGTTCAGAGGAAGGAAACCCACCTGTCACTGGAATATTGCTGACCGGACAAATCGTTTCACGGAGGGTGGAGGTGAACCCGTACGGGTAAAAAGGCCTTCAGCCGACCACTGTTGACTCTGTACTGACGTGTCTGTTGTATCTTTTTATCTTGTAAGTAGCAGCCTACTAGCGTAGGGCTACAATTACAGAGACTATTTTATTAGATGCATTTGTGTGCTTTTCTTGTTCTTTGTCCTTTCAGCGCTTGCGGTGAATGCTCTATGAAACATTCCTTATGAAAAGCTGGAGAAACATCCTAACTCGAGAAGGGAAAAAACAGAATCGGTTTGCAGCTACCGTTTCAGGAACCTTAAGAAAGACTTTACCTTTCTCCCTTTGTGTTCTGTACATATGATTTTGAATGTTAAAACCTTAGAACTTTGATATATCGTTACACTGATTCATTTGACTTCACAATATTTGTATAAATCATTGTATGTGATTCTGTATTAACCTACAGATAGTTCAGCATGCTAAGGCACTGTGGCTGAGTTCTGTAGCAATCCAAGGGTTGCAGGTTTGATCCTGATATCTGTTCCTGTTTGTCTGTATTGTTAATATACTTGATTCCTTTTGTCAAACAAGCCTGTTTGGCACGGAAACGTTATGGATATATTTTAAGCATTCACAGTAAATGTTACATTTTAACTTTTATTAATCCAGTGTGTGTTTATATAAAATATATATATATGTATATATATATATATATATATATATATATATATACTTGAGAGAGAGACAGACAGACAAAAACAGAGACATACACATAATCTAGTGTGTGTTTATATAATATAATATATATATATATATATATATATATATATATATATATATATACAGGGAGTGCAGAATTATTAGGCAAGTTGTATTTTTGAGGATTAATTTTATTATTGAACAACAACCATGTTCTCAATGAACCCAAAAAACTAATTAATATCAAAGCTGAATAGTTTTGGAAGTAGTTTTTAGTTTGTTTTTAGTTATAGTTATTTTAGGGGGATATCTGTGTGTGCAGGTGACTATTACTGTGCATAATTATTAGGCAACTTAACAAAAAACAAATATATACCCATTTGAATTATTTATTTTTACCAGTGAAACCAATATAACATCTCAACATTCACAAATATACATTTCTGACATTCAAAAACAAAACAAAAACAAATCAGTGACCAATATAGCCACCTTTCTTTGCAAGGACACTCAAAAGCCTGCCATCCATGGATTCTGTCAGTGTTTTGATCTGTTCACCATCAACATTGCGTGCAGCAGCAACCACAGCCTCCCAGACACTGTTCAGAGAGGTGTACTGTTTTCCCTCCATGTAAATCTCACATTTGATGATGGACCACAGGTTCTCAATGGGGTTCAGATCAGGTGATCAAGGAGGCCATGTCATTAGATTTTCTTCTTTTATACCCTTTCTTGCCAGCCACGCTGTGGAGTACTTGGACGCGTGTGATGGAGCATTGTCCTGCATGAAAATCATGTTTTTCTTGAAGGATGCAGACTTTTTCCTGTACCACTGCTTGAAGAAGGTGTCTTCCAGAAACTGGCAGTAGGACTGGGAGTTGAGCTTGACTCCATCCTCAACCCGAAAAGGCCCCACAAGCTCATCTTTGATGATACCAGCCCAAACCAGTACTCCACCTCCACCTTGCTGGCGTCTGAGTCGGACTGGAGCTCTCTGCCCTTTACCAATCCAGCCACAGGCCCATCCATCTGGCCCATCAAGACTCACTCTCATTTCATCAGTCCATAAAACCTTAGAAAAATCAGTCTTGAGATATTTCTTGGCCCAGTCTTGACGTTTCAGCTTGTGTGTCTTGTTCAGTGGTTGTCGTCTTTCAGCCTTTCTTACCTTGGCCATGTCTCTGAGTATTGCACACCTTGTGCTTTTGGGCACTCCAGTGATGTTGCAGCTCTGAAATATGGCCAAACTGTTGGCAAGTGGCATCTTGGCAGCTGCACACTTGACTTTTCTCAGTTCATGGGCAGTTATTTTGCGCCTTGGTTTTTCCACACGCTTTTTGCGACCCTGTTGACTATTTTGAATGAAACGCTTGATTGTTCGATGATCACGCTTCAGAAGCTTTGCAATTTTAAGAGTGCTGCATCCCTCTGCAAGATATCTCACTATTTTTTACTTTTCTGAGCCTGTCAAGTCCTTCTTTTGACCCATTTTGCCAAAGGAAAGGAAGTTGCCTAATAATTATGCACACCTGATATAGGGTGTTGATGTCATTAGACCACACCCCTTCTCATTACAGAGATGCACATCACCTAATATGCTTAATTGGTAGTAGGCTTTCGAGCCTATACAGCTTGGAGTAAGACAACATGCATAAAGAGGATGATGTGGTCAAAATACTCATTTGCCTAATAATTCTGCACTCCCTGTATATATATATATATATATATATATATATATATATATATATATATATATATATATATACTTGAGAGAGAGACAGACAGACAAAAACGGAGAGATACACAGAGAGAAAAATTACATTATTGTTTTCAATTCATTGATTTACAATCATAGAAAATAGTTACTAGGGTAAACTGGGACTAAGGTATATGATGCATTGTTGCTCAAAAGAAACATTTGGTAATTAAATTAATATCAAAGCTGTCATCTGTCTTTAAGAATCATAAGTATGATATACTACCTCATCTTAAGATGTGTTTGCTTTCTTCTCCTGCCTTCTTAGGCACACAATGACAAACTTTTCAATCACATATATTGTTAGCCATGAAAGCTTTGTTCCAGATAAGGAGATGTGGCCATATATCATGCTTTCATTTTTTTAAACAAATTGTTAGTTAGAATCCTAATGGTTTTGTTGACTTGTCCCCTGTTTCACTTTTGTTTCTTTTCTCTAAGAAAACAATATTCTCAATGATTTATGGAGAGTTGCTTTTGAATAATGAGGCATAGATAATAATAAGAAGGTTCTAGTCAACTAAAGAATTATTACAGACACAAAATTGATCTTCAAGAGATATTATACCTGCAAGAACTTACTTGGTACGCATAGCAGTACGTGTGATGGATAAAACTGAAGAATTCTCTGTCATAACATTTGTATTATTTCAAGCAAAAAATTATCTGTTGTCCATATTTTTCAAGTAGAAAATTATAAAATTGAATTATAGAATTTAATTGCTTAAATCATTTTAACAAAAATTCCCATATAGATTGCTATTTTAGGGCAAGATTACGAGTGGCGTGCTATCGTTACCGTGAGGTGTGTAAACGCGATCAAGAGATTGCAGTGTTGTTTACACTCTAATTGCTGTTTAAATTACCGCAAATTCATGCTCTATGGACGGCGTTGAGCAGCAATGTTCCCTTGTATCCTATGTTGAAAGTAAACGTGATCACTCAAACGCAATTGCATTTAATGCTCAAACTTTTAAAGTGTTTGACCAGAGGAAACAGTTGCACTAAACTACTTTATTAACCCCTAATCTGCCACAAACCCACATCGCAAACAACTCCTCTACACTATTAACCCCTAAACTGCCACACACCATACCGCAAACTACAGCACTACTCTTTTAACCCCTTTTAGCCACAAACCCACATTGCAAAATACTTCACTACTGTATTAACCCCTAAACTGCCACAACCCCCACCGTAAAATACACACTAATATCTAAACCCCCTAATCAGCTAACCCCCTTAACTTAACATACCCTAAGTTACGCCAAAAAAATAAGCTTACCTGAGAAAAAAAAAACTAACAGTAGCTTTTAAAATAAAAAACATAACCTTACCTTAAAAAAAAATAACATTACAGAAAAAAAGCTGCCATTAAAGATTTTGTTTTACCAAAAATAAAAAAAGTTATGCCTATTCTTAAACCCCATTTAAAAAAAAACCCACCCCAAAATAAAAAACCTATACTAAAACTAAACTATAGCAATAGCACTTAAATGGCAGTTTTGAAGGGCATTGCCGTAAAATGACTTAGCCAGGATGAAGATAGAAGACCGCCCCGGGGTGAAGATGGAGGACCACCGCTGGGATAAGCACTGTCAGGATGAAAATGGAGCGCCTCTGATTCAACTTCGGTGAGTTCCCTCTTTGGGGTTTAGTGTTAGGATTTTTGGGGTGTTTTTTTTATTTGTTCTATTGGGCCGAAAAAGAGCTAAATGCCCTTCTAAGGGCAATGCCCAGCCAAATTCACTTTTCAGGGCAATTTTTAGATTAAGTTTTTTTAGATAGACTTTTTTGGGGGGGTTGGGGGTTACTTGTAGAATGGTGTGGGGTGGGGGGTTCTTTGAAAAAGAGCTAAGTCATTTTAGGGCCTATTGCTATAGTTTAGGGTTAGCAGGTTAGGGTTTTAGATGTTAGTGGGTATTTTGTGATGCAAGGGTGTGGCTGTTTAGGGGTTAATAGAGTAAAGGCGACATAGCGGTGGACTATGTAGTGAGCTAGGGTTTAATAGTGTAGTGGGGACTTAGCGGTGAGCTATGTGGCGGGTTAGGGGTTATTAGAGTAGGGGGCATATGGCGATTCAGGTTAGCATGCAAGCATGTTTATTTTTCTATTTTCTCTCTCCAATGAAAGTTTATGGAGGAGTATGTTTATGTGGTCGGCACTTTGCGTGTGTCAGGTTAGCGTGCTAGCAAAAAATATTTACTTTTAACTTGTAATACGTACGCTATCTGACGTGCGCAAAGAGCAGAAGTCAAGTAAAGTTAGTGTGCAAGCGATAACTACCGCTCCACTTGTAATCTAGCACATAATGTTTTTCATATAATAAACAATATTATAATATTAGACCAACAAGAAAATGTTTTTGTGAGTTCTAAATCTGCATCAGAATAATGTTGAGTGGAAACTCTGTAAAAAAAAAAAAAAAGATGAATATAGATAAATAGCATCTATTCCAGCTCAGACTGTTTTCATTACCTATCCAATAACACTTAAGGGACATGAAATCCATGATTCAGATACAGCATACAATTTTACACAATTTTCCAATTTAGTTCTATTATCTAATTAGATTAATTATCTTTGTATCCTATGTTAAAGGAGCAGCAATTCTTTACTGGGACTTAGCTAAATACATCAGATGAGCCAATATCAAGAATCATAATGTGCAGTCACCAATCAGCAGCTACTTCTCAGTAGTACATGGCTGCACCTGAGCGTACCTAGGTATGCTTTTCTACAAAGGATACCAAAGGAACAATGCAAATTAGTTAATAGAAATTAATTGCAAAGTTGTTCAAAATTGTACATTGTTTCTGAAACATGAAAGAAGAAATAGGGATTTCATGTCCCTTTAAGCCAATCATATCTAATTTGCCTAATTTTGCTTGAGCATTCATTTAAAGGGTCATAATAAGTGAAAAATTACATGTTCTAATGTAATTTTAAGATTATCAACACTGTTCTACTGTGTGTTTAACTTCTACAAAAGGGTTAAGCAGGCCCGGTAGGTCGCCGGTCCCTTAGTCCCGCCCCCTGAATGAATCATGTAGCCCCGGCCAGATCCCTTAGCCCCGCCCACTGGCTGGATCCATTAGTCACGCCCACTGACTAGATCCCTTAGCCACACCCACCATCCGGTCTCTTACCCCCACCCAGGACTCATATGCACACAGCAGCATAGAGCCCTGTCACACTTTCCGCTCACCAGCCAATGAGGAGAGATGTTGCGCGTATTACTCCTCCCATCCACCACACGAGGATCTGAAGCTGAAGGAGTTCACCTTCAGAAGTATCATGGATGGTAATGGTAAGTAAAAGGTTTTTTTGTTTCTTTTGTTTCTGAAGGCTAATATATAATCACTGGACTTCACTGGGGGCATAATTTTATTGCAGGGGGCATCATTCTATTGAAGTGGGCTGGGGCATCATTTTATTGCAGGGGGGCTCGGGCATCATTTTATTGCTGGGGTCATCATTTTATTGCAGGGGGCAGGAGCATAATTTTATTGCAGGTGGGTTGGGGACATCATTTTATTGCAGGGGTCATCATTTTATTGCAGGGGCTGGGGGCATCATTTTATTGCTGGGGTGCTGGGGGCATCATTTTATTGCAGGGGACTGGGGGCATTATTTTATTGCAGGGGGGCTGGGGGAATCATGTTATTGCTGGGGCATCATTTTATTGCAGGGGGCATCATTTTATTGCATGGGGGATGGGGGCATTATTTTATTGCAGTGGGGCTGGGGGCATCATTTTATTGCAGGCGGATGGGGGCATTATTTAATTGCAGGGCGCTAGGGCATTATTTTATTGCTGGGGGCATCATTTTATTGCTGGAGTCATTTTATTGCAGGAGGGCTGGGGGCATCATTTTATTGCTGGGGGCATCATTTTATTGCAGGGGGACTGGGGGCATCATTGTATTGCAGGGGGGCATCATTTTATTGCAGGGGGCATCATTTTATTGCAGGGGGCTGGGGGATTATTTTATTGCAGGGGTGGAGGCATTATTTTATTGCAGGGGGGCTGGGTGCATCATTTATTGCACAGGGGCTGGGGCATTATTCTAATGCAGGGGGCTGGGGGCATTATTTTATTGCAGGGGGCTGGGATCATTTTATTTGCAGGTGGATGGGGCATCATTTTATTACAGGGGGGCTTGGGGAATCATTTTATTGCAGAGGGCTGGGGGCATAATTTTATTGCAGGGGGCTGGGGATTATTTTATTGCAGGGGGTGGAGGCATTATTTTATTGCGGGGGGCTGGGTACATCATTTATTGCACAGGGGCTGGGGCATTATTCTAATGCAGGGGGCTGGGGGCATTATTTTATTGCAGGGGGCTGGGATCACTTTATTTGCAGGTGGATGGGGCATCATTTTATTACAGGGGGCTGGGGGAATCATTTTATTGCAGACGGCTGGGGGCATCATTTATGGCTGGGGGCATCATTATATTGCAGGGGGGCTCGGGGAATAATTTATTACAGGGGGCTGGGGGCATCATTTATTGCTGGGGCATAATTTATTACAAGGGGGCTAGAGGCATAATTAATTACAGGGGGGCTGGAGGCATAAATTATTACAGGGGGGCTGGAGGCATAATGTATTACAGGGGGCTGGAGGCATAAATTATTACAGGGGGCTGGGGGCATAAATTATTGAAGGGGGGCATAATTTATTACATGGAGCTGGGGGCATGATTTATTACAGGGGGGCTGGGGGCATAATTTATTACAGGGGGCTGGGGTATAATTTATTACCGGGGGGGTTAGGGGCATATTGTATTACAGGGGGGCCAGTGCATATACATACTCCGTGCTTATACAGTGTAGCATGCACAGTGTATAGATTCTGATATCCATTATATAGTTTACATTAATGTTCCATTTTACACACCCTTATTTTATTTTTTATATGCTATGTGTTTCACTTGCTCTGTTGTTTTTATTATTAAATATTGGAATTCAAAGTGGCGCAGTTGCTGTTCCCGGGGCCTCTGGGTTGTACTTGACCGCTGGACCAAAATTTGCCAGTCCTCCATATGGTCATTAAAAATATTGGTGGGGGCTGCTCAGCCTTAAAATGCTCAGGCCTATTTTTGGTCCCAGTTCGGCCCTGGGGTTAAGTACACAGTAGAAGTACCACTCGGGACCCGCACACAACTGAATCGTGTGACGAAAGTTGCCGATGGATAAGCGTTGGTTTTTGCTTGGGACCAGCAGTGCTCTGTGGGTTCCGAAGAGTACTTCTACTGTGTGTTTAACCCCTTTGGGGGATTAAACACACAGTAGTGCAAAGTCAAGAGTCCTAAAATTACATGTTCTAATTCTACTTTTATGTCCCTTTAAATTTGACATCCTGTGCTTTAGTCTAATTTGTGAATGTTAATGTGTGAATTTTTTTACAATGAATCTCTGTAATACATTTCATTTTAATCATTCCGTTTTAATACGACTTATTTACATTAACATTTGCCATTTTAACTGTGAAAATACTTATTATAATCTTGAGACCTACAACAAATATCTGTTTGTGTTTAGGGACTCATTAAATATTGTTAGTGCAAGATGAGATATGATGGCAGATACATTGGTCTATAAGTGTGGTTGCTAAGATACAATACATCTGCATCTTGACACCCTTGCCAAGCAATATGGTGGGGCATCCTGACAAATACTACTCATTTATGCACTGGTAGTATTGCACATTACACTCAGTAACTTGTCCTTCCTTGTGATAAGGCATTGGGGCCCCCTGCTAGCTGCCAATCTGCAGGGGGCGGTGTTGCACCAGCAGTTCACAAGAGCTGCTAGTGCAATGCTGAATGCGGAGAGCGTATTGCTCTCCGCCTTCAGCGAGGTCTGTTGGACATGATCTGCAATGTCGGATCATGTCCGACAGGCCTTTCATAAATAGGCCTCATTGTACCAATTGCATTGTAAAGCCTTTATGTATTTCATTTGGTTGAATTGTTTCCCAGTTATAACCTTGTACCATTTAACAATAAATAATCCTTTAGAACAAATAAACTAATGATTTTCTGCAGAAAATCGCCATTAAAGTAATTATTAAGCTGTGGATGCAGTTTCAAGGCGTAGTTAAGTGGCTGTGGTCTTTAGACTGACACTAGCGCAAACAGCGGACAGCATTGCACAAGCTGCAGCTTGTGCAATCATTAAAGTGATACTAAACCCTTTTTTTTTCTTTAATGATTGAGATAGAGCATGCAATTTTAAGCAACTTTCTAATTTACTAATATCAATTTTTCTTCGTTCTCTTGCTATCTTTATTTAAAAAGCAGTAATGTAAAGCTTAGGAGCCTGCCCATTTTTGGGTTCAGAACCTGGGTTACACTTGCTGATTGGTGGCTAAAGGAACCACCAATAAGCAAGTGCTATCCAGGGTGCCAACCTAAAAATGGGCCGGCTGGATAACAAAAGTTACTTAAAAGTGCATGCTCTATCTGAATCATGAAAGAAAAAAAATTGGGTTTAGTGTCCATTTAATGCAGGTTGCAAAGCTGGATGGACGAGGTTCCTGATAGCAAACCTTTCCTCCTGGCAGATGATAAATGGGGGGCCTGTAAATCTATTGATATGTTTGAATTAGAATCATCCCCTTTATTATAATCACATTGGACAAAGGTGGAGTTGTGGTTGTGCAGCAGAGAGTGCAATACATTAAGTAAAAATATGCAGACTAAAATTTGATTGTTTGTTTTTAGAAATTCAAATAAGCACCAAAAAAATAATAAAATAAGAAGCAATAGTGTTTAGGAACATATTTTAGTCATGATGCTAAGATACACAAATCCCTGGAGGGGCTCTTGGTTAAGCACATATTCTCAGGCATTAACTCATTAGGAGAGAAACTATAAAATGATTGGATAGCCAGGGGGTTAGGTCTAATTGAATAGCCAGGGGGTAAAGTTGGGAAACTTGTACTCCAGAAATGTTATTGTTTAAAAATATAAACAATCCCTTTAGTACCCATTCCCCAGTTTTGCATAACCAACACAGTTATATTAATACTCTTTTTACCTCTGTGATTACCTTGTATTTAAGCCTCTGCAGACTGACAACTTATCTCAGTTCTTTTGACAGACTTGCATTTTAGCCAATCAGTGCTGATTCATAAATAACTCCACGGTAGTGTATGTGTATGCTATGTATGCTGCTATTTATTGCTTATAAAAGAGGGTGAAACACACACTGTCCTATTTTGATAGTGATATTTCCTAAGAGGGTGAGATATTCAAAGTGTATGTATAAGTCTGCTTAAGTAAAGAGGAGGGACATGGAGAGAGAGGGGGGCTGATATTCAAAACCTTGCTGGCATGGAGAGAAATCACACAAAATCTTTGTGAGTTTTTTAGACCTTGTATTGTAATGTAGGAGTCTCTGTTTCACATAAAGGACACTACATGGCAACATAAGCATGTCTCAAGTTAAAATTTGTGTTTCTAGATTTTTTTTAAAGGCCTTGACGAGACTTAGGGAGATGCATTATTTTTAATCTATTATTGAAATGAACTGTAATTAACTGTCGGCTAGATTACGAGTTTTGCGTTATGAGTGAAAAAGCTTCATAACGCTGCTTTTTCACTACCGCTGCTATTACGAGTATTGCAGGTATAGGTGTACCGCACACTTTTTTAGCCGTAACGCAACGTAACTACCGCACCTTTCAAAAAGTCATTTTCAATGGGACATCCATAGCGCCGGTATTACGAGTTTTGCCTGAGAGGCCCAAAAGTGAGTGGTACACCCTATACTGACAAGATTCGTACCGCCATCTAAAGTCAGTTGTTATGAGTTTTACGTTACAAATCTGTAGCATAAAATTCATAACTAAAGTGTTACCAAGTACACTAACACCCATAAACTACCTATTAACCCCTAAACCGAGGCCCTCCTGCATCGCAAAAACTAAAATAAAATTATTAACCCCTAATCTGCCGCTCCGGACATCGCCGCCACTATAATAAACATATTAACCCCTAAACTGCCACACTCCCGCATCACAAACACTTTTTAAATATTAACCCCTAATCTGCCGCCCTCAATCAGCTTGCATTCTATTGGCTGATTGGAACAGCCAATGGAATGCGAGCTCAATCCTATTGGCTGATTGGATCAGCCAATGAGATTGAAGCTCAATCCTATTGGTTGATTGCTTAGGGTTTATTTTATAGGTAAGTATTTAGTTTGAAATAGGAATTATTTAGGTAATGATAGGAATTTTAATTTAGATTTATTTTAATTATATTTAAGTTAGGGGGGTTAGGGTTAGACTTAGGTTAAGGGGTTTATAACTTTAGTATAGTGGCGGCGACGTTAGGGACGGCAGATTAGGGGTTAATAACAGTAATGTAGGTGACGGCGTCAGATTTGGGGTTAATAATATTTAACTAGTTTTTGCAACGTGGGAGTGCGGCGGTTTAGGGGTTAATATGTTTATTATAGTGGCGGCGATGTCCGGAGCGGCAGATTAGGGGTTAATAAGTATAATGTAGGTGTTGACAATGTCAGGGGCGGCAGATTAGGGGTTAATAAGTGTAAGATTAGTGGTGTTTAGACTCGGGGTTCATGTTAAGGTGTTAGGTGTAAACATACATTTAGTTTCCTCATAGGAATCAATGGGGCTGCGTTACGGAGCTTTACGCTGCTTTATTGCAGGTGTTAGGCTTTTTTTCAGCCAACTCTCCCCATTGATGTCTGGGGGGAAATTGTGCATGAGCACGTAAAACCAGCTCACCGCTGACTTAAGCAGCGCTGGTATTGGAGTGCGGTATGGAGCACAATTTTGCTCTACGCTCACTTCTTGCCTAATAACGCCGGATTTATGAAAACCTGTAATACCAGCGCTGTAGGTAAGTGAGCGGTGACAATAACGTGCAAGTTAGCACCGTACCCCTTATAACGCAAAACTCGTAATCTAGCCGTTAGGTTTTATTTTTATTTCACAGCTAAGTTTGTATTTATTTAACTAGGTAGCCTAGTTAGTAAATAGTTATTAACTATTTACTAACTACCTAGTTAAAATAAATACAAATTTACCTGTAAAATAAAACCTAACCTGTCTTACACTAACACCTAAAATTACACTACAATTATATCAATTACATTAATTAAATACAATTAACTAAATTACAACAAAAAAAACACTAAATTACACAAAATAAAAAAGAAATGATCAAATATTTAAACTAATTACACCTAATCTAATAGCCCTATCAAAATAAAAAAGCCCCCCAAAATAAAAAAAACCTAGTCTAAACTAAACTGCCAATAGCCCTTAAAAGGGCCTTTTGCGGGGCATTGCCCCAAATAAATCAGCTCTTTTACCTGTAAAAAAAACAAAATACAAACAACCCCCAACAGTAAAACCACCACCCACACAACCCACCCCCAAATAAAATCCTATACAAAAAACCTAAGCTCCTCATTGCCCTGAAAAGGACATTTGGATGGGCATTGCCCTTTAAAGGGCATTTAGCTCTATTGCTGCCCAAACCCTAACTTAAAAACAAAACCCACCCAATAAACCATTAAAAAAACCTAACACTAACCCCTGAAGGTCCACTTACAGTTTTGAAGAGAAGACATCCATCCTCAATGAAGCCGGGAGAAGTCCTCAGCGAAGCGGCAAGAAGTCCTCAACGAAGCCGGAAGAAGTCTTCATCCAAGCCAGCAGAAGTGGTCCTCCAGACACTTGCAATAGAATGCAATAGAATGCAAGCTCACTTGATGCAATCAGCCAATAGGATTGTTTCACCTTTAATTCTGATTGACTGGTAGAATTCTATCAGCCAATCGGAATTCAATGGATGCCATCTTGGATGACGTAATTTAAAGGAAACTTCATTTGTCTTTAGTCGTCGGAAGAAGAGGATGCTCCACGCCGGATGTCTTGAAGATGGACCCACTCGGCTCCGGATGGATGAAGATAGAAGATACTGTCTGGATGAAGACTTCTGCCCATCTGGAGGACCACTTCTGCCGGCTTGGATGAAGACTTCTCCTGGCTTCGTTGAGGACTTCTTGCCGCTTCGCTGAGGACTTCTCCCAGCTTCGTTGAGGATGGATGTCGATTCTTCAAAACTGTAAGTGGATCTTCAGGGGTTAGTTTTAGGTTTTTTTAAGGGTTTTATTTGGGGGGTTGGTTGTGTGGGTGGTGGGTTTTACTGTTGGGGGGGTTGTTTGTATTTTTTTTTTTTACAGGTAAAAGAGCTGATTTATTTGGGGCAATGCCCCGTAAAAAGCCCTTTTAAGGGCTATTGGTAGTTTAGTTTAGGCTAGGGGTTTTTTTTTATTTTAGGGGGGCTTTTTTTATTTTGATAGGGCTATTAGATTAGGTGTAATTAGTTTAAATATCTGATAATTTGTTTTTTATTTTGTGTAATTTAGTGTTTGTTTTTTTGTGTAATTTAGGTAATTGTATTTAATTTAGGTAATTTATTTAATTGTTGTGTAATGTTAGGTGTTAGTGTAACTCAGGTTAAGTTTTATTTTACAGGTAAATTTGTATTTATTTTAACTAGGTAGTTATTAGATAGTTAATAACTATTTAGTAACTATTCTACCTAGTTAAAATAAATACAAACTTGCCTGTGAAATAAAAAAAACCTAAGCTAGCTACAATGTAACTATTAGTTATATTGTAGCTAGCTTAGGGTTTATTTTATAGGTAAGTACAGGCAGCCCTCAGTTTACGCCGGGGTTAGGTTCCAGGAGGAATGGTTTTAAATTGAAACCGTTGTAAATTGAAACCCAGTTTATAATGTAAGTCAATGGGAAGGGAGGGAGTTAGGTTCCAGGCCCCTCTCAAAATTGTCATAAGTAACACCTAATACATTATTTTTACTTTGAAATAAAGACTTTAAATGCTAAACAGCATTATAAACCTAAAAATATAGATTGTATCATCATCAAACTAAGTTTAATGAACAAAAACATTTGCTAAACATCACCTAATAAAATAATCACACAACAGACTGCATCATCATCAAACTAAGTTTAATGAACAAAAACGTTTTTTTACTTGCATTTTTCTGCAATCAGTTCTCTGCATTGTTAGCATGTAAGATAATATTGGGTCTGCACCTATTATATGCATTTCAATCTGCAGTGATTAATAAGCAGTTAGACACTCTTACCTCAAGATGCTGGACAGGAAGATAATAGGGAAGTGCCTGCTAAATTTTGCTAGATAGATCTGGTCTGATCTGTGTACACAGATCAATTTAAGGCTGTTAAGTTGCATAACTTTGTTGCAAAACAAGCGGACAGCTCCACCTACTGGCTATTTTAACTACTGCATTGCTTTTCAATAGCAGTCACATGACTGAAAAAAGGTTGTTAACGGCGCAAATTGAACCGACGTAAACCGAGGGCCACCTGTATTTAGTTTTAAATAGGAATTATTTAGGTAATGATAGTAATTTTTATTTAGATTTATTTTAATTATTTTTAAGTTAGGGGGTGTTAGGGTTAGACTTAGGTTTAGGGGTTAATACATTTAGTATAGAGGCGGCAACGTTGGGGGCTGCAGATTAGGGGTTAATAAATGTATGTAGGTGGCGGCGATGTTAGGGACAGCAGATTAGGGGTTAATAATATTTAACTAGTGTTTACAATGCGGGAGTGCAGCGGTTTAGGGGTTAATATGTTTATTATAGTAGCGGCGATGTCAGGAGCGGCAGATTAATGGTTAATAGTTTTATTTTAGTGTTTGCGATGTGGGAGGGCCTCGGTTTAGGGGTTAATAGGTAGTTTATGGGTGTTAGTGTACTTTTTAACACTTTAGTTATGAGTTTTATGCTACAGTTTTGTAGCGTAAAAATCATAACTACTGACTTTAGATTGCGTAGAATCTTGCGTAGAATCTTGCAGGATAGGCTGTACCGCTGACTTTTCACTCAAAAAAAAAAGCTTGTAATATCGGCGCAACAAAGTCCCATTGAAAAAAGACTTTAACCAAATTGCGTAAGTTAATTTGCGGTACGGCCAAAAAAGTGTGCGGGACAGCTGTACCTACAAGACTCGTAATAGCAGCGGTAGTGAAAAACCAGCGTTATAACCCATAACGCTGCTTTTTTACTCATAATGCAAAACTCGTAATCTTGCCGTAAGATAGCTACAATATTAGTATAATACTATTAGTTATATTCTAGCTAGGTTAGGTTTTATTTTATAGGTAAGTATTTAGTTTTAAATAGGAATTATTTAGGTATTAATTGTAATTTCTATTTAGATTTATTTTAATTATGTTAAAGTTAGTGGGTGTTATGGTTAGGGTTACGTTAGGGTTAGACTTAGGGTTAGGTTTAGGGGTTAATAACTTTAGTATAGTGGCAGTGACGTTGGGGGTGGCAGATTAGGGGTTAATAAGTGTAATGTAGGTAGCAACGACATTGGAGACAGCAGATTAGGGGTTAATAAGTGTAGGTAGGTGGTGCCGATGTCAGTGCGGCAGATTAGGGGTTAATAAGTGTAATGTAGGTGTCAGCGATGTCGGGGGCAGCAGATTAGGGGTGTTTAGACTCGAGGTTTATGTTAGGGTGTTAGGTGTAAACATAACTTTTCTTTCCCCATAGGAATCAATGGGGCTGCGCTACGGAGCTTTACACTCCTTTATTGCAGGTGTTAGGCTTTTTTTAGCCGGCTCTCCCCATTGATGTCTATGGGGAAATCGTGCACGTGCAGGTAAAACCAGCTTGCGTGCGGTATGGAGCTCAACGCTCCCATATTGCCTGCTAACACCGGGTTTTTGCAAACCTGTAATAGCAGCGCTATAGGGAGGTGAGCGGTGACAATAACTTGCAAATTATTACCGAGCCACTCATAACGCAAAACTCGTAATCTGGCCGTGTGTTTCTCACGCATTCTTTGGTTGAAATATTGGAGCTTGTTTTCTCAGTGAATTGACTGGAGAGATCGTGGCAAAAGCTGAATCATAACAAATCTACTGGAATGCTCACTGAATTTTGCTATTCGAAGTGCACAGAATTTGTATTAGACCAATAATAAATCATCAAAAAAAAGAAAACTTTTTTTTAGTTCAATATTTGGAATTTGTTAACAAATACAGTTACCCACTATTTCCTATAGGAGCATCTTCAGGGCAGCAGAGGAGCAGCATGAGACTGATATTTTTCTTTTAAATGTTTATTTTAAAATGGGGTCAGGATGGCAAGCAACAAACATGAAACTTACAAACTTACAGGTTGATAATAAAATCAATCAACAGACAAGGGCATTGCTTAATTGTTATTGAATAATGAAATTCTTTTCAGACTAATTAGTGTAATATGAACTTTTTAAAGCCTTTTCCTTCTGTGGGAAAGCTTCTCCTGCCTTTAGTGTAACAGTTTTAACCACATGAACAAATCACGTACATTCCTTAGGGCTCTATTCACAAAGAGATAAATTGTAGGTGATTTGAAATATTTCATTAACAATACATTATAATGAGCCAAACCCAGTTAGAAGCTCCTGCAAGAAGAGCATCAGCTTTATTTAGTTTTTATTTTCTCATCTGAATTCCTTTCCAGCAATTTTTGTATTGCACTATTGAATAGCTCTTCGGTATTCTCTACTTTAATTCTCCCGGCTATTAATCTGCTCTCACTAGCCCCTCTTTTTTTCTTACTTGTTAGGTCTCTTTTATGCAACTCATTCGCTTTAGTCTGACTGCCCAATGCCTGCTTTCCTCTCAGAGCTCTGACATCATTTCAATTTCCCACGTCAGCTCACACAATCATCTCCCATGTTCTCTGCCTGACCTCTATATTATTATTATCAGGTATTTGTAGAGAGCCAACAGATTCCGCAGCGATATAATCATAGGTGGTAGACAAGATAACATTTAAAGGGAACAAATGGGTAGAGGGTCCTGCAGAGAGTTGCACTGTTGTAGTCGGCTCTTATGAAGGTGATCTACAAACAGCTGGGCTCATAGGCTTAGGTGCTAAGGGATTCAAGGGGATAGCAATGGAGTTAGGAAGGTTAGTGTAGGTTGTATGCATCCCTGAATAGTAGAGTCTATAGGGAGAGCTTAAAGGGACACTGAACCAAAAAATTTTATTTAGTGATTCAGATAGACCATAACATTTATTTATTATTTTATTTTTTTAAATAATTTTTATTGAGAAAAGAATGTAACAGTAACATTTTGATGATAAAATCGTTGAATAAACAGATATAGAGTTAATAAAGTTTGACAAGATCATTACTATAAGTATCATCACAGTTTCACACTTCTGGCAGTCTTGTGAAAAAATAATGACTTGGTTAGTAACTCAACACAGTCTCTATTCTTTTTGTTTAAAGGGAAGGGTATTTACATGTTGTACAACTAAAATGCGTAGTTATTTTCATGATATATGTGTAGCTATATAATATGAAGTGTAGAACGTATATATCAGGTAGAGGTGTAAGAGCGAAGTAGTGTGTGATCCGGGGGGGGGGGGAGAAAAAAAAGGGGGGGGAAGGGGGGGGGACTGACAATATAAGGGTTGGTTTAGGGGGGTCATGTCTAGGGGGGTCAGCACGTACAAGTGAATTACTGAGGTAGGAAGGAAAAGGGGATTTGTAATTCGGGTAGTGCCCCAATTAGGAAATTGCATAAGCCACGGGGACCAGATCTCGACAAATGCGTCGACTTTGTCTAGCACTTTGTATGAGTACTGCTCCATTTGGCCAATATGTTGGATTACAGCTAGGGTCTGGGGGAGGGATGGAGGGTTTTCCTTCTTCCATGATCTGGCTATAGTTAGTTTTGTGGCCATGAGAACATAAATCGCAAGAGCTTCCTTTGAAGGATTAAGATTTGACATCTGGAAGTGAAGCAGAGCTGTCTCTGGGGCGTAGTGCAAAATTATTCCTAAGGTGTGGAGAAGGTCATAAACTTTTTTCCACAACGGTTGGATAACTGGACAAGATCACCAAATATGTTGTGCTGTGCCTATGTGATTACATCGTCTCCACCATTCAGGTGAGTGGGTACTATAGATTCTGTGTAATGTAGCTGGGACTAAGTGCCAGCGAATAAGGATTTTATAGTGCAGCTCCCAAAGAGTAGCGGAGTGTAACAATCTTTTAGTTATTCTAATTCTGGACTGCCAGATATCAATGTCTACAGATAAACCTAGCTCCCTTTCCCAAGCAATATGTTGTGAGATTTTATGTGGAGTGTGTGAATTGTTAAGCAGATTGTAGTGTGCTGATAGGGGATGCGAGATGCTGGCTGCTTGTTGCCACATAGATTCCCATGGTGTAGGTTGTCTAAGTTTTGTCTTTGGGTATCACCATGTACGTAAGCGTGTGCTTAGACGGTATGCCTTAAAGCTAAGGTTAGTTGGGATTTTATATTTAGCGCACAGAGTAGGGTGCGAGAGCCACCTGTTGTTGTCATAAAAGTCTGTCACTAAATGTATCTGTCTGTTGCGCCATGCTTCAGGATGGGAATCTGGTAGGCAAAAAAGTGCTCCTGGTATAGTGAGCGCGGGGGACGGGTGAGGGGATATAGCTGGGTTGTGTCTGATTTGATCCCACAGCTGGAATGCATGTTTAAATACCTGGAGTGTAATGTTCAGGCGTTGTCTATGATGGTTTGGGATCCAGAGGAGATCTGCTAAAGTGATTGCGGGGGGGATAAGTTCTGCTTCAATCATACGCCATCTAGAGGGTTGTTCTAAATTATTCCAGGCTAACAAGTGTGAAAGCCTGGCGGCATAATAATAGTTTATGAGATTTGGGAGGGCAAGGCCTCCTTGTTCAATTGGTTTCTCCAGAGTCCGTCTGGAGGTTCTGGATCTCTTATCTTTCCAAACATAAGCCGTTATCAGGCTCTGCAATTTATTCAGAGTGGACCTCGGTATATTATATGGTATAGATCTAAAGAGGTAGGAGATTTTAGGGAGGAAGGACATCTTTATCGCAGCAATGCGACCAGTCCAAAAAATTTTGCAAAATTCCCAGGAATCTAACAGTTTCCTAAATTCTGGGAGCCTGTATGAGTAATTTTGGGTTATTGTAGTAGATGGGTCTGAACTAAGGGATATTCCCAAGATCTTAAGGGAAGATTTATTCCAATGAAAGTGATATTTCCTCTGTAGCCAATTGAGGATCTCAGGTGGTATAAGACCATAACATTTTAAGCAACTTTCTAATTTACTCTTATTAGTGAACAACCTGGGTTGTTCTTGCTGATTGGTGGATAAATTCATCCACCAATAAAAAAGTGCTGTCCAGAGGTCTGAACCAAAAATAAAAGCTTAGATGCCTTCTTTTTCAAATAAAGATAGCAAGAGAACGAAGAAAAATTGATAATAGGAGTAAATTCGAAAGTTGCTTAAAATTGCATGCTCTATCTGAATCATGAAAGAAAAATTTTGGGTTCAGTGTCCCTTTAACCCCTTAATGACAACTGACGTACCAGGTACGTCATGCATTAACAAGCAGTTAATGACAATGGACGTACCTGGTACGTCAGTTGTCTAACAGAGTGCTGGAAGCGATCACAAATGCTTCCAGCAGCTCTGAGGGTATTGCAGTGATGCCTTGATATGGAGGCATCCTGCAATACCACTTTACAAGCCCCCGATGCAGAGAGAGCCACTCTGTGGCCCTCTCTGCACCGGTAGCGATAGTGCCGGGTGTGAGGGTGCGCGTGCGCGTGCACGATGCGCGTGTGTGCACGTGAGCATGCATGTGCGCGCGCGTGCACGTGCGCGCGTGCACGTGCACCCATTAGCCACACTGACACCAATGAATGAGGGCAGAAAGGGGAAAAAAAGGGATTTTTTTTAAAAAAAAAATATAAAAGGATCTGGGAGGGGGTGGGGGTATTGTGGGGGGCTGCTACACTACAGAAATAGTTTTTTAAGTAAAAATAAAATAAAAATACTTTTTGGGGGGTTTTTGGGGCCAAACTGGGTACTGGCAGACAGCTGCCAGTACCCAAGATGGTGGTAATTAGGTAGGGGAGAGGGTTAGAGAGCTGGAGGGGGGATCAGGGAGGTTGGGGCTAAGGCAGGGGTCCATCACAGCTAAAATACTTTATTATTTTTATTTAAAAAAAAAAAAAAAACCTCTTTTATTTAGTACTGGCAGACTTTCTGCCAGTACTTAAGATGGCGGGAACAATTGTGGGGTGGGGGAGGGAAGAGAGCTGTTTGGGAGGGATCAGGGGGTGGGATGTGTCAGGTGGGAGGCTGATCTCTAAAATTAACCCTGCAAGCTCCCTACAAGCTACCTAATTTAACCCCTTCACTGCTGGGCATAATTAACGTGTGGTGCGCAGCAGCATTTAGCGGCCTTCTAATTACCAAAAAGCAACGCCAAAGCCATATAAGTCTGCTATTTCTGAACAAAGGGGATCCCAGAGAATCTTTTACAACAATTTCTGCCATAATTGCACAAGCTGTTTGTAAATAATTTCAGTGAGAAACCTAAAATTGTGAAAAATGTTAAGTTTTTTTTTTTATTTGCTCGCATTTGGCGGTGAAATGGTGGCATAAAATATACCAAAATGGGCCTAGATCAATACTTGGGGTTGTCTACTACACTACACTAAAGCTAAAATTAACCCTACAAGCTCCCTACAAGCTCCCTAATTAACCCCTTCACTCCTGGGCATAAAACACGTGTGGTGTGCAGCGGCATTTAGCGGCCTTCTAATTACCAAAAAGCAACCCAAAAGCCATATAAGTCTGCTATTTCTGAAAAAAGGGGATCCCAGAGAAGCATTTACAACCATTTGTGCCATAATTGCAGAAGCTGTTTGTAAATAATTTCAGTGGGAAACCTAAAGTTTGTGACAAATTTTGTGAAAAAGTGAACTTTTTTTTTTTTTTTATCGCATTTGGCGGTGAAATGGTGGCATGAAATATACCAAAATGGGCCTAGATCAATACTTTGGGTTGTCTTCTAAAAAAAAATATATACATGTCAAAGGATATTCAGGTATTCCTGTCAGATATCAGGGTTCCAATGTAACTAGCGCTAATTTTGAAAAAAAGTGGTTTGGAAATAGCGAAGTGCTACTTGTATTTATTGCCCCATAAATTGCAAAAAAAGCAAAGAACATGTAAACATTGGGTATTTCTAAACTCAGGACAAAATTTAGAAACTATTTAGCATGGGTGTTTTTTGGTGATTTTAGATGTGTAACATATTTTGGGGGTCAAAGTTAGAAAAAGTGTGTTTTTTTCCATTTTTTCCTCATATTTTATTATTTTTTTTTAGTAAATTATAAGACATGATGAAAATAATGGTATCTTTAGAAAGTCCATTTAATGGCGAGAAAAATGGTATATAATATGTGTGGGTACAGTAAATGAGTAAGAGGGAAATTACAGCTAAACACAAACACTGCAGAAATGTAAAAATAGCCATTGTCATTAAGGGTAAGAAAATTGAAAAATGGTCCGGTCATTAAGGGGTTAAAGCTTTCAAACTGGGGGAGAGTCTTGTGGAGCGAGGCAGGGAGTTCCATAAGCAAGTCTGGAGAAGTCTTGTAAAAGGGAATGTGAGGAGGTAACAAGAGTGGAGAAGAGTAGGAGATTGTGAGCAGAGCGAAGGGGACAGGAGACAGGGGGGAGCAGTGCAGTTTAATCATGGAGGCAAGAGGAAGCCAGTGAAGGTATTGGCAGAGAGGTGCAGCAGATGAAGAGCAACGTGTAAGGAAGATGAGCCTGGAAGAGGTATTCATTATGGATTGTAAAGGAGCTAGGTGGCATTTAGGGAGACCAGAGAGGATCGAGTTGCAGTAGTCAAGGTGGGAAAGGATGAGAAAGTGTATTAAAATCTTAGTTGTGTCTTGTGTAAGGAAATGTCTAATTTTAGAGATGTTTTTAAGGTAGAAGCAGCAGGCTTTAGCCAAGTACTGAATGTGAGATGTGAAAGAAAGATCTGAGTTAAGTGTGACCACAAGACATCAGGCATGTGGGGTAGGGGTAATGATGGAGTTATCGACAGTTATAGAGAAGTAGGGAGTGGAGATTTTGGAAGAAGGGGGGAAAATAAGGAGTTCTGTTTTGGAAAGATTTAGCTTGAGGTAGTGAGAAGACATCTAAGATGAGATATGAAATAGACAGTTAGTGACACGGGTTAGCACGGAAGGAGATAGGTCTGGTGAAGAGAGGTAGATTTGGGTGTTGTTGGCATACAAATGATAATGAAACCCGTGGGACTTTATTAAGGAACCTAATGATGACGTGTAGATTGAGAAGAGAAGGGGACTGAGGACAGAGCCTTGCGGTACCCCAACAGAAAGTGGTAACGGGGCAGAGGATGCCCCAGAGAAGGCTACACTAAAGGTACTGTTAGACAGATAGGAAGAGAACCATGAGAGAGCTGTTTTGCAAATGCAGAAGGATTAGAGGGTTTGGAGCAAAAAAGGGAGGTCGACAGTATCAAAGGCTGCAGATAGATTATACTCTTCTCTTATTGATATAAATTTTTGTAGCAAACTCTCTGCATGGTGTTAGGCCATGCCCTCCACTGGCTTGCAATTGTTTTCATTGCATCAGAGAGTTTTTGCAGCAACATGCTACTTTCTTAATCCCTATTACTGCAAACATTTTTATTGTGTCGTTTCATCACAAAAGCTTTCCTTTTACCATGGTTCTTTATAATTTTCTGTACTGAAATTACTTTTTTCTAAGAACCTGTCAATAAGGTAGACATGAGTCTTAATAATTGAGTTTTTTTTCTCCTCTATTACTATGAATGAAAATGATAGTGTGACCAAAAATTTAAGCTAATGCCAACATCACGTATTATGCCCTTCTCATTCTCTGCTTCCATTGAGGACATTAATTAAAAGTTTAATACCTTTGTCTCTAATATTTGTCCTAATACTATATTCTCCCCTCTAACACACCTACTCAGGAGATTCCTAAAAAAGATATTTATTTACCATCTTCTTCCGTAAAATAAATACTTCTATACTTTATAACCCCTCTGCTGCCAAAAACAAAATGGTCTTTACTTCCAAAGGGAAACATTTTAATAATTACACTAAGAAGTTTAATGCTAAACTATCTAAATGACTATCTCCCCAAATGAAGACCAAAAGGGTACAATAAGCTGTCACCCCTATACATTCAGAATAATCTAATAGGGAGTTTATATCACTTTATCTGAATCAAAAACATCTATAAGCCCCACATCAATCTTCTTATATAAGTCATGCTCAGACACAGATTCTGAGCTTTATACTAATCAAAAACCTAAACATTCTAAAAAAACAACCCCAAACTTTTGTGGCGTTCGGGTGGTATATATATATTAGATAGGTAAGAAAACCAACTTTTAAAGCCAGACTGGAGGAGCTTCAACAGCCTTGCAAAATACAGACAACTAATACAAGTAATCAGCTTTAAGTATCTGAATTAATTTGCGGTATTGGATTATTAAGTTAGACATGCAAACCTTACCATCTTTCCTCAGCCTCATTGGCATTCATCAAAAAAACATAAACACCACAAATGCAACATTGTCCGTTCCTACACAAAAAAAAATATAGTATAAAGTATAAAGAAATAAATATCAAAAGCGTTTCAACTTCAAATAATGCCCATTTAAAGGCAAGCTTGCATTGTAGGCATTATTTCATCTTCTATCCAAGCTAGCTTCCCAGCACTGTTATTTTATCAGACAATTACAAAACGTCAAAGCTCAGAGTCTCATGGGAGTCCTCAGTTATGCAGTGAGTATGCTCATATCACAAGAAGCCAGGGACAAGCTTTCATGATGGCTAACATACATTTAAGCTTGGAACTGCAAAGCTGCTTTGGTATATTCAATGGACTTTTTGTCCACTCTCATGCAAGACATATAGGTTGAAGTGAAGTTCTTCACAATCTTTCAATAGGAGGGAAATAGTCCATAGTCAGATAAATATCTAAATATCAGCTGCTTGGAGCTCTTAGCAGGTTCCTTTGCAGTAAACACTTTAGTAAAGGTCGTCACATATTGCTCTGTCCTTCTTAAGATGGACAACTCTTCAGCAATTTAGTATATCTATCTGCTGAGATGTACAAAATCCAAATGTCTTCTTTTTGCAGAACATCTTCAGAGTACAAATGCATCAACTTTGGGGTCCCATCTTAATAGACCTCTTTGCTGTACACCTTACATTATGGGGCCGATTTATTAAGACATAATCCGCTGTAGTGCATCATGTCCGCCCAACATTTCTAAATGTCGACAGCATACACTGTTGGCATTTATTATTGCACAAGGATTTTGTTTGAAATTCTTGTGCAATGCCATCCCTGCAGATTTGCGGCCAATCTAGCAGGGGGTGTCAATCATTCCGATCGTATCTGATTTAGATGATTGTTGTCCACAGCTTCAGAGGTGGCGGACGAGTTAAGGAGCAGGGGTCTTAAGACTGCTGCTTCTTAATTTATGTTTCCAGTGGCGGAAACAGCTGCATTCGCAGCTGCATAAATCGGCCCCATTGACTCTATCCTTTTTAAAAAAATAAAAAAAAATAATAGATAGATGTTTCTGTGAATGTTTGTGTTATTTTTATTCTCACTTTAAAGGTTTTCTTTGTCTTACATACAAATGCATCTAATCCATCCTAAGAGTTAAAACCTGCAATTACAAAATTTCTAAAGAATAACAATTTTCTAGGTTAATTTTGGAGTAATGAATACAGTTTCTGTTTGACATTAGGCTCACCTCAACTACACTTAAAATATATTTGGAATTAGACAATTTTTAGAGTGAAAAAATGTATTTTAATATAAAGTTGTATGAGCCTCTAAACGTTAAGGTAAATGTAAACTCTAGAGTTAAAAAAAAAAAGCTAGAAACTAGTTATGAAGTGGGTTGATGAAATTCCTAGGTTCATAAAAACTCATTGTAAATTAATATCTCAAAACAACATTGCAGCTTAAAAATTATGAGATTCAAAAGATTTGTACTCACCACTTGTCAGATTGGTCATTGGTGAGGTTAGTTCCATTAAAGTCAATAATGCCACTTATCTTCCACTGTTGAGGAAACTGTAATTTGTAAAACAAAAAATAATAAAACAAGTTAAAATAAAAACTACATCCAAAAGCCCACTCTTACATATACACAAAAGAAATTGAGAAAAAAAATAAAGAATATTAAAATAAAATAAAAAAGGGCAATAATCTTTTTTAAATCCTGAATACTAAGTGGCTTTTAACGTGAACAATCCTGACCATGCCATGAGAATGCTCTGGAACACCCCTGAAAGCCAACGGTCCGCAAGATTGGCAATACAAATAAAGTTCTATCCAGTAAGACTACAACAAACATATGCATGGTTAACATTTACATTGACAAATGTGTTTCAAATTGTTGCAGGTATATTTATTGTTTTCCAAGTTTGTAGCAGTTCCTGTTTGTTGTGAGAGATATCATGTAGGATTAGCATACAAATTAATAATAAAAGTCTATTAGTAAATAAGAATTACCAAAGAATGTTTAATGAGGCCAACATTCCATTAGCACTCCCTATACTTTTAATGGAATATCGAGACCAAGCTAAACATCACTCATATTGCAAGTTGACAGAACAAAATAACATAGCTAGACTTGAGGTGTGACTGGGCCTTGGAGGTCTGCCACTGGGGGGGAAGTTATTCAAGGTGTTGCTGAGTAGAAGACTGCTCAGTAGGAGCACTACATTTCTGTGAAAAAGCCTTCAGCATTGAGAGCAGTGCCAGGTATAGGCAGCACTGTGCATCACTACCCTGTCCACTGCCTAGGTTCCAGTTCTTCACGCATTCTGTTCCAACCTCCGGGTAGACAGAAATGGCATAGTTCCCGTATGCACCACCTGAGCAGTAAACTGGCCACTCCAGGAGACAAGGCTGAAGCAGCTCCTGGACAGTCTGAAGGAGCAAGATAAGTGGCTGGGAGCTGGCTGTTCTAAGACAGGGAGCCACTCTAGGCATGGGAGCCCATCTATTTGAACAGTTTTAATTGCAGTGCAGTGGAGCCTGCACACAATCTGTTAGCTCAGTGCTTAGTGTTGAGACTGGCGGCTGCTCTGGTAAGGACTTATAAGTGGACGGGCACGGATAGCAGGTGGAATTCTATACCAAACACTAGCACTGCTCTGTGTCCAGTCTTATGCATCCCAAAGGGAGCATTCTGGTTTATTCCAGTGTTTTCACCTTATTATCCCCTCATTATTCCTTTCTGCTCATTACTGATGCCATTTTTGATATGGCAAAAGTGGTGTTTCTGTGTGTTTAAGAGGTTTTTATGTGTGAGAATTTGTTTGTGTATGTGTGTCTGAGTTTTTTTGTGTGAGAGAGTGTGTTTTTGTGTGTATATGAGTGATTTTGTCTATATGTTCCAGAGTGTGTACTTGTGTGAGTTTCTGAGTGTATTTGTGTTTGCCTAAGTGTATTTGTTTGTGTGTTGCTGTATGTGTGTGTGATTAATTTTTTGTGTGTGCGATAATGTGTGTGTGTGTATGTGTGTGTGTGAGAGAGAGAGAGTTTGTGTTTGTATGAGTGTTCTGTGTTAAAACGTACGAATTTCTGTGTGTTTGTTGCATATCCAGTGTACTAAAATTATTATTTACGATGTGCATATCTAATACGATTTATTCCTGTGTAATTTAAATACTAATTTTACGTTTTTGGTAAAATTCGATTTTTGGTGAAGAATTTTATCACGATTTTTGTGTGAATGGTTAAATTATTTTTTTTGTATGATGTTTAAAATACGTATTTTACTGTGCACTTTCATATAATATATGCCCTTTAGTGAGACACCCTGTTTTTAATGTAAAAAGTGGCTTTAGATCATTCCACCAGAGAAATAGAAGGGCTGGCAAACATTCTTTTAATAATGTTGCCAGCCCAGAGAGCATTAGATCATCAAGCCCTGAGTGCTTGTGTGTGAGAGAGAGTTTCTGTTTGAGAGTGTTTTTGTGTGTTTCTGTGTGTGTGTGTATGTGTGTGTGTGTGTGTGTGTGTGAGACATAGAGGCCTAGTTATCAAGCCGTCAACCTCAAATACGCTGGAATTCCGCAGCATATTTGTGGCGAGGCTGATTCGCCTTAGTAATCAAAGGCTAGAGACCGGCAAAAGTAGAATTTTGTGACGTCAACTTCGATCCGCCGGACTCAGTCCGACACAGATCGATTCTTACGTCACTTCATATGTTCCGCACACAAGTGCGGCACAATCTGACTACTTTTGCTAGTTATCAAAAAACTAGCAGGTACACTCGGCACTTTTATGGCATACCTGGTTTTTAAACTGCCGCCCTGGAGGCGGCGGATCCCATAGGAATCAATGGGAGTCTGACCATAGCCAAAGTACAAGTTCGCTGCTGACAGACATCCCATTGATTCCTATGGGAGATGTCTGCACCTAACACCGTCGCAACTAAATAAAGTTATTACCCCCTAAACCGCCGCTCCCGGAGCCCACCGCAAGCTACTCTATACATATTAACCCCTAAACCGCCGCTCCCGGAGCCCACCGCAACTATAATAAATGTATTAACCCCTAAACCGCCGCTCCCGGAGCCCACCGCAACTATAATAAATGTATTAACCCCTAAACGGCCACTCCCGGAGCCCACCGCAACTATAATATATGTATTAACCCCTAAACCGCCGCTCCCTGACCCTGCCGCAACCTATATTAAATGTATTAACCCCTAATCTGCCCCCCCTACACCGTCGCCACCTATAATAAATTTATTAACCCCTATCCTGCCCCCCACTACACCGCCGCCACTGTAATAAATTTATTAACCCCTAAACCTAAGTCTAACACTAACCCTAACACCCCCCTAACTTAAATATTAATTAAATACATCTAAATAATATTTCTATTATGAACTAAATTAATCCTATTTAAAACTAAATACTTACCTTTAAAATAAACCCTAATATAGCTACAATATAAATAATAATTATATTGTAGCTATCTTAGGATTTATATTTATTTTACAGGCATCTTTCAATTTATTTTAACTAGGTACAATAGCTATTAAATAGTTATTAACTATTTAATAGCTACCTAGTTAAAATAAAGAGAAATTAACCTGTAAAATAAAAACTAACCTAAGTTACAATTACACCTAACACTACACTATCATTAACTAAATTATTCCTATTTAAAACTAAATACTTACCTGTAAAATAAACCCTAATATAGCTACAATATAAATAATAATTATATTGTAGCTATCTTAGGATTTATATTTATTTTACAGGTAACTTTGTATTTATTTTAGCTAGTTAGAATAGTTATTAAATAGTTATTAACTATTTAATAACTACCTAGCTAAAATAAATACAAAATCACCTGTAAAATAAATCCTAACCTAAGTTACAATTAAACCTAACACTACACTATCATTAAATAAATTAAATAAATTACCTACAAATAACTACAATTAAATACAATTACATAAACTAACTAAAGTACAAAAAATAAAAAAAGCTAAGTTACAAAAAATAAAAAAATAGGTTACAAACATTTTAAAAATATTACAATTTTAAGCTACTTACACCTAATCTAAGCCCCCTAATAAAATAACAAACCCCCCCAAAATAAAAAAAATGCCCTACCCTATTCTAAATTAAAAAAGTTCAAAGCTCTTTTACCTTACCAGCCCTTAAAAGGGCCATTTGTGGGGCATGCCCCAAAGAATTCAGCTCTTTTGCCTGTAAAAGAAAAATACAACCCCCCCAACATTAAAACCCACCACCCACATACCCCTAATCTAACCCAAACCCCCCTTAAAATAACCTAACACTAATCCCCTGAAGATCATCCTACCTTTAGTCATCTTCACTCAGCCGAGCCACCGATGGAACTGAAGAGGAGACCCGGACCGGCAGAAGTGATCCTCCAAGCGGCGCTGAAGAAATCTTCCATCCGATGAAGTGATCCTCCAAGTGGCGCTGAAAAAGTCTTCCATCCGGGTGATGTCATCTTCCAAGAGGCGCTGAAGAAGTCTTCTATCCGGGCAATGTCATCTTCCAAGCCGGGTCTTCAAACTTCATCCCGCCGACGCGGAACATCCTTCTTTACCGACGGAATAGCGACAAATGAAGACTCCTTTAAGGGACGTCATCCAAGATGGCGTCCCTTCAATTCCGATTGGCTGATAGGATTCTATTAGCCAATCGGAATTAAGGTAGGAAAAATCTGATTGGCTGATTGAATCAGCCAATCAGATTCAAGTTCAATCCGATTGGCTGATCCAATCAGCCAATCAGATTGACCTCGCATTCTATTGGCTGATCGAAACAGCCAATAGAATGCGAGCTCAATCTGATTATTGATAGTGTAGTGTTAGGTTTAATTGTAGATAATTGTAGGTATTGTATTTAATTAATTTATTGATAGTGTAGTGTTAGGTTTAAAATAAATACAAAGTTACCTGTAAAATAAAAATAAATCCTAAGATAGCTACAATATAATTATTATTTATATTGTAGCTATATTAGGGTTTATTTTAAAGTTAAGTATTTAGTTTTAAATAGGAATAATTTATTAAAGTATAGTGTAGTGTTAGGTGTAATTGTAACTTAGGTTAGTTTTTATTTTACAGGTAAATGTCTCTTTATTTTAGCTAGGTAGCTATTAAATAGTTAATAACTATTTAATAGCTATTGTACCTAGTTAAAATAAATTGAAATTTGCCTGTAAAATAAATATAAATCCTAAGATAGCTACAATATAATTATTATTTATATTGTAGCTATATTAGGGTTTATTTTAAAGGTAAGTATTTAGTTTTAAATAGGATTAATTTAGTTCATAATAGAAATATTATTTAGATTTATTTAATTAATATTTAAGTTAGGGGGGTGTTAGGGTTAGTGTTAGACTTAGGTTTAGGGGTTAATAAATTTATTACAGTGGTGGCGGTGTAGTGGGGGGCAGGATAGGGGTTAATAAATTTATTATAGGTGGCGACGATGTAGGGGGGGCAGGATAGGGGTTAATAGGTATAATGTAGGTGGCAGCCGTGTCCGGGAGCGGCGGTTTAGGGGTTAATACATTTATCAGAGTTGCGGCAGGGTCTAGGAGCGGCGGTTTAGGGGTTAATACATTTATCAGAGTTGCGGGAGGGTCTAGGAGCGGCGGTTTAGGGGTTAATAACTTTATTTAGTTGCAGGGGGCTCCGGGGGCGCTGGTATAGGGGGTAGAACAGTGTAGTTAGTGTGAGTGCTTAGTGACAGGCTAGCAATAAAGCTGGGAAAAAGCCGAAGAGCAGCGAGATCGGATGAGTGATAACTCTCACAGTCCGCTGCTCATCTCCCCGCGGCTTTTTGACAGCTTTATTTGATAACTTAGGCAAAAATTTTCAGGTCCGCGGTGGCGATGTGAGGTGAGCTTAGGCGGGCATATTGGGCCGGCGAAGGCAGGAAAGTTGACACATTGAAAACTACCCCCCATAGTGTTTCTGAATGTTTTTGTGGGTGTTTGAGTGTTTATGTGTATGTTTGTGTGTCTGGGAGTTTGTGTTTGTGTCTGAGTTTTTATGTGTGTGTGTCTAAGTGTTTTTGTGTTTCTATGTGTGTGTTTCTGTATGAGAATAATTCTGTGTATGATTCTGTGTTTGAGGGTTGTGTGTTTATCTGAGCGTTCCTGTGTGTGAGAGTTTTTAGTGTGTTTTTCTGTGTGTGTGCATTTAATGGTTTTTCTGTGTGAGAATGTGTGTGTGAGTGTTTGTGTGTGACAGAGACGGTTTCTGTGTGATAGTTTTTTTGAGGGTTTTTGTGTGTTTCTGAGTGTTCATGTGCTTTTGTTTGTATCTCTCACTGTTTGAGTGTTTTTGTTTGTGTGTTTGAACATTTTTGAGTGTTCCTGTGTATGTGTGTGAGTGTTTCTGTGTGAAAATGTGTTTGTGTATATGTCTGAGTGTTTTTGTGTGTGTGTGTGAGTGTATTTGTGTGCGTCTGAGCGTTAGTGTGTTTGTGTCTGAGTGTTTTTGTGTGTGTGTATGTGTGTGTGTATGGGTGTTTTTATGTTTGTTTAACTGTGTGTGTATGAGTGTTTCTATGTGTGTGTGTGTTTTTGTGTGAGAATGTTTTTGTGTATGATTCTTGCACCAGGGCCCTGAGGTTTCTAGTTATGCCTCTAAATAAAGAGATACTACTTAAAACATAAAACCATTACCATCAACATGCAAGTATATCATCAAGTAAATGTCCACATTATTATCATCAAGGTGGTGTTGTCTATGTCACACTCAGCAACCATTGCCATGACAATTAATCAATATTAACAAAATAAACTCATGGTCATTATTGCTGTGATGTTTCTGTTATTTCACTGAATACTCAGTTTATTACTTTTTGCATCTATTTACCTGGGGGGAAAAAGATTTAGAAATATTAAAAACAACTCGTTAAAAATGATATAATTGGAAGACAATATATAATTCACACTTATCCAAATTGTTTTTTATGTAAAGATGTTAATTCTTTTATCTTAACTCCAGTTTCTAAATTTAATTATGGGCAAAGTTTTTTTAATTCTAATTCTCTCTCAAACAATTCTGTAACTAATCATCATGTTATATTTTTCACTTATAATGGGACTAGAGTAAAAGATAAGTGAATGTACTTCTATAACGTCTATATTTGAATAACAGTTTGGATTAGTGTGAATGATATATTCTGTCTCTAATGTAATTGTTTGTATGATTTTTTAAAAATATTTGTATTGTTTTGGTTTGTTTTACAATAAAAATAAAGGAATTGCTTTGGCAACATGGCAAGAATTGCTGTAAAAGGCAAATATAGCAGCATTTGATGACGCTGAGGATAATTTTTTTGCTAACATTAGCAAATGTCGCCAATCGCCAGTGGCCTTTATTTTCCACCATGCTTAACGTCTCTGTATTTGGGGAATTTTAAAGTCTGAAGGGTGAGTGCACTGGTGGGAATTCGATTTTATTCAATTGAGAAAGGGTGCTGTCCCCAAAACCTTATTGCCATTGAAATGGTCTTTATTTGGCTCAAAATAAAATTTTAAATCAATATAATTTAAAGCTTCTGTAAGCTAATTATGTGGCGCTGTTGTGCCTAGTCTCTTGTTCTGTGGATACTACAGTGAGAATTTTGGGGCATAATCTCTAGGTAATTTGCTCCCTGATCTTCTAATATTTTTTACCTTTTTTTTTTTTAACCTTTTTTAAGTTGGAAAAATGTATTAATACATATAAAGCATGCTGACTGAACGGTTTTATTTCAAGGTTCAGACCTTGTCCTTTACAGAATAAAAGCATTCAAATAATTACATAGCAAAATAAAACATTTTAGGATTATAAACATTTTGCTCATAGCAGATTTTAAGAAAAGCAATCACACATTATAGCTTAAATAATATTAATACAATATTCAGCAAGCTTATAGCCTTTAAAAATCAAATGCTATTTCTGGAGATTTGATATAAGCATCACAACTCATTTGGCATTTTCACATGCCATATGTATTTAATTCAGTCAGTAGCATATGTTAAAGGGACACTGAACCCAAATTTTTTTCTTTTGTGATTCAGATAGAGCATGCAATTTTAAGCAACTTTCTAATTTACTCCTATTATCAATTTTTCTTCGTTCTCTTGCTATCTTTATTTGCATCTAAGTTATTTTTTTGGTTCAGCACTTGTTTATTGGTCAGTTAAATCAATCCACCAATCAGCAAGAACAACCCAGGTTGTTCACCAAAAATGGGCCGGCATCTAAACTTACATTCTTGCTTTTCAGTTAAAGATACCAAGAGAATGAAGAACATTTGATAATAGGAGTAAATTAGAAAGTTGCTTAAAATTGCATGCTCTATCTGAATAACGAAAGAAAAAATTTGGGTTCAGTGTCCCTTTAACTACATGTACAATTGTACTGTAAGATTTTGTTTTCTAATTCATCTATGTCCTTACAATGTGCAGAAAAAACACATGAAGAATTGTATGATAATAGATTCATTGTAGACAGCAGAATAACAATAGACTAATAATAACAAAACACATCTATATTAATTCATTCCATCTTTTGAAACATAAGAGGGACATTTTTTTGTAAAATATTAGCTTTAAATATAAAGCTCTATATTTAAAACCTTTAAAACAACAACCAGCATTAAGATTTAGTATACTAAATTTGATATCCAGCACTTCTTGCTTATATCACAGATACTGTGAAGTAGAATATTTTTTAAAATTTCTGTAAAAAATAATTATTAATGCCCATTAACTTTACTCTCATTTGGGGGAAGGTGCCGAAAGGTGACGTTGTAGCATCACGCAGAGAGGAGAGCAGCGTGCAGAGAAGGGAGGTGAAGTGAGAAGCGCTCAAATTACGACTACACGGGCGGTGCTCAGCTAATCAAGCAAGCTTTAACCGGTACCCTAGCTGCTGTGGATATCCAAATTGCGAGAGGCGCAGTTTAGCAGGTGCCGCTTGTAAGACAGGTTGGCTGATCCAGCTTTTCAACACGGCACAAGGAAAGGCATAGGCATCTACTTATCAAGCCGTCGATTTTCTTGCATTCAACGGCAACAATAAGCTCACCTAAGTTCGCCTAACATCACTGCCGCGGACTTGAATACGTTCTCCAAAGTTACCAAAAAAGCTGTCAAAAAGCCGCGCACCAAGTACGGGGCGATGAGCAGCGTGAGCGGACTGTTGTTAACTAACAGTCATCAATCTCGCTGCATTTCGGCTTTTTTACAGCTTTCTTGGTACCCTGTCACTAAACACCCACACTATACTATACTGTTTTACCCCCTAAACCGCCGCTCCCGGACCCCGACACAACTCTAATAAATGTATTAACCCCTAAACCACCGCTCCCGAACTTCGCTGCAACTCTAATAAATGTATTAACCCCTAAACCGCCGCTCCCGGACCCCGCTGCAACTCTAATAAATGTATTAACCCACTGCCACCTACATTATAAATATTAACCCCTAATCTTCCGCCGCCTATACCGCCGCAACCTACACAAAGTTATTAACCCCTATCCTGCCGCTTCCGGACCCAGCTGCAATTAAATAAAGTGTTTAACCCCTAAACCGCCGCTCCCGGAGCCCACCGCTACCTACATTATATTTATTAACCCCTAATATGCCCCCCTACACCGCTGCCACTATATTAAATGTATTAACCCCTAAACCTAAGTCTAACCCTAACCCTAACACCGACTAACTTAAATATAATTTAAATAAATAGAAATAAATTATTCCTATTTAAAACTAAATATTTACCTATAAAATAAACCCTAAGATAGCTACAATATAACTAATAGTTACATTGCATCTAGCTTAGGGTTTATTTTTATTTTACAGGCAACTTTGTATTTATTTCAACTAGGTACAATAGTTATTAAATAGTTATTAACTATTTAATAACTTCATAGTTAAAATAAATACAAACATAACTGTAAAATAAAACCTAACCTAAGTTACAATTACACCTAACACTACACTATAATTAAATAAATTCCCTAAACTAAATACAATTAAATACAATTAAAAACAATTATCTAAAGTACAAAAAAACACTAAATTACAGAAAATAATAAAATAATTACAAGTTTTTTAAACTAATTACACCTAATCTACTCCCCCTAATAAAATATAAAAGCCCCCCAAAAGTAATCAGCTCTGTTACCTGTAAAAAAAAATACAATACCCCCCAACATTAAAACCCACCCCCCACACACCCAACCCTACTCTAAAACCCACCCAAACCCCCTTTAATAAAACCTAACACTAACCCCTTGAAGATCACCCTACCTTGAGACGTCTTCACCCAACCAGGCCGAAGTCCTCAATGAACCTGGGTGAAGTGGTCCTCCAGACGGGCAGAAGTCTTCATCCAAGCCGGGAAGAAGAGGTCCTCCAGATGGGCAGAAGTCTTCATCCAGACGGCATCTTCTATCTTCATCCATCCGGCGCGAGCGGGTCCATCTTCAAGACATCCGACGTGGAGCATCCTCTTCTAACAGGGAGCAGCGGTTTAGGAGTTAAACACTTTATTTAGCTGCGGCGGGGGCCGGGAGCGGTGGTTTAGGAGTTAAACACTTTATTTAGTTGCAACAGGGTCCATGAGCAGCGGTTTAGGAGTTAAACACTTTATTTAGTTGCGGCAGGGGCCGGGAGCGGCGGTTTAGGGGTTAAACTCTTTATTTAGTTGCGGCGGAATCCGGGAACGGCGGTTTAGGGGTTAAACACTTTATTTAGTTGCGGCAGGGTCCGGGAGCGACAGTTTAGGGGTTAAACACTTTATTTAGTTGCGGTGGGGCCTGGGAGCGGCGGTTTAGGGGTTAATAAGTATAATGTAGGTGGCGGCGTTGTAGGGGGCAGATTAGGGGTGTTTAGACTCGGGGTACATGTTAGGGTGTTAGGTGTAGAAATTACCATAGGAATCAATGGGATATCGGGCAGCAGCGAACATGAGCTCTCGCTGCTTTCTGACTCACATTGATTCCTATGGTATAAGCGGCCTCCAGGGCGGCGGATTGAAAACCAGGCATGGAAAAGTGCCGAGCGTACCTGGTAGTTATTTGATAACTAGCAAAAGTAGTCACATCTGTAGTGACGTAAGCATCGATCTGTGTCGGAGAGAGTCTGGCGGATCGTATGTTACGTCACTAAATTCTACTTTTGCAGGTTTGTAGGGTTTGATAACTAAGGCGAATCAGACTCACCAAAAATACGCTGCGGAATTCCAGCGTATTTGCGGTTGACGGCTTGATAAATACATGCCATAGGCTCCGGTAAACTAGTCGGCCAAAGGAAACCCCGTTAAGAGGTTCCCGGTTTTCTCACCAGTATATGAGGTGAGACCTGTTCCCCCAGAAGTGCAGTAATAGAAAGTTTATTTTAACCTTTAAGGGGATCCAGCACAGAACGACATGTAGGCCCAGCTGGGTAAGGAACAGATTTGAGTGGACCTGTGAATTATTTCTACTTCTATGCATTAAACTCACAAGCAGGCTTTCAAATAGCGTTAACAACCTTTAGAAGGATGCAGCAGCTTACATATAAAGATGGAAAGGTGCTGCTTTTTCAAGACTTTTCCTACGCAAATAAAAGGAGACTGTTCTCCCCAATATGTTCCCAATTGGTGAAAGAAGGGAATTTGTTTTCATTGTTGTATCCAGCTAAACTAAGAATTAGAGTTGGTAATGACTCTTTTGTTTTTGAAACCCCTGAACAAGCACAACCTTTTTTGGATAAGAAGATAGTAACCTCTTAATTTTTTGCGTCTTTCTTTTTTGGGATGTTTTCCCTGAAGTGGGGTATTTTTTATTTCTGTCAGTTTCGGCTAGATTTAGAGTTCTGCAGCCAAAGGGGTGCGTTAGCTACGCATGCTTTTTTTCCCCCGCACCTTTTAAATACCGCTGGTATTTAGAGTTCACAGAAGGGCTGCGTTAGGCTCCAAAAAAGGGAGCGTAGAGCATATTTACCGCCACTGCAACTCTCGATACCAGCGGTGCTTACGGACGAGGCCAGCTTCAAAAACATGCTCGAGCACGATTCCCCCATGGAAAACAATGGGGCTGTTTGAGCTGAAAAAAAACCTAACACCTGCAAAAAAGCAGCGTTAAGCTCCTAACGCAGCCCCATTGTTTCCTATGGGGAAACACTTCCTAAGTCTGCACCTAACACCCTAACATGTACCCCGAGTCTAAACACCCCTAACCTTACACTTATTAACCCCTAATCTTCCGCCCCTGCTATCGATGACCCCTGCATATTATTATTAACCCCTAATCTGCCGCTCTGTACACCGCCGCAACCTATGTTATCCCTATGTACCCCTAATATGCTGACCCTAACACCGCCGACCCCTATATTATATTTATTAACCCCTAATCTGCCGCACCCAACGTCGCCTCCACCTACCTACAATAATTAGCCCCTAATCTGCCGACCAGATCTCACCGCTACTCTAATAAATGTATTAACCCCTAAAGCTAAGTCTAACCCTAACACCCCCCTAAGTTAAATATAATTTAAATCTAACGAAATAAATTAACTCTTATTAAATAAATTATTCCTATTTAAAGCTAAATACTTACCATTAAAATAAACCCTAATATAGCTACAATATAAATTATAATTATATTGTAGCTATTTTAGGATTAATATTTATTTTACAGGCAACTTTGTATTTATTTTAACCAGGTACAATAGCTATTAAATAGTTAATAACTATTTAATAGTTACCTAGTTAAAATAATTACAAAATTACCTGTAAAATAAATACTAACCTAAGTTACAATTAAATCTAACACTACACTATCAATAAATAAATTAAATAAAATACCTACAATTATCTACAATTAAACCTAACACTACACTATCAATAAATTAATTAAATACAATACCTACAAATAAATACAATGAAATAAACTAACTAAAGTACAAAAAATAAAAAAGAACTAAGTTACAAAAAATAAAAAAATATTTACAAACATTAGAAAAGGGGGGTTTGGGTTAGATTAGGGGTATGTGGGTGGTGGGTTGTAATGTTGGGGGGGGGTATTGTATGTTTTTTTTTTTTACAGGCAAAAGAGCTGAATAATTTGGGGCATGCCCCGCAAAGGGCCCTTTTCAAGGCTGGTAAGGTAAAAGAGCTTTTCTATTTTAATTTTAGAATAGGGTATGGCATTTTTTTATTTTGGGGGTCTTTGTTATTTTATTAGGGGGCTTAGAGTAGGTGTAATTAGTTTAAAATTGTTGTAATATTTTTCTAATGCCAGACATCCCATTGATTCCTATGGGGGCTTAGATTAGGTGTAAGTAGCTTAAAATTGTTGTTATATTTTTTAAATGTTTGTAACTTATTTTTTTTATTTTTTGTAACTTAGCTTTTTTATTTTTTGTACTTTAGTTAGTTTATGTAATTGTATTTAATTGTAGTTATTTGTAGGTAATTTATTTAATTAATTTAATGATAGTGTAGTGTTAGGTTTAATTGTAACTTAGGTTAGGATTTATTTTACAGGTGATTTTGTATTTATTTTAGCTAGGTAGTTATTAAATAGTTAATAACTATTCTAACTAGCTAAAATAAATACAAAGTTACCTGTAAAATAAATATAAATCCTAAGATAGCTACAATGTAATTATTAATTATATTGTAGCTAGCTTAGGGTTTATTTTACAGGTAAATATTTAGTTTTAAATAGGAATAATTTATTTAAGTATAGTGTAGTGTTAGGTGTAATTGTAACTTAGGTTAGTTTTTATTTTACAGGTTAATTTCTCTTTATTTTAGCTAGGTAAGCTATTAAATAGTTAATAACTATTTAATAGCTATTGTACCTAGTTAAAATAAATTGAAATTTGCCTGTAAAATAAAAAGAAATCCTAAGATAGCTACAATATAATTATTATTTATATTGTAGCTATATTAGGGTTTATTTTAAAGGTAAGTATTTAGTTTTAAATAGGATTAATTTAGTTCATAATAGAAATATTATTTAGATTTATTTAATTAATATTTAAGTTAGGGGGGTGTTAGGGTTAGTGTTAGACTTAAGTTTAGGGGTTAATAATTTTATTACAGTGGCGGCGGTGTAGTGGGGGGCAGGATAGGGGTTAATAAATTTATTATAGGTGGCGACGGTGTAGGGGGGGCAGGATAGGGGTTAATAAATGTAATATAGGTTGCGGCAGGGTCAGGGAGCGGCGGTTTAGGGGTTAAACTATTTATTTAGTTGCGGCGAGGTGCGGGATCAGCAGGATAGGGGTTAATAACTTTATTATAGAGGGCGAAGGTATAGGGGGGCAGGATAGGGGTTACTAGGTATAATGTAGGTGGCAGCGGTGTCCGGGAGCAGCGGTTTAGGGGTTAATACACTTATAAGAGTTGCGGCGGGGTCTAGGAGCGGCGGTTTAGGGGTTAATACATTTATAAGAGTTGCGGCGGGGTCTAGGAGCGGCGGTTTAGGGGTTACTAACTTTATTGAGTTGCGGGGGGCTCCGGGGGTGCCGGTATAGGGGGTAGAACAGTGTAGTTTAGTGTGGGTGCTTAGTGACAGGCTAGCAAGAAAGCTGTAAAAAAGCCGAAGAGCAGCGAGATCGGATGAGTGATAACTATCACAGTCCGCTGCTCATCGCCCCGTACTTGGTGCGTGGCTTTTTGACAGCTTTTTTGATAACTTAGGTGAATTTTTGCAGGTCCGCGGCGGCGATGTGAGGCGAGCTTAGGCGGGCGTATTGGGCCGGCGAAGACAGGTAAAATAGACACGTTGATAACTACCCCCCATTGTATCCACAGAAATGTACACATATAGAGGCCGAATGATCAAATGTCTGTCGGACCTGATCCAACAGTGCGGATCAGGTCCGACAGACATCGCTGAATGCGGAGAGCAATACGCTCACAAGAGCTGCTGGTGCAACACCGCTCCCTGCAGACTCGCGGCCAGCCAGCAGGGAGGTGTCAATCAACCCGATCGTACTCGATCGGGTTGAATTGTGGTGATCTCTGTCCGCCTGTTTAGACCGCCAGAAACACGGGCCCTTTACTTATTTAGCGGTTTTCCATTATTTTTTTTATTTTTTATTATGCGAGAAATTGCAAGAAAAGCAATTATTTATTTAGTTATAACCTATGTTAGGAGGTTATGCTCCTCTGGGAAGTAGTTCATCACGGATGTTATAAAATATGTAAAAGAAGTAATATTGTATCCACATAAACGTACACATATAGGTAGAAAGGTTCTTTACTTGTTGTTTCCCATTTTTTTCCCCTCAACCCCCCCCCCCCCCCCCCAAGTAAGGGTAAGCATCCCTCATAAGGGTATATTAGGCTGAGATTTCTAGATGAAGATTGCAAAAAGTTGTTTAGGAAGGATGTATAGTCATATGATTATTGCTTTGTGTGTTTTTTTTCTCTCTTATTTTTTCCTTGCCACATCTCCAAGGGTTGCCCTATATCAATTAAATAATGGTAAAAAATCTTGTCTTGGAATGTGGGAGTAATTTACTCCCCAATTAAACTTAAAGCTATTATAAATTAGTTGAGTAAGAGAAAGTAAGATATCATGGGCCTACAGGAAACTCATCTTTCAGAATTAGAACACTCAAAAATCAGGACAAAGTGGATTGAAGAGGTTATTAGCACTTCATATACTAAGTCCTCAAGAGGGGTAGCAATTTTGTTAAATCAAAAACTAGAATATGAAATTAAACAGAAAATAATCGATAAAGATGGTCATTTTGTATTTATACATATTGTTATAGAAGGTAAGGAGTATATAATTGGGAATATATATGGACCCAATAAACTAGATTGGAGGTTCTGGTGGAAGATATATAAAATCCTAGATAAATTCTTAGAGCTTAAGGTGATTATAATGGGTAATTACAATGTAGCACCCAATTCTTACCTTGACAGGAAGAAACTCTTGGGAAAGAGAGTAGCTAAGGGGTGTAAGTATAAATCCAACTTTGAAAAAAAGGTATTTTCAACATTCTCTGCCTCCTATAATTTGGTAGACGCTTGGAGACTCCTAAATCCAAACAATCTGGAGTACACATGTCTCTCCAAAACCCATAATAGTTTAGCAAGATTACATCTTTTTTTAATTTCAGATTCCCTGATGACTAGAATTATAGACACCAATATTCTTGAATTTATATTGTCAGATCACGCTCCTGTAACTCTTACATTAAATGAACCAAAGAGAACCAACTATAATGCTTTCTTTTTTCCTAGTTACTTGACTAGGTCTTTAAAGTTTGTAGAATTTTTGAAACTTAAATGGAATGAGTACAGGATCAATAATATAGAACATAAGCATAATATGCCAATATATTGGGATGCGGCTAAAGCAACTTTGAAGGCAGAAATCACGTCTTATGTAATTAAATTAAGAAAAGAGGGGCATACTCTAAATGGTAAGTTTACAGTTGACCTTTCCTCAGCATATTCCAGTTTTAGAAATTGTCCAACTAGGACAAATAGACTTAAATATTTTAAAATTAAAAAAGATAGGGGATTTTCTTCTCAGTCTGGCAGGTAAGTCAATAGGTAAAAGTTCAGTGCACTTTGAGAGATTTGGTAACAAAGGAGGGAAATACTTAGCCAACCTATTTAATAAATCGAACAAGAGGCCCCATAGATGAGGAGGGGAGAATTACTAATAAGGCAAAGGAAATCTCTATGCTCTTTCAAAAATATTTTACAAACTTATATTCTTCCCAACTCCCTAGGAGTGCAGACATTCAGGGGTTCTTGGAAAACATAAAACTACCAGAGATCTCATTGGCATATCTGGCAATATTGAATATCCCCATTACAGAACAAGACATTTGTAAAACCATGAAAGGTATGAGGAAGGGTAAAGCCCCGGGACCGGATGGTCTATCTTTAGAATTTTATTTGATCTTGAAAGATGAGGTTACATGTGAGTTGAATGAACTTTATGATCAGTTTTATTCCCATAATCAAAAGATGCCATACCAATTTAAAGCAGCCAACATTATATTGATACCAAAGGAAGATAAAGAAAGCACAAAGTTGTCTTCTTATAGACCTATATCTCTCATAAACCTTGATTACAAGATTCTCATGAAACTTTTGGCTGACAAATTCAAAACAATTTTGCCAAAACTACTCCACCCGGTTCAGGCAGGTTTCGTGATGGGGAGAACCCCAGAATTAAACATTAGGAGAATCTTGCATGTCATCCATCAATATAGCGGCTCAAGATGGGGGGAGGAGCCCTCAACTCTTCTGGAGGCCTTCCTGCTATCCATAGATGCAGAGAAGGCCTTCGACAGAGTGGAGTTTCATGTGTGTAGCCCTTAGGGGATTTGGGTTGAAGGGGAATTTTCTTGGTCGGATTTCCAATATTTATTCAGATTGTAGTGCTTCTATTCTGGTTAATAATTATTTATCACCCTTGATTGATTTAGGTAGGGGCACCAGGCAAGGTTGTCCTTTTTCACCCATTCTCTTTGATTTAATCTTGGAACCATTGGCTATTAGACTCAGGGAGCTCTTATTGGGATCTAATATAGGCAAAGAGACCTTTAAAATCTTGCTATTTGCAGATGATCTGTTAATGTGTATCTCATCTCCAGAAAAGCAGGTCTATGAAATCATAAAATTGTTGGATGCATATGGTAGTGTATCGGGCTAAAAAATTAATTACACTAAATCCAAAATTATGTGGTTAAAGAAACCTCTGCTAGACCAACCATATCCCTTTATACAAACTAAGCCATTAAAATATCTAGGAATTTTTCCGACAGGAAATCCATCCAATAGTCTAAATATTTTGCCATCCCTCCACCATAATGCAGAAAGATTAAATAATTGGGTTAATATGCCACTTTCTCTTATGGGTAGGGTGGCAGATTTTAAAATGTTTATTCTTCCAAGAATTCTATACCTTATAAGAATGCTGCCTCTGGCAATCAAATCATTAGATCTTAATAAATTCTTGAAAGCTTTGAGATATTTTCTCTGGCGAGGAAAGAAACCTAGGATTAGGTTAGATAAACTCTATCTTCCTTTTGTTAAGGGTGGATTGGCATTACCTAATATAAAAATTTACAATCGCTTTACAATTTGCTTAGATTCCTGTTGGATTGGATAGCGTGAACAAATAATTTTACTAATTATAACATGGATGAAATAATAGCTGCTCCTTTGTCTCTGCCCTTTATCTTGCATGCCTCTAATAGAGAGCTAGGAACGAGGATCAAAACACAAAAGAAACTTTACTAGCTTGGAGAGCTGCAATGAAATCTATGGGGAGTAGTTTTTTGTTCTCTAAATTTCTCCCTCTCCTAGGAAATCCCAGATTTTCTCCGGGCTTAAACCCTAGGGTGTTTCAAATCTGGAAGAGATTAATGGGCCTATTTATGAAATGTCTGCCCAACATGATCCGATCAACGGTTTGTGTCCGACAGACATCGCTGAATGCGGAGAGCAATATGCTCTCCGCATTGCAGCAGAAGATCTTGTGAACTGCTGGTGCAATGCCGCCCCCTGCAAATTCCCGGCCAATTGGCCGCTAGCAGGGGGTGTTAATCAACCAGATCGTATTGGATTGGGTTGATTTCACACGATCTCTGTCCGCCTCCTCAGAGCTTTATAACTGGTGTTTCTGGTGAGTCTGAAGGTTCGCCAGAAACACAGCCTAGTATTCTGCCTATGGTATATTCATGTCCTAAGATTAAGCAGCTCTGGGGAAAAGTTGAATACCTAATTTTTTTTAGTTCTAGGTAAAAGGGTTAATATCTCAGGGGAAATCTCTCTATTCTTAAATAGAATAGAAGATTGGGGCTCTGATTATAAATTTATTCAGTGGGTAATTATCCTTACAAGATCACTAATCTTTAAAAATTGGATTGTTAAAGAAATCCCTTCAATTAGTGTAGTTAAAAATGTCTTAGCAAGACAGGCTAGCCTGGAGTCCCATGATACGAAATTCTATAGAATAGATGGAATAAACAACTACATAAAAATTTGGGAGGCATTTACTCTTTATATGGGGAATGATCTTTGGATCAAAATAAATCAGATAATTCCGCTATCAGCCAGGGAAGAAGTTAGATAGTGGGGTAAATAGGTGAGATTATTTTTATTTTATTTTTTGTGTATGTCCTATAGGTGATCTAGTAACTATATAAAGAGTTTAGGCTCCAAAGGGCTCTGCTAATGTATAATCATATAGGTTTTTTGGCAGTCCTTCAGATCAATGGGGGAATAGAGGAACCACTTGCCCAAACCAGCTTTCAAACCTTGTGCCAACTTAAAAACTTTGATATAGATTAGACCAGGTCTGTAGCTTACTCCAGCAACCTTCGTTAAGGGTTCTGTAATGTGACCAGTCATCAAGTTGATGGCACTGTTGTCATTATATATTAATAGATAGCGGAAAGACAAATGGATCCTCCTCAAATAAAGGTCACATGGGTTCTATTAATGTGGAAATTGCACAATTATTATTACTTTATACACCTAATGTATGTAATGTTTGAAAGGATGCAGGGGCTGTCCCTGGGGTGTACAAAGACTGGTAACTTTATGCTCATATTGGGATTTAATTCCCCTGGTTCAGAGCATCTAGGGAGCTAAATATGCTAAAAATTGATGTGTCCCTCTTTAAAAGTGGTAATAGCAGTTCTATGCTCACGCTACAAAGTCTACTGTCATCCTGTGGGTTGTCTGCTATATTATGCAAAAACTGTATCAACGCTTATTCTTAAGGTATAACTTGTCTGTTAAAAAATAAAATAATGTCACCTTGAATTGCTGATGTTGTGGTACAACAGGTTCTGTACTTTGGAAAATAAGTGGCAGATTCCAAGGTACTTGAAATCTTTTTTTTTTCTTATTTGTGGTACAGTTATGCATCATTTTTTGATGATGTGGTCATTTCCAATGTCTGTTTACTATGAAATGGTCTGTGAAAAGTCAAATGAAACTGAAGTGCACTTTCTGGAAATCTTGAAAGTCACATAGTATAACAAATTCAAACAGCCATGCTTCTAATGTATTGGTTTGGGCTAAAAGCGCTAAAAACGCTGAAGTTGAGTTCCTATTTTTTTATAGTTCTTGCTTGCGCTTCAATCTTACATAATCAAGATTTTATAATCATCACCACTACTATAGTGGGAAGACTACAATCCATTCTAAGGGGTAGATTTATCAATGTCCACAGCACATCGATAAATGCTGCCAGCATATGTTGTCGCCATTTATCTTTGCATAAGCATTTCTAGTTAAATGCTTGTGCAATGTCACCCCCTGCACATTTGCTGCTAGCAGGGGGTGTCAATCAACGCGATCGTATTCGATCGGGCTGATTGCTATATGCCACCTCAGAGGTGGCGGACGAGTTAAGGGAAGCTGTCTTATGACCGCTGTTCCTTAACTTACATTTCCGGCGAGCCGGAATGTACAGGGGTAGATAGCAGCATCAGCTGCTTGGTAAACCTACGCAATAATCTGAATTTATAACTATAACAAACAGGTTTTGTAAAACATGAATTCTATGTACAATCACAGTATGGTAATTGAAACACTAGTGGAAAACAATTTGTTCTAAGATTATTAAAAGTATATACATATTTAATTATGAGTGAAAAGAGTCTGCTTTAGCAGATAATCTACCTGTCCTCACATTACATTGCCCACTCAGCTTAGAGCATCTAGCCCTATATATTTACAATTCATTATTCATTTTGCTGTATTATCTACCATGGTATCTTGAAAAAAAATTACAAGTTTGTTGCAAAATAAATATTGATGTTATTTTATAACAAAAATAAGTAATTTAGTTTTACTTCCACCTAATTATGGTTCTCTCATATATGCAAGGCTACCTAAATATAATTGCTGTTATGAATAACAGGGATTTTAATTGCCGTACATCTTTTCTCTGATGCTTGTATTTTCTTAATGGGTAGCAGACTGTCAGTGCAAACTTAAGAGCAGTCAAAGACAAAAGTCACCAGCCAATAGATTTGATAAAGTTGATTCACATCAAGGGGAATGGGTGATCCGAGGCTTTGAAATTAAAACAAAACAGATCATTATGATGAATTTAAAAGTTGCCAATTAAATGAGATATAAGATGGCATCTAACACCACTCGAAAACATCTTGTAAGTAACAAAATATTTTTTTGATATTGTTTACTAGCTATTTTAATGTTGGTTTCTAAACCAGAGACAATTTAGTATACCCATACTGCCATCTATTGAAAGCCCCTTAGATTTTTGTAACATATATTATACACTGACAAAGGTACTTACTGCAAATACAATACAACTGTAAGGAAAACTAGTAATGAATTTCTCTCCCCCTGAGGTTTTTAATTGATCTCTTTCATGACAAAATATGAAGTCCTGTATTATGCTTGTCTTGCTTTAGAAATCCTTAACAGTTGGAAAAAGTACACTGTTATCAGCAACACCATGCTTGCCTTTAAATTTATTTTATGGACGCTTATTGAAACAATTATCTATTCAAAAGTAATTAGGGCACAATGTTTAAATAGCTCAGATGTGTTGTACTGTCCTATTCACATTGAAATTTTTTCTTTGTTATACTTAGAACATTTTCTAGTCCAAATTCTGCATATTCATGAGATGCATACTAGAAAATAAAACATTAAAAAGGAAGCTTCTCTCAGACGCTTCCAGACATATTTAAATATAGATTCAATTAAAGTGATAACATCTGTTAAATGCATTAAAATGAACCCAAGAGATTACATTTATTGTTGGATAACTATGTGAGTTGAGGTGCCAGCTGTGAGACTTAGCCAAAGATTACAAACAGGAAAAGAGAAAACAAATTCTTTATTTTATTCTCTACAAGACATTTTTGTACTAATTTGAGTCTGTGCAGTTATTTCAAGAATCCCAATTGTCAATCATAATTTAAATATAAGATGTCTTTTGGAGTACCTCAAGGATCTGTTCTGGGTCCTCTACTCTTTTCTATCTATACTTCTTCGCTGGGTAAACTTATTAACAGTTATGGCTTCAAATATCACCTCTATGCTGATGACACCCAGATCTGCGTCTCCACCTCTGCTCTCTCTCCCTCTGTCCTTTCTCATGTCAGTGACTGCTTATCTGGTATTTCTTCCTGGATGGCCTCTCACTACCTAAAGATTAACATGTCCAAGACTGAGCTCCTTCTTATCCCCTCCCCCCTCCCCTCCTCAAGCTCTATGCCAACTTCTGACTTCTCTATCCCTGTTGACGGCATCATCATTTCCCCATCACCCCAAGTCTGCTGCCTCAGAGTTACACTTGACTCAAATCTATCCTTCGTTCCCCATATCCAATCACTTTCTACATCCTGCCGCAACCATCTACGCAATATTTCCAAGATTTGCCCTTTTCTGAGCGCTAACACCACAAAGCAAATAATCCACTCCCTTGTTATTTCCCGACTACTGCAATAACCTACTCGCTGGCCTTCCTCTTTCCCGCCTCTCCCCCCTTCAATCCATCCTAAATGCCTCTGCCAGGCTGATCCTCCTTTCTTGTCTCTCTGTATTTGCTGCACCTCTCTGTGAATCCCTTCATTGGCTCCTCATTCACAGCAGAATTAAATTCAAAATTCTCACCCTTACATACAAAGCTCTCACCAACGTCACTCCTCTCTACCTATCCTATCTAATAAACAAGTATACTCCAGGCTGCCCACTAAGATCCAACAATGACCTGCTCCTTTCATCCGCAACTATCACCTCCTCTCATGCTAGACTGCAGCCCCTACCCTCTGGAACACTTTCCATCACGCTGTCAGGCTTTGCCCTAATCTTTCTTCCTTTAAATGCTCCCTGAAGACTTTTCTGTTCAGGGAAGTCTACCACCCAACTCAATAATAAATTAATTTCACTTACCTAACATTTCCCTCATCTAACTCTGCATTAACATCTTTCTCAATCTTGCAGTCCTCACCTCCTGTTTCTCAACCTCCTACCCTTCTAGATTCTATGTTCCCACGGGAATAGGGCTCTCAATTCCTCCTGTATGTGTGTATGTGTTTGTAAATATTGTCCTGTATCTTACAAGTCTTATATTGTTTTATTTAAATGAATTGTATCCATGCACAGCGCTGCAGAATATCTTGGTGCTTCATAAATAAAGTATAATAATAATTACATATTTCAATAATAACTTATACATGGGAATCATATACTGTATAACATATAATAGTGATGGAATTAAACTATATTGGTCCAGATTAAAAGTGGAGAGCTAAAATATTAGCGTTATTGTGCGCCAATATCACTCAAGTTAAATCAGTAGTGCTTTTATTTTTGTGCTCATATTACAAGTTGAAAGTAATATGTTAACAATCAAGCCAAAGTCTATGGTGTGCTAACATCTGCAGGTCTGTTAAATCCCACACCTCTATGGAAGTCAGCTAAAAACTCCTGTTGACTATCACTCCAGCACTAAGCCGAAGGTCAAATTGTGGAGTTCTTTGCTTTATATATATGTTCAAAGATTTTTTCTAATAACGAACATTAATGCTACATTTAATATGTATAAATTAATTATAGTTGAAAACCTTATTTGAATATTTTACATATTTATTTTCAAGTGTTAACATTTTCCTTCAGTTCTCCAAAAGTTTTAAATTTTACAGCGCTATTTTGTATTGCGCTCAAGCACAACATTACAAATTTCCATTTGTAATATAAGAAATAATAGCGATCCTTGCGTTATTCATTCAAAGTTTAAGGCCCGCTAAAAAAACTTAATAAAAAAATTATTGTTGCATTATGAGTCTCTGGTAAACCTTTTTTACCATTCAATTGTAATACTAGATTGTGCACTATTGTTTGTACAAGGTTGCTCTAAAAATAGCACACCCTGTGCTGTTATTGGTGCTCCACTTGTAATTTAGTCCTTTATGTGACTATCTGATATAAAGACATAGGGGCCAAGACATACGCTGTTGGCATTTAACATTGCACAAGCAGTTTTGGTGAAATGCTTATGCAATGCTGCCCCCTGCAGATTCGCGGCCAATCGCCCGCTAGCAGGGGTGTCAATCAACCCAATCGAATGCTATCGGACGGATTGATGTCCGCAGCCTCAGAGGCGGTGGACGAGTTAAGGAGCAGCGGTCTTAAGACCGCTGCTTCTTAACTACTGTTTCTGGCGAGCCTAAAGGCTTGCATGGAAACAGGGGTATTTAGCCCCATTCAGGCCATGATAAATCGGCTCCATAATCACTCAAAGTATTGTTCATCATATATTTGACATTCTAAAACCTTGCAGAGTTTGAGCAAGGTGACAGATACCTTATTATATGCGCTTCAATTACCAAAATCAAGCCTAATACTATAATATTATTAGATAAAGCTAATAACAAGGGCAGCTGCATTTTGGCCTCCATTTATTATCGTGCAGACGGACAGGTTCCCAATTAGGAATTTGTCCTCCCATGATCATAGATAGTGGGAAGAATCAGGCTGCCTGCATTTATCATTGCATGAGCAGCCGCCCTCGAGTGGCCAATGGCGCTCGGGCAGTGGCTGTCAATTACATTCGTCAGACTAATCCAGGGTGATTTTAAACTCCCATCTCAGATCTTGGGTATGGATTAAGAAGCAGTGGTCATGCAAGTCTGCACCGAAGGAGTTCCAAAGCTACATACACAGCTTGATAAATGGAACCCTTGATGTATGATCATTTTTTCCACTAGCAAATTAAACTTAATTTTTTTTTGTTAATAAGAAAACCCCATAACAAACAGAAACAGCATTATATACAAAACATAAAATAAACACAGGATGGCAGGGTCCTAGTGTATCAACCAGGTCCTAATAACTTTTGTTCATATTAACCCCTTAACGACCAAGTATGTGCCAGACTCAAATCTATCCTTCGTCCCCCATATCCAATCACTTTCTACATCCTGCCGTAACCATCTACGCAATATTTCCAAGATTTGCCCTTTTCTGAGCGCTAACACCACAAAGCAAATAATCCACTCCCTTGTTATTTCCCGACTAATGCAATAACCTACTCGCTGGCCTTCCTCTTTCCCGCTTCTCCCGCCTTCGAACCATCCTAAATGCCTCTGCCAGGCTTATCCACCTTTCTCGTCTCTCTGTATTTGCTGCACCTCTCTGCGAATCCCTTCATTGGCTCCTCATTCACAGCAGAATTAAATTCAAAATTCTCACCCTTACATACAAAGCTCTCGCCAACGTCACTCCTCTCTACCTATCCTCTCTAATAAACAAGTATACTTCAGGCCGCCCACTAGGATCCAACAATGACCTGCTCTTTGAATCCGCAACTATCACCTCCTCTCATGCTAGACTGCAGGACTAATGAAGTGCAGCACCTACCCTCTGGAACACTTTCCCTCACGCTGTCAGGCTTTGCCCCAATCTTTCTTCCTTTAAATGCTCCCTGAAGACTTTTCTGTTCAGGGAAGTCTACCACCCAACTCAATAATAAATGAATTTCACTTACCTAACATTTCCCTCATCTAGCTCTGCATTAACATCTTTCTCAATCTTGCAGTCCTCACCTCCTGTTTCTCAACCTCCTACCCTTCTAGATTCTATGTTCCCACGGGAATAGGGCCCTCAATTCCTCCTGTATGTGTTTGTAAATATTGTCCTGTCTCTTACAAGTCTTATATTGTTTTATTTAAATGAATTGTATCCATGCACAGCGCTGCAGAATATCTTGGTGCTTCATAAATAAAGTATAATAATAATTACATATTTCAATAATAACTTATACATGGGAATCATATACTGTATAACATATAATAGTGATGGAATTAAACTATATTGGTCCAGATTAAAAGTGGAGAGCTAAAATATTAGCGTTATTGTGCGCCAATATCACTCAAGTTAAATCAGTAGTGCTTTTATTTTTGTGCTCATATTACAAGTTGAAAGTAATATGTTAACAATCAAGCCAAAGTCTATGGTGTGCTAACATCTGCAGGTCTGCTAAATCCCACACCTCTATGGAAGTCAGCTAAAAACTCCTGTTGACTATCACTCCAGCACTAAGCCGAAGGTCAAATTGTGGCGTTCTTTGCTTTATATATATGTTAAAACATTTTTTCCAATAACGAACATTAATGCTACATTTAATATGTATAAATTAATTATAGTTGAAAACATTATTTGAATATTTTACATATTTATTTTCAAGTGTTAACATTTTCCTTCAGTTCTCCAAAAGTTTTAAATTTTACAGCGCTATTTTGTATTGCGCTCAAGCACAACATTACAAATGATCATTTGTAATATAAGAAATAATAGCGATCCTTGCGCTATCCATTCAAAGTTTAGGGCCCGCTAAAAAAACTTAATAAAAAAATTATTGTTGCAGTATGAGTCTCTGGTAAACCTTTTTTACCATTCACTTGTAATACTAGATTGTGCACTATTGTTTGCACAAGGTTGCTCTAAAAATAGCACACCCTGTGCTGTCACTTGTGCTCCACTTGTAATTTAGTCCTTTATGTGACTATCTGATATAAAGACATAGAGGCCAATTCATCAATGTCTGGCAGACATGATACGCTATAGCGTACCATGTCCGCCAGACATTGCTGAATGCCAACAGCATACGCTGTTGGCATTTAACATTGCACAAGCAGTTTTGGTGAAATGCTTGTGCAATGCCGCCCCCTGCAGATTCGCGGCCAATCGCCCGCTAGCAGGGGTGTCTATCAACCCAATCGTATGCGATCGGGCGGATTGATGTCTGCAGCCTCAGAGGCGGTGGTCGAGTTAAGGAGCAGCGGTCTTAAGACCGCTGCTTCTTAACTCCTGTTTCTGGCGAGCCTAAAGGCTTGCATGGAAACAGGGGTATTTAGCCCCATTCAGGCCATGATAAATCGGCTCCATAATCACTCAATAAAGTATTGTTCATCATATATTTGACATTCTAAAACCTTGCAGAGTTTGAGCAAGGTGACAGATACCTTATTATATGTGCTTCAAGTACCAAAATCAAGCCTAATACTATAATATTATATGTTAAAGCTAATAACAAGGGCAGCTGCATTTTGGCCTCCATTTATTATCGTGCAGACGGACAGGTTACCAATTAGGAATTTGTCCTCCCATGATCATGGATAGTGGGAAGAATCAGGCTGCCTGCATTTATCATTGCATGAGCAGCCGCCCTCGAGTGGCCAATGGCGCTCGGGCAGTGGCTGTCAATTACATTCGTCAGACTAATCCAGGGTGATTTTAAACTGCCATCTCAGATCTTGGGTATGGTTTAAGAAGCAGTGGTCATGCAAGTCTGCACCGAAGGAGTTCCAAAGATACATACACAGCTTGATAAATGGAACCCTTGATGTATGATAATTTTTTCCACTAGCAAATTAAACTTAATTTTTTTTGTTAATAAGAAAACCCCATAACAAACAGAAACAGCATTAGATACAAAACATAAAATAAACACAGGATGGCATGGTCCTAGTGTATCAACCAGGTCCTAATAGCTTTTGTTCATATTAACCCCTTAACGACCAAGTATGTGCCAGGCACAGTGAAAAACGAACCTGCTCAATGGAGCGCCCCTGGGGTATAACTGTATATGTCTCTTGAGAAATGGGATATAGGCACTACTAGGAGAGAGGGTGTAGGAATTGTAGTTAAGTTAAGAAACTATGTTTTCTATATTCATTTTCAGGAGGCAACCATTGTTCCCAGTGCGTCTGCACACGCACCCAAATTGAATACAAATCCAGAGAGAGAACATAAAGATGAATAAAAATCCAGAGAGAGAACATAAAGATATGTGCCAGGCAGGTCCTACAAAAAAACGGTTGTTAATGTCCAAAGACGTGCCTGGCACGTCCTCAGGGGTTTCAAGTGCTGGAAGCGATTATGATCGCTTCCAGCCACTTTGAGTGATGCCTCGATATTGAGGCATTCTGCAATACCCTTTTTTTAGCAACCGATGCAGAGAGAAGGAAGATGTAGGGGGGAGAATAAGTGTTGGGAATTTGGGAAATGGATCTGGGAAGGGGTAGGGTATTGAGAAGGGGCAGCTACACTACAGAAAAATGGGATTTTCCATATAAAAGAGCCACATTTTTACAAACCTGGGTACTGGCAGACAGCTGCCAGTACCCAATATGGTGGCAAATAGGTAGAGGGGGAGGGTCCGGGAGATGGGGCTAAGGGGGGACCCAACACTGCAGAATATATATATATATATATATATATACACGGAGTGCAGAATTATTAGGCAAATGAGTATTTTGACCACATCATCCTCTTTATGCATGTTGTCTTACTCCAAGCTGTATAGGCTCGAAAGCCTACTACCAATTAAGCATATTAGGTGATGTGCATCTCTGTAATGAGAAGGGGTGTGGTCTAATGACATCAACACCCTATATCAGGTGTGCATAATTATTAGGCAACTTCCTTTCCTTTGGCAAAATGGGTCAAAAAAAGGACTTGACAGGCTCAGAAAAGTCAAAAATAGTGAGATATCTTGCAGAGGGATGCAGCACTCTTAAAGTTTGGGCTGGTATCATCAAAGATGAGCTTGTGGGGCCTTTTCGGGTTGAGGATGGAGTCAAGCTCAACTCCCAGTCCTACTGCCAGTTTCTGGAAGACACCTTCTTCAAGCAGTGGTACAGGAAGAAGTCTGCATCCTTCAAGAAAAACATGATTTTCATGTAGGACAATGCTCCATCACACGCGTCCAAGTACTCCACAGAGTGGCTGGCAAGAAAGGGTATAAAAGAAGAAAATCTAATGACATGGCCTCCTTGTTCACCTGATCTGAACCCCATTGAGAACCTGTGGTCCATCATCAAATGTGAGATTTACAAGGAGGGAAAACAGTACACCTCTCTGAACAGTGTCTGGGAGGCTGTGGTTGCTGCTGCACACAATGTTGATGGTGAACAGATCAAAACACTGACAGAATCCATGGATGGCAGGCTTTTGAGTGTCCTTGCAAAGAAAGGTGGCTATATTGGTCACTGATTTGTTTTTGTTTTGTTTTTGAATGTCAGAAATGTATATTTGTGAATGTTGAGATGTTATATTGGTTTCACTGGTAAAAATAAATAATTGAAATGGGTATATATTTGTTTTTTGTTAAGTTGCCTAATAATTATGCACAGTAATAGTCACCTGCACACACAGATATCCCCCTAAAATAGCTATAACTAAAAACAAACTAAAAACTACTTCCAAAACTATTCAGCTTTGATATTAATGAGTTTTTTGGGTTCAATGAGAACATGGTTGTTGTTCAATAATAAAATTAATCCTCAAAAATACAACTTGCCTAATAATTCTGCACTCCCTGTATATATATATATATATATATACCTTTTATTTTAGTACTGGCAGACTTTCTGCCAGTACTTAAGATAGTGGTGACAATAGTGAGGTGGGGGAGGGAAGAGATCTGTTTGAGAGGGGTCAGGGAGGAATCAGGAGTGGGATGTGTCAGTTGGGAGGCTGATCTCTATACTAAAGCTAAAATTAACCCTAAAAGCTCCCTACAAGCTACCTAATTAACCCCTTCACTGCTGGGCATAATACAAGTGTGGTGCACAGCGGCATTTAGCGGCCTTATAATTACCATTTTGAGGTGAAATGGTGGCATGAAATATACCAAAATGGGCCTAGATTAATACTTTGGGTTGTCTAATATATATATATATATATATATATATATATATATATATATATATATATATATATGTGTGTGTGTGTGTGTGTGTGTGTTGTGAAGGGTTATTCAGGGATTTCTGACAGATATCAGTGTTACAATGTAAAAATGTAACTATCGCTAAAATTTGGGAAAAAATTGTTTGGAAATAACAAGGTGCTACTTTTACTTGCCCTATAACTTGCAACAAAAGAACATGTAAACATTGGGAATTTCTAAACTCAGGACAAAATTTAGAAACTATTTAGCATGAGTGTTTTTTGGTGGTTGTAGATGTGTAACAGATTTTGGGGGTCAAAGTTAGAAAAGTGTGATTTTTTTCCATTTTTTCATCATATTTTATAATTTTTTTTATAGTAAATTATAAGATATGATGAAAATAATGGTATCTTTAGAAAGTCCATTTAATGGTGAGATAAACAGTATATAATATGTGTGGGTGCAGTAAATGAGTAAGAGAAAAATTACAACTAAACACAAAGACCGCAGAAATGTAAAAATAGCCCTAGTCCTTAACGGTAAGAAAATGTAAAAATGGTCTGGTCACTAAGGGGTTAAATAGAATGCCATTCACAAGGACTGAGGAACACAAAAGTAGTAGTGCTTATCAGACCTCTGCCACTGAACTGGACAGTAAGATATTGCACCAGCTTTGTAGATTATATACAGTATCTATATATAGATTTTATTTTTTTAAGATCACTGATCGGCAGCTATGATTCAGAAAGAAGTGACACTATTGTGCTGCAATATTATTTCTCTGGAGGCAGCCCTAACAATGGCTGATATTTCAATAGTGCATGAGCATGAATGAAGAGAGCATAGAGGAAACAGCAAGCACTGCTCTATGTGTAATCAATTACCTGTGTAGTACTGGCACACAAAGTCATTTACCTACCATCTTTCCTAGTCTGCTCAGTGATTTCCAATATTTTGTGTAAGAAAGCTAATAATACCAGCTATGATTTGTTTTGGGTTTAATCTTCTAATAACTCATGTGTCAATCACCAACTCTTTAGGAGTATACTATAGAAGTATTAAATGTTATTTATGTAAATATGCTATTTTCTGTTTTACTTTTTATTTTCTAATGCCTCCTTAACAAGTGAACTCGTCTCCTCACTTCAGTTCTCATGATCTACTCACATTTAAAATCACTACAATTAAACACTGCATATAACAATGCTATCATCTCTTTCTCCAATTTTTGGTACTTTTAGCTGCATCTGACATTTCCTCTAATAGTGGGCCCAGTCAATCATTTAGGGAATCATTTAGCAATTTCCTTATCTATTAGAAGTAAACACTTTGGGGCCGATTTATCAAGTGTCTGGCGAATATGATCCGCTGTATCGAATCATGTCCGCCAGACATTGACAAATGCCCACAGCATACGCTGTCAGCATTTATCTTTGCACAAGCAGTTCTGGTGAACTGCTTGTGCAATGCCGCCCCCTACAGATTCGCGGCCGATTGGCCGATATCAGGGAGTGTCACTCATCCTGATTGTATGTGATTGGGCGGATTGATGTCCGCCGCCTCAGAGGAGGTGTACGAGTTAAGGAGCAGCAGTCTTAAGACCGCTGCTTCTTAACTCCTGTTTCCGGGGAGTTTGAAGGCTCGCATGGAAACAGGGGTATACGGCCCCATAGTCTACTTCTTACCTCTAAAACTGCTTTGCAGCTGGCGCCCCTGTCCTCACTGGCCACATACTTTTTTCAATTTGATTATCAGCTAGCAGTTAGTACAGCCTAACAGAAGACAACTGCTCACTCCAATACATTTTCTATAATGCACTTATGAGCTTCAGTGTGGTAGCTGTCACAAGTGACCGCTCTTTAACCAGCAAAATGAAAGCACAGAATTAAACAATTGGGAATGGGCAGTGGTTGCTTTATGGTAGGCTGAACCACTTACCGCTAATTTAAATTTAAAAAGCTGCAGTCAAGGGGAGGACAGCGGAACCAGCAAAGCCGTATCAGAGATACCTTTTTAATAAAATACTGTACAATTTCAATAATGTTTTAAGAGGTCACATATTTTTTTAATACATTTTACTGTTCATTTAAATAAAAGTGTCTGCACATTTATTTTAATAGAATATATTTGTAAATTAATGCATGTTTCATAAAAATTACATTTAAAAATGAATACGTTACAATAAATGTATATGAGATGTTATTTTACCAAAGGTTTAGAGAACTGTGAATGGGATATAATTATGCATTTTAGTTTAGATACTTTTATTTTGAAGGTGTTGATGTCTAAATATCAAATAAAATATTTTTATGTTTTATTGTACAGTTTATCAATATTTATTGTTCAAATAAATAAAACTATAAAACAACAGTATTTATAATGGCAATATGTTTTTGAGTGAAACATTTGGAACATAACCCTCAATATTATTTTAGTTTGGCATAACTGCTGTAGAGGTAAAAAACTCAATGAAATAATCTCAAGGGAAATATGCTAAATAATTTTATCTTTTATTTATGAAGCCACTGCATTTTCTGTAGTGCTACAATGTCATATAAAGTAGAGATGATTTGTGGAAATCCTGCCTGTAGAAAAGCATACACATTTTAAGTGACATAAAAACAAATATGCTTTAAAAATAGTTTTATATATATATATAATCAAAAAGAGAAGCGCACTCTCCGTCCTCATTTTGTCCCGAAAACATTCACAATAAACAGTGACGATTTTTGCAAAATATTCCTATTGGAGTGCACTTCTCTTTTTGATTATACCTACCTTTTGCTGCACCCTGGGTTGCTGATATCATAGTCTGGAGTGCGATCTGTTTGGATGTTCTATATTATATACAGGGAGTGCAGAATTATTAGGCAAGTTGTATTTTTGAGGATTAATTTTATTATTGAACAACAACCATGTTCTCAATGAACCCAAAAAACTCATTAATATCAAAGCTGAATAGTTTTGGAAGTAGTTTTTAGTTTGTTTTTAGTTATAGCTATTTTAGGGGGATATCTGTGTGTGCAGGTGACTATTACTGTGCATAATTATTAGGCAACTTAACAAAAAACAAATATATACCCATTTCAATTATTTATTTTTACCAGTGAAACCAATATAACATCTCAACATTCACAAATATACATTTCTGACATTCAAAAACAAAACAAAAACAAATCAGTGACCAATATAGCCACCTTTCTTTGCAAGGACACTCAAAAGCCTGCCATCCATGGATTCTGTCAGTGTTTTGATCTGTTCACCATCAACATTGCGTGCAGCAGCAACCACAGCCTCCCAGACACTGTTCAGAGAGGTGTACTGTTTTCCCTCCTTGTAAATCTCACATTTGATGATGGACCACAGGTTCTCAATGGGGTTCAGATCAGGTGAACAAGGAGGCCATGTCATTAGATTTTCTTCTTTTATACCCTTTCTTGCCAGCCACGCTGTGGAGTACTTGGACGCGTGTGATGGAGCATTGTCCTGCATGAAAATCATGTTTTTCTTGAAGGATGCAGACTTCTTCCTGTACCACTGCTTGAAGAAGGTGTCTTCCAGAAACTGGCAGTAGGACTGGGAGTTGAGCTTGACTCCATCCTCAACACGAAAAGGCCCCACAAGCTCATCTTTGATGATACCAGCCCAAACCAGTACTCCACCTCCACCTTGCTGGCGTCTGAGTCGGACTGGAGCTCTCTGCCCTTTACCAATCCAGCCACGGGCCCATCCATCTGGCCCATCAAGACTCACTCTCATTTCATCAGTCCATAAAACCTTAGAAAAATCAGTCTTGAGATATTTCTTGGCCCAGTCTTGACGTTTCAGCTTGTGTGTCTTGTTCAGTGGTGGTCGTCTTTCAGCCTTTCTTACCTTGGCCATGTCTCTGAGTATTGCACACCTTGTGCTTTTGGGCACTCCAGTGATGTTGCAGCTCTGAAATATGGCCAAACTGGTGGCAAGTGGCATCTTGGCAGCTGCACGCTTGACTTTTCTCAGTTCATGGGCAGTTATTTTGCGCCTTGGTTTTTCCACACGCTTCTTGCGACCCTGTTGACTATTTTGAATGAAACGCTTGATTGTTCAATGATCACACTTCAGAAGCTTTGCAATTTTAAGAGTGCTGCATCCCTCTGCAAGATATCTCACTATTTTTGACTTTTCTGAGCCTGTCAAGTCCTTCTTTTGACCCATTTTGCCAAAGGAAAGGAAGTTGCCTAATAATTATGCACACCTGATATAGGGTGTTGATGTCATTAGACCACACCCTTCTCATTACAGAGATGCACATCACCTAATATGCTTAATTGGTAGTAGGCTTTCGAGCCTATACAGCTTGGAGTAAGACAACATGCATAAAGAGGATGATGTGGTCAAAATACTCATTTGCCTAATAATTCTGCACTCCCTGTGTATATATATATATATATATATATATATATATATATATATATATATATATATATATATATATATATATATATATATATATATATATACAATGGAGAGAGAAAATTGGTGAAAAAACACCCATTCGCAACATAGGATATTTGCATTAGCAAATCGGAAATATGTACTGTAAATACATAGTTAAAATCTTAATTGAATATGGATATTGCATAAATATGTTGTTATATATTTTCATCTACTTAATGGCAAAGGGCTCTAATGCACTTATATATATGCCTATAAATGTGTACAAATATATTAATGTGTTTGTATGTGTATATATGTCTGTCAAAACATATATAAATACATAAATATATATGTACACATATATAGGTATATATATATATATATATATATACTGTATATACACAGTACTTACATACATATAAATACATCTTTAGCAATGTATCTGTATGTATCTCTATGTTAAAGTACTTTGGCGGCTTTTTTTTTTTCTAACACCCGAGGCCTCATATAGTGTTTTGTGCAACTTTTTTGTTTCGGAAAACAGTTAACCACAGCTCTGAGATTGCGATAAGGATTAAAGTGTAAATAGAGATAGCGCTAGCGTAATCACGATTTCACTTAACTTGTAATATGAGCGCAATTACCGTTTGTGTCTCACTGGTAATTGAGCCCATAATGAATGAGGAGGATATTGAATTTATTTCAGACCTATATGCAAAATTTTAACACTGTCCTAGCCGTCTTCCTTGAATCCAAAAAGAAATAGGGCTGAACCTGGAGCTCCAAGTGAGCTGCTTTATTATTATTATTATTATTATTATTATTATCAGGTATTTGTAGAGCGCCAACAGATTCCGCAGCGCTGTAAACATAGTCGGTATACAGGATAGCTTTTGTAGGGATGAAGTGGGTAGAGGGCCCTGCCGAGAGTTTCACTGTTGTAGTCGGCTCTTATGAAGGCGATCTTCAAACAGCTGGGCTCAAGGGCTTACATTCTAAGGGGTTCAAGGGGAAAGCAATAGAGTTAGGAAAGGTTAGTGTTGGTTGTATGCATTCCTTAATAGTAGAGTTTTTAGGGAGTGCTTGAAGCTGTTAAAGCTAGGGGAGAGTCTTATGGAGCGAGGCAGGGAGTTCCACAAGATGGGGGCCAGTCTGAATAAGTCCTGTAAACGAGAATGTGAGGAAGTAACAAGAGAGGAGGAGAGGAGGAGATCTTGAGCTGATCGAAGGGGACAGGAGGGAGAGTATCTGGAGACAAGTTCTAAAATGTAGGGGGGAGCTGTGCAGTTGAGAGCTTTGTATGACAGAGTAAGGATTTTATGTTTAATCCTAGAGGCAAGAGGAAGCCAGTGAAGGAATTAGCAGAGAGGTGCAGCAGATGAAGAGCGACGAGTAAGGAAGATGAGCCTGGCAGAGGCATTCATAATGGATTGTAAAGGAGCTATGCAACAGCTAGGTAGACCAGAGAGGACGGAGTTGCAGTGGTCGAGGCGGGAAAGGATGAGAGAGTGGATTAAAATCTTAGTTGTATCTTGTGTAAGGAAATGTCTAATTTTAGAGATGTTTTTAAGGTGGAAGCAGCAGGCTTTAGCCAAGGACTGAATGTGAGGAGTGAAGGAAAGATCTGAGTCAAGTGTGACTCCAAGACATCGGGCATGCGGGGTAGGGGTAATGATGGAATTATCAACAGTTATAGAAATTTTGGGGGTGGAGGCATTGGAAGATGGGGGAAAGATAAGGAGTTCAGTTTTTGAGAGATCTAGCTTAAGGTAGTGAGAGGACATTCAAGATGAGATGTGAGAAAGACAGTTAGTGACACGGGTTAGTAAGGAAGGAGGTAGGTCTGGTGCAGAAGGTAGGTTTGGGTGTCATCAGCATACAAATGATATTGAAACCCATGGGACTTTATTAAGGAACCTAATGATGACGTGTAGATTGAAAAGAGAACGGGACCGAGGACAGAGCCTTAAGGTACCCCAACAGAAAGTGGTAACGGGGCAGAGGATGCTCTGGAGAAGGCTACACTAAATGTACGGTTAGTCAGATAGGAAGAGAACCACGAGAGAGCTGTGTCGCATATGCCGAAGGATTGGAGGGTTTGGAGCATAAGATGGGTGGTCAACAGTGTCAAAGGCTGCAGACAGGTCAAGGAGGATAAGCAAAGAGAAGTGGCCTTTGGATTTTGCTGTAAGTAGGTCGTTGGTAACCTTGACAATAGCTGTGTCTGTAGAGTGATGGGGACGAAATCCAGATTGCAGTGGGTCAAGAAGAGAGTTTAGTGTAAGGAAATGGGAAAAACAAGCATAAACTAGCTTTTTGAGGAGCTTTGAGGCAAGAGGGAGTAGGGAAATAGGGAGGTAGTTGGATGGGGAGGTTAAATCGAGGGAAGGTTTTTTGATGATAGGTGTGACCAGTGCATGTTTTAGAGATGAGGGAAATATACCAGAGAGGGAGGGGAGTAGCGGTGAGGGGATGGGGTCGAGGGGACAGGTAGTGAGGTGGGAGGACAGTATAAGGGCAGAAACTTCATCCTCATTAACAGGGGCAAAATAGCTGCATTTTTGGATATTTGGGTTTTGGATGATTGTGAGCTTTTGAGGGGGTGGGAGATTTGTAGTATTTTGAGAGCTGATTTCACTTCTGATGGAGTCAATTTTGTTATTGAAATGGCTGGCAAAATCTTGAGCTCAGAGAGAGGTTTTAATAGGAGGAGGGGTGGGCGGAGAAGAGTATTGAATGTGGAGAACAGACGTTTTGGGTTAGAGGAAAGAGTAGAGATGAGATTAGAGAAGTATTGCTGCTTATAAAGATTAAGGGTAGAATAGTAGGAATTCAGGAGGAACTTGTAGTGAAGAAAGTCAGCTGAACTCCAAGATTTCCTCCAGTGTCGCTCAGCAGTACGGTAACATCTGCGTAGGTACCGTGTCAGAGGAATATGCCAGGGCTGAGGATGAGAGTGTGGTTTCTGAGCTATGGTTGTAGGGGCCAGATCGTCAATGACCGATGTAAGGGTGGAGTTATACTGGCAGATAGATTGGTCAGGGCAGGAAAAGGAGGTGATGGATGAGAGGAGAGGAGAGGTTTAAGAGAGCTAGCGAGCTGTTGCATATTTAGTGACTTAGTTCTTCTGTGAAGTTTGGTGTGAGGGGTAGAGGGAGGGGGAGTTGTAGGTAGGGAAGTGATGTTGCAAGTTAGGAGATGATGGTCAGAGAGAGGAAAAAGGGAGTTTGTTAATTTTTAGAGATTGCATCGATAGGTGAAAATCAGATCAAGGGAATGACCATCTTGGTGAGTGGGAGAGTCAGTCCATTGTGAGAGGCCGAAAGAGGAAGTGAGTTGAAGAAGTTGTTTTGCAGAGGAGGCAGTGATATTGTCAAGAGGGATGTTGAAGTCGCCGAGAATGAGGGTAGGGGTATCTGAGGAAAGGAAATAAGGAAGCCAGGCAGCAAAGTGATCTAAAAAGTGAGTTGGGGAGCCAGGGGGGCGGTATATGGCTGCAACACATATAGAGAGGGGAGAGAATCAGGTGTGCTTCAAATGAAGAAAATGTGAGGGAAGAGAAGGGTTGTATTTGTTGAAAGGTGCAACGAGAGGAAAGTAAAATACCAACACCATCTCCTTGTCTATTGCCAGACCTATGAGTGTGGCTGAAGTGGAGACCCCTGTGTGACAGTGCAGCAGTGGATGCTGTGTCTGAAGCAGAGAGACAGGTTTCTGTAAGAGCCAGAAGGTTAAGAGAGTGGGAGATAAAGAGATCATGGATAGGAGGGAGCTTGTTGCACACAGAGCGAGAGTTCCAGAGTGCACAAGTGAAGGGGGAGGAGGTTTTAGATGTAAGAGGAATGCGATTAAGGTTACCAGAGTTTTGTTTATGAAGTCTATTGAAAGGCACACAAGGATGTGAAAGGCTAGGAGGTTGTGAGGGACCAGGATTAGGGGAGATGTCGCCAGCAGCTAGTATGAGCAAGAGGGAGAGTGACATGAGATGAGAAGCAGATTTGCAGTAATGAGACTGTTTTTGGGCTGAAGTGCAGGGGGGAGAGAAAGTGTTTAGGAATAGGTAAAGTTCATGAGTACAAAAAGTAAGGTGAGTATAAGAGAGATGGGCTAATAAACAGTGCAGGTGGAGAGGGAGAAGGAGTAATTGAGTAATGTAGTTTGTTATAGAGACGAGGTAGCAAAAAGGAGTATGAAGATATTGAGCATTATTATGAAAGTGGGTACCAAGTAAACCCATAAGACACAGTTTTACAGCAGCACTTGCAAAAGGATACAATGAGATACATAAAGTACAGTATTACAAGAGTACTTGCCTTGTGTCTTGCCCCTTGCCCAATCCTTGTTAAATTCTTGTCTAATTCTTAAATTAGTGTCTCACTTATAAAATGTTCACTTTGAAAATGTGAACATATGCTATTGTTAAAATGTACACTGACCAGGCAATGCACCCACCCTGTGCAATGCACCTCCCAAACTAGTGTGAAATATATACAGGCAGGGCAGTCAGCCGAGTCCACTAAATTTAGTTGATTGCTAATCAAAGACAATTGGAAAGGCCAATTGGAATGTTAGAGTCTGTCCAGGTCAGGGTGAGATGAGTTAAGTAAACAGACAATAAAATTTGGAGGAAGTTGAAGCAATGGCATAAGACAGCTTATAAATTTAAGAATAGCAACTATTGATAAGGATTGAACATCACATGGCAATTAACTAAACATTAGAAGACATTGGGAACAACATTACAATAAATGCAGGACTTAATTTTAACAACCTAAATTCATGTGCTCAATACACATAAACACATACAAAAAAGAGAGATTTGGGGTACAGTGAAATGACACAAAAGCAGAGGAATTAGCAGGGTTTCAATGCAGGGGCTCAGTTCACATACCAAAACAAGAGATTTGGAGTACAGTGAAATGACACAAAGCAGAGGAATTAGCAGGGTTTCAATGCAGGGGCTCAGTTTACATACCAAAACGAGAGATTTGGAGTACAGTGAAATGACACAAAAGCAGAGGAATTAGCAGGGTTTCAATGCAGGGGCTCAGTTAACATACCAAAAAGAGAGATTTGAAGTACAGTGAAATGACACAAAAGCTGCTTCCTATAAACATAATGGTGCATCTTGCAGGGGTTTAATGTCAGCACACAAACAACATATTCCCTTTCCAATTACCCCTGCCTTGTGTTTATGTTAAGTTCAAACAGCAACCACAAGTTGCAAGTAAACTCAGTGTATAGAAGACTGAAATAATCAGTCTTAATGAAACAGTTATCTGTATCTATATATTAGGGGATAACCTCTTACTTCCCAGGAACAATACATTTCTATTAACCTAGCTTTGTGATGGTATACTATAGATTTTATTAAAGGGGCAATAAGAGCATTCTTTAATAAATTAGAGCATTTTCTTATTTCACTATTACTTGATTGTGGGGTCAATCACACTATATCATCAGATTATTATTGACATGTTTTCAGTAAACCTTTTTTTTTTTAATCTACCCAATCACAATCATTTGCCATTGTTTATAGGCACCATATTCATTTTTGTCTCACCAAAAAGGTCCTATATACACAACAGGACAGTCATGTTCAAGGTTATCACATTCCTAGTTCTCCATATTCTTCAACAGAAATAGACCCTTTTTGACATATTTCATTCAACAGCTAAAGTGGCTCAATGAAATGCCAAATTTGCCTTTTCAATGTATTAGGGAGCATTCAAGTATGGTTAGACTTAATTAGTTGTTTTGCACAACATACAGAAAATAGCAGATAATGCCATATTTGATAATCTTTTGATATTCGAATATTATATATATTTGAGATTCATTAAAACAATATTCAGATTAAAGGTCAGATTATGAGTGGGGCACAAACGTTTGCGCAAGCAATAAGGTGTTTATGGCAGGGGTTTGCGGGCATCGGGCTTACCACTCACATTACGAGAAGAAAGTAAGCGTGATTTACGCTAGAATAATTACCGCAACTTCAGTGCTCTGGTTACCTGTTTCGTGAAACTAAAAAGTTTTTAAAACTGCATCAAAAATATATTACAACATATAGATAAACTCTTATCTAAACTATCTAATAAAAATTATTTTTTTTAAATATTGCTCACAAAAGTTATTAGCTCAAACAGAGATCTCATGTGCTAGAAAATAAAAGGAAGGCAAAGGGCTTTAACATTAAGATATTAACATATACATCTCTAAAGATGAATATGTATATATAGGTCTATATAAGTGTATGTATGTATATATATATATATATATATATATGTATATATATATACATATATATATATATATATATATATATATATATATATAAGCCAAGTTCAATTTATTCATACATATGAGATACTGAATCTACCCATTGAGAAAGGTACCAGGCCGGTACCGAAACGTTTGGGGGTAAATTGTGCTACGATGCATTGATGTGAATAAGAATAAACGACTTTGATATTCAGAGCGGTGAGTGCAGCGTTTTTATTCTGTATGAATAAATTGAACTTGGCTTATATGTGTTACGCAGCACCCTGGCAGTTGCTCATATGGTCTTAGGGAGTGCACCTGGAATTGGATTGGTATATATATATATATATATATATATATATGTGTATTTACAGACATATAAACACATAAATACATATGTATGCATATACTGTATAGACATATATAGAAGTGCATTGGAGTCATTTGCAGTTAAGTAGATAAAAACATAAAAATACATATTTATGCAATAGTCAATTTTAAGAAAGGTTTTACCTATGTATTTACTGTAAATATTTCACATTCCAATGTTCTGTACATAGCAGAAAATGTTCTATGTATTGACAAATAGATAGTCCTATATAAATCTGTATATATCTATACCTATATATAATCATGTTTATATATAGGTATAAATATATATTGTACTAACTTACCATCAGATATTGTAGAAATATGTATTTATGAATAAATAGAACATATTGTTGTATGTGAAGAATATTGGAACAGGAAATGTCGGGTTAGTGCACATAAGAATATGCCATCAGTTTGCGCGAGAGTGGGGTATATTATTTTCTCTCCATTGACTTCTATTGTGAATACGTGAACGAGCACGCAATATTCTAAGTTCCGCTTTTTGCGCTCTTCGGGTTAGCACACAAGTAAAAACTGTTTACTTTCTACTCACAATACGAAGGCAACCCGGCGAGCACAAAAAGCTTACTTCTAGCACAATTAACGCTCTAAGGCCCCAAGTTATCAAGGTCTGGCGGACCTGATCTGACAGTGCGGATCAGGTCCGCCAGACCTCGCTGAATACGGCGAGCAATATGCTCGCCGTATTCAGCATTGCACCAGCAGCTCGCAAGAGCTGCTGGTGCAACGCCGCCCCCTGCAGACTCGCGGCCGCCAGCAGGGAGGTGTCAATCAACCAGATCGTACTTGATCGGGTTTAATTGCGGCGATGTCTGTCCGCCTGCTCAGAGCAGGCCGACAGGTTATGGAGAAGCGGTCTTTGTGACCGCTGCTTCATAACTTCTGTGTCTGGCGATCCTGCAGGCTCGCCAGAAACACGGAGCATCGAGCTCCATACGGAGCTTGATACATATGCCCCAAAGTGTGTCCATTGTTTGCACTTTGAAGATGTACAGTGTGTGAATTTTTAAATCCTGTTATTAAAGATGTTATAAGTTGTGGGTACTTTCTTGTAAGATAATATTTTTCAGAATAGTTCTTCTTGAAACTAGACAAACATTGCACAAAACCAAAAAATGGTTTTTGCTTAATTATTTGAGATTATAATGTATTTACATATTAAGCACTTTTACAGTATGATTAATATAGAATGTATTGCAGAAGTCCCTTCCCAAGGCTATTCTAATGGATTGTGGTTGATTGTATGCAGATCTTCAGCCTGGTTTATCATGGAAAACAGGGTTCTTCAAACTTTTTTTCCCAAGACCCAGTGCAATCATACCACATGCCTTTACGACCCTATTTTTATGCTTGATCTGAAAAATTCTGAAGTAATATACAACAAGATAGCTGTAATTTTTGGCAGAGAGTAAAATGTTTGTGTACTTCATACCTCGTTGTAGTTAAACTTGAACATGTTGTAAAAGGTAATAACATACACACACACACCCTCTTATACAATGCACATCCACACATCTTCTCATACAACACACATACAAGTCGCGACCCAGTAATCATGGTGCTGCGACCCAGTAATGGGTCCCGACTCGTGGTTTGAAGAACAATGATGTAAAACAGTGCAGTAGTTTACAGTAGTTAGTCAATGTACTGTACATGTTACATACATTGCTTAGCTTCCTCCCCCCACCACCACCATATGATGGAGGTTAGGGCCGCCACTAGAAATTTTGGGGCCTCTGACTTAACCATTGATCAGGCCCCCCCCCCCCCTTGACATGTGCAATTTTTGACCAAGTGACTAAAATGTATATGCACTTTATTCTTAAGTGTCTATTTAAACTTGGAAATGTTGTAAAGGTAGTAACATACAAACACACAGACGCACTCATACACTGAAACACACACTCACACATAGGGATTCACATATAGACACTCTAGCAAACACACAAAGAAACACACAAACAGACACAGACACCCAAACAGACACTCAGCACTTGATTACATTGACCTGACAAGTATTGAGGTAGACTAAAGTTTTGTAAAAAAAAAAAAAAAAAGGAGATTTAAGAAAACAAAATATGGTGTTCTGATTATCTTTTTGTAAGGGAAGATGCCAACTAAATGATGACAACAGCATGCAGTGGCTGAAAGGAAGGGCCCTGAACTGCCTAAACAATAATTTAAAGGTTAAATGGTGGATTGGCGACTTCCATAAAGATCTCAGTCTCAAAGTCTGTAGAAAGATGTGAATAATCAGTAGTAAGGTCAAAATGTATTAAAAAGGAACAGACAATGGTGACACACACAAACTCAAACTTACACATACACCAGAGAAAACACAGACAGAGGCAGCCTCAGAAAACACACAAAGACATAAACACACACACACAGAGACATCCAAAGAAAACACACAAAAACATACACACACACCCCCTCACAGAGACACCCACAGAAAACACACACCCTCACAGAGACATCCACAGAAAACACAGACATACATACATACACATACACACCCTCACAGAGACATCCACAGAAAACACAGACATACACACCCACCCTCAGAGAGGCATCCAGAGAAAATACACAAAGGCAAACATACACACACCCTTGCAGAGACACCCATAGAAAAAGCTCAAAGACATATGCACACACCCTCACAGACATCCACAGAAAATGCACAAAGACATACACACCCTCCCTCACAGAGAGACCCACATAAAAAAAATACATACACACTCATAGAGACACAAACCAAAGCACAAAGACATAAACACAGACACTCACAGAAACACTCACAGGAGGAAACCTTTATGCACCTTGCATCCCCTAAATCAATAGTGTGTGACATGCATGAGAAAAAAAATGCAGAAATTAAGAGATCACTTTAAAAAAAAATCATATTTGCAAATGTGTAAACAAAACTAATTCTGTGAATTCAAAACTGTACATTAATGATCTGGGTAGATGGCTAGATGAAGAAAAGTACTTTTAAAAGGTTGACATATGTATTTTTGTTTTTTCCCCAGTTTCCCCAACCAAGAGCACCACTTCAAATATAGTGTACAAATGTTCCCATCTGTCAGCTGTACTTATGGATTTTGAAAATGCTGTACTCTATATGGTCTTGGTGGAACTATAAGCTGTGGTACTCATACCATTAGATCTGGTTAAATGCAGGATTTAGGCTTGTTGGTATGTATTTCAAAATTAAGACAGCTGTAGTGTAAACTGAACAGTTTTAAGTTAACCTGTCTCATTTCAAACACTGAGCAATCTTAGTCTGAGAGTAAACTGGAATGTAATATATATATATATATATATATATATATATATATAAAGAAACAGAGTTGTGATTATGGCGCAAAAAAATGCAGTCAGCTGGACAGAGAAAAGCCAGTAAAGCTAGAATGGTACTAGTGCCGCCTCAGACTACCTATCGAAGCTGTGGGCTCCCAAGACCCCTAGCTCCAATATGAAATTTAGAATCAGAATAGAAGAAAGGGAAGAATGTTAAGGGCGTACCGTGTAACCTCCAATGTTATGTATAATAAATAGTAATATGATAACAAATAGTGGACCTAAGTATAAAACACCCAAAAAAGAGTATTAAATGAATCCACTAAAAATAAAAATATATAAATGTAGATATAAATAGATACAATTAAATATAAAATGCACAGGTCTCCTCTATCATAGAGTATTGTTACCATGGAGAGATAGATATCATCAGGATATACAAGAAACAGAGATATGCAATTTAAATAGACCAGTTCATTTTTTAGAAAACAGTCTAAGGAAACTAGAGAAAAAGAAAACCGATCCCCTGCCACCAACAGTGGAAGTTCCCCAATGGAGAACAAGAGGCCAACAAAAAAGGGGAAATGAAGATTTAGAGGAAGTAGAGGAGGAAGAGTGAGCAGGGGCAAAAAGGAAAAGACCAACACATCTTCTTCAAACGAAGATGTGAAGATGAAAATATTTAATCTTTCAACTAGAGTCTTAAAGCCTTATGAACAGACTCTATTGGAAAAAGGTCTATCTTTTGCCCCCACTAGGGGTCCAAACCCCTTCCAGCTATTTGTGGACTTTAATAAGTACACTAGAAATCTAACTTTAAAAAGATTCTTTGAGAAACAAAAGACACAACAAAATCAGAATTCTGAAGATGTCGAAGGGGAAACCCTTATGACACTAGAAACCTTGGAGCAGGAAAGTTTATATACTCAAGATCTAGATGAAGGACAAAGAAACGTACATACAACCCTCAAACCCAGTTCCACGTTTTTTCCTATTAATGCCAAAGGTAACTGTATTCCAGTGTTTGCCAAACTGGTTCAAGAAGACCTTGACAATTTGTGTAAACAATACAAAATAAAAAAAGACAACCTGTCCAAAAAAGAAAAGGACTTTATTAAAACACTAGAGAAGGATCACAATATTATAATTAGAGAAGCGGACAAGGGGGGTGGTATTGTCCTCCAAGATCGAGAGGACTACCTAAAGGAAGCAAGAAGACTACTGGATGATACAAATACATATAGGAAATTAAAATCAAGTCCTGTTAATATCTTTGTAAATGAATATAAACATCTATTGGACGATGCAAGACACCTCAAGGTAATCAATGAGAACGAATGGAAGTATCTACAAAATGATACACCAGTGACGGCGATATTTTACCATCTGCCAAAGGTCCACAAGGACTTGGAAAATCCCCCGGGTAGACCAATAGTCTCAGGGATAGGTTCTCTGACATCAAAACTTTCAGAGTACATAGATTTTTTCCTACAACCCCTTGTCCCAAAATTAAAATCGTTTTTGAGAGACACACCAGATACTCTTAAAAAGTTCAGCAATGTAAAATGGAAAGAGGGTCTGTTGTGGGCCACAATGGATGTTAGTGCTCTGTACACTAACATCCCACATGAAAAAGGGATCCAATCTATTTGCTATTGGCTTCAAGAAGACAATACACTTCATAAGAATCAACAATATTTTCTATTGGAAGCAATTAGATTTATATTGGAAAAGAATTACTTTAGTTTTGAAAAAGAGTATTTTCTCCAAGTTACGGGCACAGCAATGGGGACAAAATTCGCCCCAAGCTATGCCAATCTTTACCCTGGTCTCTGGGAAGAGGAAGTCATTTAGCACAATAATGTCTATCTACCAAACATCATAGCTTGGGGCAGATATATAGATGACATTATTATGATCTGGGATGGCAGTGCCAATTTGTTGGATGAATTTGTCAAGAAACTCAACTCTAATGATTTTAATCTTTCTTTTACAAGTAAAACAAGCCCACAAGAAATTGACTTCTTGGATATTGTATTTTTCCAAGAGAACAATGAGATACATTCAAAACTTTTTAAAAAAAGTAACTGACAGCAATGGGTATCTCCATGCTTAAAGCTGTCATGACAAAAATTGGATTAAAAATATCCCCATGGGCCAATTTCAAAGGCTGAAAAGAGACTGTTCCAAACCTATGAAAGGGAGACAAAGAACCTAAATAGGAGATTTAAAGCCAGGGGGTATAATACATATAATCTTTCTCAAGCAATGAATAAAGTGGATAGAATGGACAGAAAACTTCTCCTGGATACAGGAGAAAGAAAAGAGCAAAAGAAACCAGAAGAGAACCAGGGGTCGGTAAATTTTGTTACCACATATAATGAAGGTGCATCTGAAATAAAAACCATAATAAAAAAACACTGGCATATTTTGAAGAAAGATAGCCTTCTGGACTCAATTACAACCAAGGAGCCAAGATTAATATTTAGAAAAAATAAAAATCTGAAAAACATATTGGCTCCAAGTCAACTTAAATTTGTGGTGGGATCTGAAACCAACTGGTTAAATAAAGCAACAGTAGGATTTTTTAAATGCAATAGAAAGAATTGCATTGCCTGTATACACCACTTCTCAGCAAATAAACTGACCAAAGATATAACCTCCACTGTTACCAACAAACAATATAAGATTGAGAGTCTTTGCAACTGTCGGACAGAATTTGTTGTTTACCTCTTGCAATGTAGGTGTGGTCTCCAGTATGTGGGGCGGACCACTAGACCCTTCAAAAAGAGACTACTCGAACATATTAATAATATCGAGTCTAGAGAAAAGAATCACAGCCTTTCCGCACACTACAGAGATAAACACAATAAAATCCTGAATTGCCTCAGGGGTACAATCATTGAATGTGTACAAAATAACAAGAGAGGTGGGGATAGAGAACTAAGTCTTCGTAAAAGAGAGACATATTGGATATATACTCTGGGAACATTGAATCCAAAAGGTCTTAATAAGGATATTGACCTTGCGGCCTTTTTAGAATAATGAAGAGTCTCCATATGCTTAAGTTCACTATAAAAATTGCCCTACTATTGAGGGGATCCTCAGGTGTTTTTTTTGGTACTCTGTGTACACTTCTGCTGTTCTTAATTTGATGCAATTGATATCCCCCCCCCATAGTTTTTATTAATGCCATAAAATAGTTGGGGATTTTAGTATGTAGTGTTAAATACCTTTCTGGATTTCATCAAATATAACTATTGATTAAAATGAATTTTAGTTTATTGAGCCTTTTATAATAACATAAATGATGTATTAGGTACTATTAGCTAATGGTTTACACACTTGTATCAAAAGTAAAAATTAAGAATACAATTTTAACTCTTAACCCTTTAAGGACACAGCTTTCAGTTTGCTCAATTGTTTTATGACGGAATAATTCCGTCATATGTCCTTAAGAGGTTAAGGATACGCATCAGATAATTTCTATCTAGTGTAAAATCGCCATATAAATAGGGAATGTAAAATTGATGAGATAAGCTCTATATCTAGTTAAATAAAATGACATTCTCTTATAATCAAGGCATATCAAAAGGGATGTCTCTTGATGCCCAAAGGGCTAATATTGTTGGGGTTTTTTATTTTATGGTTGCTATTTTAATTTTATTTATCTTATTTATATCTATTTTATATCTGTACATATCGTTACATTCATGTTGCAATGTGTTTATATATTTGTAATTAGAGTCCTAATATGGTCTCATTATATGGTCTTTTCTTCTAAGACATGCTTTATAATAGACTAATTTGTTTTTTATTCTATGGATTCATGAACATTTTGCACGATCTATGATTTATGATGGATATATTGAACAACTGCTATTTAGGGTAGCTTAATACCGCAAACACATACAAATGTGAAATATCGAAGGACATTGAATTATCATCTCTGTCATGTCTGAAAATGGATGCTAGGGTCACATTGTTTTACCTTTTAAATTAAACTAAATGGACTATTGAAGGACATCAAATCTTCAGTTGTGCCAGGTTTTAAAATGGACGCTCCGGGAACACTGTTCATTTTCTCCCGGAGGTCACGTGACTGCTTTTTCTCCAATCATTCCCTGGGTAGAACAGGGGCGTGTCGCCACTCCGTTTTATAGTAAAAGGGATGAGTGAACATTCTGTAATTTTCCTCTGAAGAAGAAGGTCGTATATGCCCAAGACCTTCGAAACGCGTTAGGACCTATTGATACTCTATGTACTTTATGTACTTTTATGCTGTGGACTTTTTCCATTGATGTTTTGAACCATATTTGTTTATTAATCTATACTGCTGGTTTTTAAAGTGTTACCAAAAATATTAAAGGCTAAAAATTACCTCATAATTTATTGAGGGTGTTTAATGTGAGTAAGACTAGCTCGAATAATTTTGAATGTGGTGTGAACTAGCATACAGGGTTGCACTATTATTTTCTACCCTTTCTCTTACTCACATATGGCTACATGAGTTAAAGAGCCGGAGAAGACACAGCAACAAATATACCTGGAAGCCAGAGAAAGTTTTCTACTTGCTACTGTGCGACACTTACCTCATACGGATTGAGATTAAGGAGAGTAATTAGAACCCCTTAAGGGGAGCTTTATACTCCAGGCACTGGGAATTCATTTTTTGGATACCGATAAGATCACTATAAACTTCCTTTTGTTTTAGCACTACGCTTCCTATATCTATGGCAGCTACACTGGTGTTCTAATATTTATGTTTCAATACTAATGCCAATATTATTGTCATCATTTCTATCACATTCTTTTTTTGTACTGTAACATTGCTTACTGTTTTTAACATTGTTTTAATATTACACTTATGGAATGTGTTCTGAATTTTATTTTGTTTTGAATAATTTTTAGAACAAGTACTAATATTGTTTCAATATTGTATTGTATATATGAAATTGTTTCTAATTAATTTATTTTCTATTGCTTTTATGAATTTCTAACGAGGTTCTATACTGTAATATTTTATATTTAACAATACTCTATGATAGAGGAGACCTGTGCATTTTATATTTAATTGTATCTATTTATATCTACATTTATATTTATTTTTATTTTTAGTGGATTCATTTGATACTCTTTTTTGGGTGTTTTATACTTAGGTCCACTATTTGTTATCATATTACTATTTATTATACATAACATTGGAGGTTACACGGTGCGCCCTTAACATTCTTCCCTTTCTTCTATTCTGATATATATATATATATATATAAATAAATAAATAAAAAGCATATCTGCCAAAAGGGCACCTACTATTTGTATATTGAGGAGGAAACATTTCTGCATGGTTTTAAATATAGCATTTCTACAGCATTGTCAAGTAATCATTAATACACTGCTGCTAAAAAAAATGTTTTTATGGACCCCTGGCCCATCATACAACTACTACCACACTGAAGTTACAATCCAAAATTGCACAAAGAAATAAAAAACATTTGCTAAGTAAGCCCTACCTCCTCTGCAAATGAAAGTGACTCAGACATACACTGTACAAACAAAGTGCCAAGTCTGTCTCACACTGTGCATAGTGGTTTAGTGCACACTCAGAAATCCTCTCAAATGCTATTACTTTACTCCTTGTAATAACATTTCCCATGCTCAATTAGCACTCTGCTGTAGTACCCACTGGTGGATGCCAACCTTTTAATTTTTTTTTTTTTGGTTCTTGCCGCATGGAGTCACCCCTGTCACCCCCTAATGGAGGCCCTGATGGAGGTATAAACTTGCGGAATTCTATAAACTAAAATCATGATACCACTCTCTCCATAAGAATGCCAATGATAAGTTCCTTCCATGTCCTTTATTAAACCATGTATGACAAGCTTTCAAAAGGCATTTGTGACACAGTAACATTAATGCATTAAAATATTTAACATCACCTATTACCATGGTTTTAGGGCTTCTCAAATTCTACAGTTCGGAGCACCTGAACACCTATTTTGGATTGCATCAAGCAGCATTTTTTGAGCCCATTTTAACCATAACTATGCCTCTCAACTATTTAAAGGGATACTAAACCCAATTTTTTCCTTGAATGATTCAGATAGCGCATGTAATTTTAAGCAACTTTCTAATTTACTCCTATTATCATTTTTTCTTTGTTATCTTGCTATCTTTATTTAAAAAGCAGGAATGTAAAGCTTAGGAGCCAGCCCATTTTTGGTTCAGAACCTGAGTTATGCTTGCTTATTGGTGGCTTAAATATAGTGACCAATAATCAAGCGCTATCCAGGGTGCTGAACCTAAAATGGTCCGGTTCCTAAGCTTTACATTCCTGCTTTTTAAATAAAGATAGCAAGAGAAGGAAGAAAAAATTATAATAGGAGTAAATTAGAAAGTTGCTTAAAATTGCATGCTCTATCTGAATCATGAAAGAAAAAAAGTGGGTTTAGTATACCTTTAACATTTTAGAAAGCAATCATGGTTTATCTGATATGAGGATATATCTCTTTTATTTGCTTATTTGTCTCTGAACTTCACTTGTTACCAATGCGAAGATTTCATACCTGGTAAAAGTAATTTAGTTGCATGAGGTATGATAAAAAATCTTAAGCACAAAAAGTCAATAGTGATTGCTATAGAAGGAATACTTTATTTGCTGTAAGTAGTTTTTTTATAGATTTTTTATAATCATTACCATTAAAGTCAACTCAGCAGGCAGAGTAAAATATTGGAAAGATGTTTGCATTAATTGTGTAAGCTCCTTCGATTCATTGGTATTCCGGCTTGGGAAATTACTCAGAGATTATATCTAGTAGTGGATGGATGAGGCTGCACATATGTTATGATACCTTTCCTGCAGATTGCCAGCTGTAACCTTTTCCCCATGAGACCCCATTGTTTTATAAAGATAAATGCAACACTCTAAAGTTGTTTGTGAACATGGTTTATTCAGAGTGCATAAAGAAACAGCAATCTTTCAGCCCTCTAAGATCTTTATCAAATTGTATCGAGACATCACAGTGGAAAGAAACTGAATCAAGAAAAAAAAAGATAAAACAGAGATAAATAGTTAGCCCACTGAACATTGACAAGTTTATAAAATATAATTAAGGTAAAATGGGTTGTTCATCAAACTTTGATATATAAAAGGTGGATCTAGAATAAAGAATAATAACTTTAAAAAAAATTCCATTCTTTATTCATCCCTTACTTGCTGTTTCAATTTTTTTTCTTTAACAAATTTTAATTAGAATCAAATAGCTTTTTTAGGGGGTTGTATTTTTTTAAAATGTCTATCAAGTTCTGCCTCTATTGATCTCATGTTATTTATGTTTTTAAACTAAATAATTAGCTATTTTGTCTAATGAAGACAATACCCCATTTCTCATTAAGGGCTAGATTACGATTGGCACACTAACTGTTACGCGCCAGCGATAAGGGGTATATTGCGGCTCTTATGTATTACAAGTTAAAAGTAGACACGTTTGCTTGAGCACAATTGAATTTAATGCTAATTTGGGCCGATTTATCACGGCTGAATGAGGCCATATACCCCTGTTTCTGCGCAAGCTCGCCGTAAACAGGAGTTAAGAAGCAGCTGTCTTAAGACCGCTGCTCCTTAACTCGTCCACCTCTTCTGAGGCGGCAGACATCAATCCGCCAGATCTCATACGATCGGGTTGATTGACACCCCCTGCTAGCGGCTGATTGGCCGCAAATCTGCAGGGGGCGGCATTGCACAAGCAGTTCACCAAAATGCTGTCGGCATTTATCGATGTCTGGCGGATATGATTCCGCCAGACACTTGATAAATCGGCCCCATTTGGTTAGAGAGACTTCGCAGCATTGATTAATTGCTACACAAGCCAAAAAAGTTGCTTACAAAACATAAAAAATATATTGTACAGTACAGTTACACTCATGATAACACTCTCTAATGACATGATTTTTATAAAACTGCATAAAAAAAGTTATAAGTGCTCAAAGATATGAGGTCTCATAGAGATACTTACATATACATGTCTAAATATGTATATGTATGTGTGTGTATATATACAGTATATATATATATATATATATATATATATACTGTATATATAAATATATATACAGTACCCAGTCCAGTCTGAGAGTGCAGTCCCCTTCTGTGTTTTGTATATGTCTAGGGTGATTACATAAGCATGTGCACCCTTGAGTTGTTCCCAGTTTGATTGATTGAGAGCTTGCATTGTTTGGCTGTTTTAGGGACCCAGGTTTTGGGAGAGATCTTGACGTGGTACCTGGACTTGTCCCATTTGGCCAGATGCGGTAACTAATTCTTCCTGTTTTGCTTTTAATCTTAGCTGAGAGCTTGCAAGTGAGTGCTGGACTTCCTCTATGTGTTGTATTAATTTGTTTTGTAATTCGTCTGGGGTTAACTGCCTGTGACTTTGGGGACAGTGCAGCTGCCTGAGAGTGATATTGAGCACCCTGGGCTGTGCATGTTGCAGGGTCATTGGATGTGTACCCAGTCTAGTCTAAGAGTGAAATCCCCTTCCGTGTTTTGTATACGTCTAGAGTGATTACATAAGTATGTGCACCCTTGACTTGTTCCCAGTTTGTTTAATTGAGAGCTTGCATTGTTTGGCTGTTTTAGTGACTCAGGTTTTGTTAGAGACCTTGACGTGGTACCTGGGTATGTCCCATTTGGCCAGTTGCGGTAACTAACTCTTCCAGTTTTGCTTTTAATCTTAGCTGAGAGCTTGTAAGTGAATGTTGGTGTAAAGTTTCCCTTTCCAGTTTATAGGAAAGATGCAATAAGTGTAAATTGATAGTGTGTAGCTATTTGTTATTACTTCACTCACACTTGATTTAGTGAAGAAGTTAACCATAAATAGCACAGTTTTGTTTGATGATAGAAACAGAGTTAACACAAAATTACAATTAGTTAGATTGTGTTTTATGACTACTGAAACAGAACAAGATGTTAACTGGATATGTCTCAGGTAAAATTACCCTTAGCTGATATCTTATAGGGGTGTTACGTTTCTCTTTCAGTTTTATAATTATTTAACTGACACAGTCTTTATGAGAAAGTCCCACAAGGTATTTTAGTCGAAGTGGTTCACAAGTCCCAATACAGAAACTATACAGTAGATATAAGGCAGTCTCTACTTGTTATAACGTAGGGAATTCAGAGAATACTTGCGGTTCCAGGCTACAGCAGCTGATCCGTTATTATAACAGACTACGATCTCCTCCGGTACCGCTGCTTGTGGGGGTGTCTCCCACAATGATGTCTGGGGTATGAGATACCATTCAGCTTCTAGGGCCACTGGTGTACTCCGGTTTCGCCACAATACTGAATCCTCAGCAGGACTGCCGCTCGATGATACTGCAGAGAGAGAGACGCTGAGCGGATAGTTGATGACGTCACTCGGCAGTGTGTTGAGCTGACAGGAACACAGCTCTCAGGTAGGAGAGAGGGAGAGATTAGGTAAATGAGGTAAAAGAAGATTTATTAGTCTCTTGAGTTTAAATGAAAGCTTAGATGAGAGGGCTTGATAAGGTAAATGTTGAGACAGCAGTTATAGGTAAAAGTTGAAGCAGAAGTTATAATCCACAAATGAGGTAGAGAACAAAACGTTCTAACTATCCCTATACACTAACAATAACCAAGCAGGGAACAAGGAAAGAGGTGTTCCCTTTATAGATGTAGACAGGAAGTTGAATTCTGTGCTTAAAGGAACAGCAGTCCATGACAGATCCCCCTGTCAAGACTCCCTAGAAGGAAGGTCAGGACCCGGTTTCAATGGGTACTTGGCATGGAAAGAGGCTAGTAGACGAGGAGCGTTCAAATCGTTCACTGGAACCCAGGAATCTTCTGAATCATCATACCCTTTCCAATGAACCAAATATTCAAGCTTATGATATCGGATCCTTGAATCCAAGATCTTTCCCACCTCATACTCATCATGGTCATCTATTAGTGAGAGCGTCTCAGAGGAGGAAGGTAACAGAGTGTCCAAGTCACCCTGATATGGTTTTAGTAAGGAGACGTGGAAGGATGGATGGATATGTAGGTCTTCAGGTAATTCCAATCGAACAACATTTTCATTTATGATCTTAGAAATGGGAAATGGACCCAAATATTGAGAGGCTAACTTCTTACAAGGTACCTTCAGTTTAATGTTCTTGGTAGATAACCATACCATATCACCTTCTTGATAATCAGGAGGTTTGGAATGCTTTGTATCAAAATATTTTTTCTGGTTCAATTTAGCATTTTGTAAATGTTCGCGGAGAATAACAAGAGTATCTTTGATAGTAGTGGAGTAGTCTTGAGCGGCAGGAGAGTTGGAGATGGAACTGGGATTCGGGAATGTTGTAGGGTGGTATCCATAGGTGGAATAAAATGGAGATAGCTTAGTTGAGTTATTCACAGAGTTGTTATAGGCGAATTTAGCCATGGGGAGCCAGATTCAGGCGCTCAGTTAATCCATTGGACTGTGGATGATAGGCTGTTGAATATCTGGTAGAATTTTTTTTTTTTGTTGGCATAAGTTGCGCCAGAATCTTGACGTAAATTGTGTCCCCCGGTCCGTTACAATGGATGAGGGGAGACCATGCAGTTTTACAATGTTAGATAAGAAGACCTTAGCAATTGTTGTTGCATTTGGAACTTGTTTTAATGGTAGAAAGTGAGCCAATTTGGTTAGATGGTCAATTACCACTAGGATAGTAGTATATCCGTTGGATGCAGGTAGATCAACAATAAAATCCATTCCTATCATACTCCAGGGTTTCATAGGTATGGGTAGAGGTGAAAGTAAACCACATGGTTTGTTATGCAGTTTTTTCTTAGTGATACAAGTGACACAGGAAGTTATATATTGATAGATATCTTTCTTTATAGATGGCCACCAGTATTGTTGTTTAGTGAGTTCTGTAGTACGGGTTATCCCTGGGTGTCCTGCCAATGGTGAATCGTGATGGAGTGATAGTATTTGTTTCCGTAATGCAGGTGGGATATATGTTAAGTTTTGATCTGTATATAAACCTGTATTAGAATCTTTTAAGCAGTTTTTGGGTATAGATGAATCCGTCTGGAGAGCAGCTAGTATTTCGGCTTGTAGAGTGGTTAAAGTACATATGATCTTTGTAGGTGGTATAATAAAGGTTTTTTCCATATCTGTAGAAGACGGTTCCGTGGTTCTGGAGAGTGCATCTGCCCTGGTATTCTTATTTCCCGGTCTATAGGTTAAGATGAAATTGAACCTATCCAGAAATAAGGCCCAACGAACCTGTCGGGATGACAATGTTTTACTTTTCTTCAGATACTGAAGATTCTTATGATCAGTAAAAATAGTAAATGGGGTGAATGAACCCTCGAGAAGATGTCTCCAATGTTCCAGGGAAGCTTTAACAGCCAACAGCTCCTTATCCCCTATTGAATAATTTTTCTCAGCAGGAGTTAATAAACGTTTGAAAAAAGCTATAGAATGATGTTCTTGTGTATTAGCATTGGGTTGAGATAAGACTGCACCAATCCCCGTATTCGATGCATCCACCTCTTAAGGTATACGGGAGTTTTGGATTTGGTATTTGTAGGAATGGAGCAGTAGTATATTTACTTTTAAGCAATCGGAAAGCAGTCTCTGCTTCGAAATTCCAACGAAATTTTCCTTTCCCTGTTAAACGAGTGAGTGGTTGTACAGTGGTGGAATAGTGATCAATAAATTTTCTATAAAAATTAGAGAATCCAAGGAATCTCTGTAGAGATTTCACATTAGTTGGAGTAGGCCAATCGAGTATAGATGTAATTTTTTCCGGATCCATTTGAATACCTGTTGGTGAGATGATGTATCCAAGAAATTTGATGGTATCTTGATGGAAATAGCATTTCTCCATCTTTGCGTACAATTGATGTTCTCGTAGGGTTGACAGCACCCACCTTACATGTTTATGGTGTTCAGATAAATTCTTAGAGTAGATGAGTATGTCGTTGAGATACACTATAACACAGACGTCCATGAGATCTTTGAATTTTCAAAAAATTGAAAGGTGGCGGGCGCATTGGTCAGCCAGAATGGCATAACATTATACTGGTACAGTCCATATCGAGTTTTAAATGCCGTTTTCCACTCGTCACCTGGTCTCATATGGATGAGATTATAGGCCCCTTTCAGGTCTAACTTAGTGAAAATAGTGGCCCCGGTTAGCCGTTCTAATAATTACGGTATCAACGGAAGAGGGTAGCGATTTTTTATTGTTATAGCATTTAATGCTCGGTAATCGATTATGGGGCGAAGTGTTCCATCTTTATTGGTTACAAAAAAAATGGCAGAAGCTATAGGGTAAGATGATGGTGATATGAAACCTTTCCTTAGATTTTCGTCAAGATAATCCCTGAGATGTTGTAGTTACTTTTGAGAAAGAGGAAAGATGCAATTAGAAGGAAGTGTTGCTCCCTCCTTGAAGTCTATAGGGCAATCGAAAGTTCGATGAGGTGGTAGATTTTCGGCGTTTGTTTAGATTAAAGACATCGGAAAATTTGCTGTATTGTTTCGGTAATAACGGTTCAATATGGTTAATAGAAATGTAAGGGAAACATGTTTCTATACAGAATGATGAGTTAAATGTAAGTGTGCAACGTTCCCAGTTAATGGTAGGGTTGTGTTTTTGTAGCCATGGAAAACCGAGTATGATTGGGTGTAAAGAACTGGGTATTATGTCATAGGTAATGAATTCTTTGTGACCAGTGTTAGTTAAAGTAAGAAGGGGAACGGTGTGGTGTGTGATAGGACCATTGAGGAATTGTGACCCATCAATTACTCTCACAAATACTGGGTTTGCTTTTTTCACACAGGGAATTTTATTTTTTGTGACAACTGATTGATAAATGAAAACGCCATATGCTCCGGAGTCAATTGTGGCCACTTCCTGGAACTGCAGCTGATCCCACTGTAACAACAGAGTTAAAGTTAATTGAGTTTGTGTTTTGTGAGAGTTAGTAGTTTGAATAGATTTTATCTTACCCTTTCTAGGTCGATTTAGTAGAGGACAAGTAGTGACATCATGTTCTTTGTTACCACAGTACATGCATAAGTTTGCTTGTTTTCTTCTGAGTTTTTCTTCGGTTGACAATAGTCCTCTTATGGTCCCAATCTCCATTGGAACTGCTGCTGAAGTTGGTTTTTCATGGCTAGTAGAATAGTGTTTCCTGGTATTGGAGTCAGGCTGATATTTCTCATGTCTTCTTTCTCTATATCTTCTGTCTATAGAGATACATAACCTGATTAAACCGTCCATGGTCTCGGGCAACTCAACTATGGATAGTTCATCTTTTAGGTATTCGGAGAGTCCCAAACGGAACTGGTTTTTGAGGGAAATGGAGTTCCATTGTGAATCTGTACACCATAATTGAAATTCGGCTACATAATCCTCTACGGCTCTTTTTCCCTGTTGGAGGGAGCGTAGGTTATTTTCTGCAGTTTGTTGTTTGTTTATGTCTTCATAGAGAACCGCCATAGCATGGAAACATTTTTCTAAAGAATTGAGTATCGGATCATCAGATTCGAAGAACCTGTTAGCCCATGCCCTTGGTTCCCCACTCAGATACGAAATGGTGGTACAGACTTTAATCTTGTCATTACTGTAGGTTCTAGGCTTCATAGCAAATAGTAGTAAGCATGAGTTTCTGAATTCACGAAATTTAGTTATATCCCCAGAGAATGGGACTGGGGGGTTGATGTGAGGTTCAGGATTTTCGCTAGCTTTATGACTTATCAAATCAATAAGTGCTCTTTTTAAAGTGGTATTCTCATTTTGGACTTCTCTTAATCCTTGAGCGAGGATATCCACTTTTTGATTTAATGAGGCTATCTCATTACTCATGGCTACTGGATCCATGATGCGTAATAAGATTTTAGTTGGGCTTGGTTATTCTGTAAATTTTCACTTTCCAGTTTATAGGAAAGATGCAATAAGTGTAAATTGATAGTGTGTAGCTATTTGTTATTACTTGATTTAGTGAGGAAGTTAACCATAAATATCACAGTTTTGTTTGATGATAGAAACAGAGTTAACACAAAATTACAATTAGTTAGATTGTGTTTTATGACTACTGAAACAGAACAAGATGTTAACTGGATATGAAATTACCCTTAGCTGATATCTTATAGGCGTGTTACGTTTCTCTTTCAGTTTTATAATTATTTAACTGACACAGTCTTTATGAGAAAGTCCCACAAGGTATTTTAGTCGAAGTGGTTCACAAGTCCCAATACAGAAACTATACATGTAGATATAAGGCAGTCTCTACTTGTTATAACGTAGGGAATTCAGAGAATACTTGCGGTTCCAGGCTACAGCAGCTGATCCGTTATTATAACAGACTACGATCTCCTCCGGTACCGCTGCTTGTGGGAGTGTCTCCCACAATGATGTCTGGGGTATGAGATACCATTCAGCTTCTAGGGCCACTGGTGTACTCCGGTTTCACCACAATACTGAATCCCCAGCAGGCCTGACGCTCGATGATACTGCAGAGAGAGAGATGCTGAGCGGATAGTTGATGACGTCACTCGGCAGTGTGTTGAGCTGACAGGAACACGGCTCTCAGGTAGGAGAGAAGGAGAGATTAGGTAAATGAGGTAAAAGAAGATTTATTAGTCTCTTGAGTTCAAATGAAAGCTTAGAAGAGAGGGCTTGATAAGGTAAATGTTGAGACAGCAGTTATAGGTAAAAGTTGAAGCAGAAGTTATAATCCACAAATGAGGTAGAGAACAAAACTTTCTAACTATCCCTATACACTAACAATAACCAAGCAGGGAACAAGGAAAGAGGTGTTCCCTTTACAGATGTAGACAGGAAGTTGAATTCTGTGCTTAAAGGAACAGCAGTCCATGACAGCTGGACTTCCTCTGTGTGCTGTATATGTGTGTGTATATATATATATTTTTATGTATTTATATGTGTATATGTATTTACAGATATATATACACATAAATACATATGTATACATATAGAAAAGTGCATTGGGCAGACATGTAGCTGAAAACATAAAAAATCATATTTATGCAATATTAATATTTAGTAATGTGTTTAACTGTGTATGTACTGTAAATGTTTCATATTCCAATGTTCTTCATATAGGGGAATATGTTCTAAGTATTTAAATAGTTATTCCTATATATTTGTATATATCTAAACCTATTTATAATCATAACGGCTTCCCCCCCAGAGCAAACATTGCCTGAGGCCACAGCGTGATTGGAGGAAGCCGGATTCATAATTTCTGAAGTAAGAAGAGACGTCCTGGGGACGGGGGAATCACTGCTTCGTTGTTCTACACTTGCTAGGATAAAAGGTAAGTATTTTAAAAGAACGGCTTCAATGTAAACTTTCATGAATGAAAGTGCCCCTGTTTTTAATAGTATTTTTAAAAACAGGGCTTTCGGGGGGCGGAGCTAGCCAGCAGCAGAGGCAGACGTGTGGATCGGTAGCTCTCTGCACAATTTGATAAAAAAACTGTTTTTTAAGACTCAGATACTCCATGAATCTATACTAAGCATGGGAGCTTTGTGCCTATTGACTTGCTGTTATCGGATATGAAGCTGATAGCATGAAGGAAGATTTTTGGGGAATATAACGGTGGGAGAGACGACTGAGACAGAACTCATTGAGAAGCGGCCATCTTATTGTCCTCGTGGCCCTTTCTAACTAGACCAGCTCAACCTTCTTCACATCTGTTAATATCCTGGTATAATACACCACGACCCATACAGTGGCGGCTATGGAGTACCTCTATAATGAGGGCCGCAGAAAGAGACATCCATCACATAATACGCAGTTATCTTTCCTATCGACACCCATCTTATGGGACTGAAGCGAGCTTGAAGATGAAGCATGTATGCGGCACAATACTGCATGAAGCTACACCTATTAGTGCACGATCAGTTGTGCCGACTTTGCAAGGAAACCCGGTGCGGCCATCAGTGGAGGGGCACAGATCACGAGTGGCCAGTATGCCCATGTGGTCGTCAGCTAAAAAGATCGCTGCCGAAAAGTTCCATATCTCCAGCTTTTTTTTATTGAGGTGAGGCCACATACCCCCAGACTGATTCTTAAATCGCTTAGGTGTAAAGGGGAACCGGGAGATAGCCCTGAAACCATACCGGACTGTCATGGCTGTAACTTCTCCTGCCTCCAAAGATCCGGAGTGGGCTAAGTCACACAGATTTACATTGGCTGATGCTGATTTCTGGGTCTGCAAAGAGACCCTGGAGACCTCATTAAAGTTCAGCCTGTCTGAGTCATGTTTTTGCTCTGTTGACGTTCCCATTAATGTTCCATATATACTATATAGATATATGCAAATATGGACGCACTAAGGACTTTCAACTTGTTTAACCTGATAGCCTTAACGACACAGTTGGGTAGATTTGTTTTATAAGTTTTAGCTGTTTGTGCTGTTTGGCCCTCTACTGTATACTGTTGCTGTTATTAAGCTTTTTATGTTTTTGATAGCTACCTTGTGTAATGCCAATATACTTATCTCTAGCTATCACAAAAGGTTATAGTATAGTTCTATAAAACTATAGGCATTCATTGCTATTACTGTTTATAGTTTTTTACATATGTCCTTTAGACAAATGGTGGTTATTATAAATATGCTGACAGACAGATTTCCCCTATGGCGACTCTATAGTCACTTTGTCTGAGATTATTAACTGGGTAATGAGAGCAGTGTTTAACTCCTCTATATACTATCCCATTCTTTATCAGGTATGAGTGTTTTACGTTGGGAGATTTTATTTCTTTGAACTATATACCACTCTCAATCAGTAAGCTTAGATTATTAGTAATATGTTTATACTGCTTCTACTGTGTACCTATATTGTAACAATATGTTTTTTAATTAAGTATAATTTGGTACTGCTAGGCTTTCACATTCTGTGCAACGGCTAATCCTCTTCATATACTATAGCATTGTTTGACATGGGGGCTGATGTGCTGTCTACAGCCGGGGCGGCATATCTCAACCCTTATGCTTATTGAAGTTAAAGTTAACATTAGAATGTTTATATTTCAACATACTATATCAAAATGTACTGCTTTCTTTGATATGTATTTAGGTACAAATTTCTAGTATATATTTTTCCAAAGCAAAACGGATAGCCCTTAATTGTTTATACCTGAGCACCCATTAGTTCAGTTATTTAGGCTAGTTGTAAATTTCCTTTCATCACAGTCCTATTTAAATAGTCTTGAACTAGTTGCTGGTTGGCCCCGATTCCCCCCCTGGGGGTCTACCCCCAGTATTTGTTTAGTAACTAAACTCAGGAACGCAGATTCCCTCGACTTACCCGGCCATTTAACAAATGGCTATCATAATATAGCGGCTAGTAATACTCCTACATATGTATTATATATTGTTAGTCTTACTCTTCTATTTTTTCATTATACATTTTCTAAGCGGCTAGAGATCTGAGTGAGGTCTCTTTAGTTTGAGGAGTGTGCTTTGTATACGGGCTATAATTATGGCCCTATAGGTTCTATACTTAGCAAATTTACATACATATGGATGAATATAGACCCAAGGGCTTTACAGTGGCCCTATATGCTAATTTAGAAAATTTGAGGTCACTTTCTTAGGCTTTAATAACCACATAGGCAGAATTTTAATGCCAGCATTTTCTTCGATTTTGAACTGTATGCTTTTGTTTTTCTATGCTTTATAATATGGAGATAATCTGTGGTTTATGTATACTAATGCATATCAATGTTATTGGCCCTTACGGGTTGAGGGCCTATGTAAATGTTTATCTTGTACTGACTTATATATTACCTCAATAAAAAAAAAAAAAACCAAACAAAAAAACAGGGCTTTCATTCGTGAAAGTTGACATTCACTTTAAATAAGTGGCACTTTTCTGTACTAGTTTTAAAAACCCACAAAAATATCTTTAGTTAACAAGCCAATTACTTTTTCCATGCTACTGCATCAACATAGATCTACCAAAAAAATGTCTTCCTCAGTTAAAGGGACAGTCAAGTCCAAAAAAAATGTTCATGATTTAAATAGGGAAAGTAATTTTAAACAACTTCCCAATTTACTTTTATCACCAATTTTGCGTTGTTCTCTTGGTATTCTTTGTTGAAAGCTAAATCTGAATGCATTTTGACCACTAGAGGGCATTAGTTCATGTGTTTCATATAGATAACATTGAGCTCATGCACGTGAAGTGACCTAGGAGTGAGCACTGATTGGCTAAAATGCAAGTCTGTCAAAAGAACCGAAATAAGGGGGCAGTCAGCAGAAGCTTAGATACAAGGTACGGTAATTACAGAGGTAAAACATGGATTATTATAACTGTGTTTGTTATGCAAAACAGGGGAATGGGTAATAAAGGGATTATCTTTCTTTTTTAAACAACAAAAATTTCCTCTAGCTGTAAAGGTAGGACCTCTTATTAGAAGCTGCAGTTTTCTACACATAAAACATTTTTTGGATTTAATATGTATATGATACATCCTAAATAATGTGTGTATTGGGATTAAACATATTTAGGATACACAAAAAATACAGCTGCTCAACAAACATCCAAACCAAAAATGTTCTCCATTCCTCACAAGTAACATGGTCCCTGTTGGTGAGTACTTCCTTTAATTGGGGTTTAATAGGGTAAATTGGAGTCTGTGTGTGTCTTGCAATGGAATAGAGTGGTTTTACTTTTTTAATAAAAAAATATATTTTAATGTCAATTACTGATTATTACACACTAGTGCTAAAGCCTGTGTACACGGGCCAAAATGTCACCTTCCAAGATCCTTTCCCTAGCCCTAGTGTCCCTCCCTGCTTCAGTACCTCTGCAAGACTATTTCTGCACTGCCCCACTCATGGAGCAAGCTGAAATAGCACAATCTTGTTACTTTTAACAAAATCATGGCGGAGGTCCTTAGGGTCTTAACGACCAACCCTGTTCTCACGCTGGTCATTAAGGGATTAAGGGCAGGTACAATTGTCTCGCACAGTCTCTACTGTGCATGACTGCATCGGACAAACATACTTGGACTTTTATTATATAGAATTAGTATGGATATCTGTATTGATTACACAAATGTTAATATATATATAATATATATTTAATGAATGGTATTGTTTAATTGGAGCAAAGCAATCATCATTAAAAAGAAAAAAGGCATTATTTGCATGGGAAGCACCATTTTGTTTTTCAGGTCCCAGCATGCGCAGATTTGTAGCTGATATTGTTACTGTTTATCAGATGTGGGTTATCTGTTGATCTGTGGGTGTTGAGCATTTATCAAGTGCCTTTGGATGTTGAATATTATGTGTCCATTTTGTTGTTGATATTTAGTCAATAATTTGCAGTTAGGTGGGTTGTTATCATTAAAGTGGATGCTGTTCATGCATCATATGAGTGACTTTTGTGATATCTGATCCAATATGTTTCCAATACAAGAATGGTGTTATTGTTTGCATCGTGATCGTTCCAATGTAGAAAAAGGCATATCAGGAGCTGAAAAACATCATCAACTAGATTGGAATTGACCCCATAATCTCATTGGGGCATATCTATCAAGCTCCGGATAGAGCTTGAGGCCCCGTGTTTCTGGCGAGCCTTCAGGCTCTCCAGAAACACCAGTTATGAAGCAGCGGTCTAAAGACCGCTGCTCCATAACCTGTCTGCCTGCTCTGAGCAGGCGGACATACATCACCGCAATTCAACCCGATCGAGTACGATCGGGTTGATTGACACCCCCTGCTGGCAGCCGATTGACCGCGATTCTGCAGGGGGCGGCGTTGCACCAGCAGCTCTTGTGAGCTGCTGGTGCAATGCTGAATACGGAGAGCGTATTGCTCTCCACATTCAGCGAGGTCTGGTGGACCTGATCCGTCGGATCAGGTCCACCAGACTTTGATAAATAGAGGCCTTTGGGTCTGATGATCTTAAGGTCTCTGGGCTGATGAGATTAGAGTGCTCATCAGTCTTTCTATTTCCCTGGTAGAATGATCTAAAGCCACTTTTTACCCTGAAAACAGGGTGTCTCCCCCCTGCATTTTCATATGAGGAAGAGATGCTGACAATATAATTAGTATTTTAAAAATCTTACAAAACGAATAATTGAAACATTGGCACACAAATATACAGGGAAAAAATTGTATTGTTAAGGTGCATCAAAATACTTTACCAAAAATCATATTTTATCAAAAATGTCAAATTTGTATGTAAATTACTCTGGAATAAATTGTATTAAATGCACAGTGTAAAAATGGGTGTTCCATGGGCGTATATGAAATTGTCTTTCTAATACCAGTGTAATTCTGTAAAGATTTTAACACTACAGATTTCACAGTTTTTTCTCTCGAACTAAAAGGTGGAAAGCTTTTCTCAAAATAGACAAATGTGCATACAAAAATATAGGCGAATATATACGCAGAAAGCAGCGTAATGTGATTTGTATAGACTGCAGGATATTTTATTTTTAAAGTGTGGCCCCTGGTCACTGATAACTTTGCTCCATGGTGTCATGTCCTTTTTCAGCGAGCTCCTTTACTTTCAATAGGAGACATCTCACCACTCGCAGGAAGGGCCCCTTTTTTACAATAATTCCACCAGGGTCGGCAAGAAAAAACACTTCAGAAATTGTGAGGTTTGGATCACCGTGATCTAAGTCCACAACTTTATGAAGCTCTAAATTTCTATCAAATGGCTTATTTTGAGATTGGAAAAGGGCCACATGCCATGATGGGCCACGTTCTTTCGTATTCAGCAACTAACGAAACTGACTGAATTCCCATCCCTAATAATAAATATAAGCTCCAAGATGGCGTCACCCAGTGTGAAGATGCAGAGCCTCACTAACTGATAATTATAAGGGGTAAAAATAACAGAGCAATTTCTGAATACAGCTGCAGACACAGGTGGAAAAACAATAGCGTAGTGCTTAGTAACCATGCTACTGTAGTTGTAGTCAGCACTTTAATGTCCCTTTAACACATTTCATATTTCTCCATAGCGTCTACAACACACATATATTAACAAGACCCTAAGCATCTGAATTTGCCTCAAGCCCATGAACATCAAACATTATTAAAAAGAAAAAAAAAAAGATACCTTTGAAAAGAAAAAAAAACAAGCGACCGAGGGCAAGATTACATATGCGACGTCGCCCGCAAAGGCCGGCGACACCGGTTTTTACGTGGTTTTGGTATCACATATACAGCGCCACATATAAATTCGGCACGTATATTTCACCCGTCGGCCGCAATTTTTACTCCCATAAGCTTTGCTTCCCTAATCGGTATCACATATTTAGCGCAAGGACTTACGCAGCGAAAATGGAGATATTTTACTCCATTTTCAATTCGCCACATATAGGCAGGCGCAGCAAGCCTTGCGCTGAGTATGTGAGCATCGTAACTCCCGTAACTGCCTGAAAATATTAACTAACACCTAATGCATGCCCAATATCTACCTGTCAACCGCAATAACTAATAAACTATATTAAACCCTAATCCGCCAACCATCTAATTAACCTATTAACCCCTAAACCGCCAACATCCCACAACGCAATATACCATAATAAACCATTAACCTATAGTCCGGCATTCACCCATATCGCAAAGAATCTACTAAAACTCTATTAAAACTATAAACCCCTAAACCGCCATCCCCCATCAACGCAATAAACTTAATTAACCTATAAACCCCTAATCCGCCAAACCCACACAACGCTATAATTCTATTAAAACTATTAACCCCTAAACCGCCAAACTCACACAACGCAATAATCCTATTAAAAATATTAACCCCTAAACCACCAAACGCTGAATGCCCATACAAATGTCCCTTTAGGGGCAATGGGTAGCTTAGGTTGTTTTAAGTGTTAAATTTTTTTATTTTGGGGGGATTGGTTTGTGGGGGGACTTAGTCTTTTTTTAAGGAAAAGAGCTGTTTAACATAGGGCAATGCTATTGGTAGTTTAGCATTCGATTAAGGGGTGCTTTTATTTTGGGGGTGCTTTTTTATTTTCATGGGGATTAGATCATTTTGTTTATTATTTTTTGTAATCTTAGATTAATTTAATCTTATTTTTTTTATTTTTAAGTAATGTTAGCTTTTTTATTTTAATTGTAATGTAGTATTTTAAAAATGTAGGTAATTGGGGTTAATTTAGGGGTGTTAGGTTAGGGGGTGTTAGGTTAGCGGGCTTAGTAATTTAATAATTTTATTTGCATTGTGTGGGTTTGACGGTTTAGGGGTTAATATTTTTAATAGGATTATTGCGTTGTGTGGGTTTGGCAATTTAGGGGTTAAAAGTTTTAATAGGGTTATTGCGTTGTGTGAGTTTGGCCGATTAGGGGTTAATAGATTTATAAAATTTGTTGTGATGTGGGATAATGGCACATTAGGGGTTAATAGTTATAATAGGGACTTTGCGATGTGGGTTAATGGCGGATTAGGGGTTATTAGTTTTAATAGGGACTTTGAGATGTGGGTTATTGGCAGATTAGGGGTTAATACTTTTACTAGGTAGATTGTGATGTATGTGAATGGCGGATTAGGGGTTAATAGTTTAATTAGGCTTATTGCATTGTGTGGGTTGCTGGTTTAGGGGTTAGACTTTTACTGGAGATTTTACTTTTTTTTTAATTTTCTTATGCGCCGGTAGTTTCTAAAGTGACGTAAGTCACTGGCAACTCCAGAAATTTGTATTTACGCTAATTTCTGGACATCGCTAGTTTATCTGACTTACGGCACTTTATGAACTGCCGGCGGGGTTTATGTGATGCCCCAATGTGCGAGGTGAAATTACGGGCGGCGCTGCACAGTATATGTAATCTCACTCCGAGTGTTAAACACTAACATCTTAAACAACCTTACTGTCAATATGTTATAATATGTAGTTCATAAATGCAAATGATTGAACAAATATATCAAATCTTTTCTGAAGTCAGTACCATATGGCCATTGCTTTTACTACATATCCTTAATTAATTAATTTTAAGAATCAGAGCAGAAATGTTTAAATTTCACTGCAGCACAGAGCTCTTATCCTATTAGATTCTCCTTAAACTGTTCTAAGGGGTCTATTGTCTTCCTATTTTTTCTGTAAAGGATGGGAGGACTACAGAACATAGTTTTATCACTTCAGCGGATAAGAGCTTGTTCAGCCTTTTCAGGTAAGCAAGCACTTTTTTCATGCTGCTGTAGCCTATCATTAATGCGCAAGAAGATAGCCTAACTTGTGACCAGAGGCATTGCTAGTCAGCATTAAGAATCAGCTGATACAGCAGTATACTAGAGATGCAAACCTGCGAAATTTTGCAAAAGAAAAAGCTCCTTAAATGTGACAGGCGTGATTAAATGTTGATAAAATAAATGTAGGGTATCTAAATAATTTACGACTAGAGGGCCTTTTTATTTTTAGAGGACAGTAAGATGTTTTCAATTTGAAAAGTTTCTCATAGAAATAACTTTGCTCCTGGGGTGAGTTTTTAGTTATTATAGTTATTAAATACATGCATTCTAGTTTTCCTTTGTTTGAAGGGAGAGCCATTCGTTATTGAGCTGACAATAGGAAATTCCACGCTTATCAGTGCTATTTTAACCTAAAATATTATTTCATAGTTAAATCACCAAAAACTAAAATGATTACAACGAAAACATTACTATATAGTAAAAATCTAAAGGGTTTGTTTGTCTATATTTGCAAAATATATTAAGATCCAACAAACATATAATGGAATGAGATAAATATATATTAGTATGTATATACTTTATGGCCAAAGCTATGTGGACACCTGACCATCACATCTATATGAGATTGTTGGACATCTCATTCCAAAACCATAGGCATTATTATGGAGTTATATAAATAAAAAGAGAGAAGCGCTCAACCTGGGAACGAACAATAGCATAATAGCTTGTTCTATGGCTAGTTACCACCCTAGAAGCAGCCTCTTTTTGCTCAATATGTGCCTTTCACAGAAAAGAACTTTCCTGTAGCATATCAGTCTGATCCTGACTTCACAGTACAGTCCAGCCCCGAAATACCAGGCAATCCCTCTCTGAACAAGAGAAACAGCAAAACCCCAGACGTACGTTTCGGCCTAGTATGGGCCTCGTCAGTGAGATGCAGCCATATCCCTCTAGGCACACTGAGCAACGATTCCACATCTGGATTCCCGCATCACACTTAGGGAGACTTCCCTAAGTGTTATAATTTGCATAAATAAAAAGAGAGAAGTGCTCAACCTGGGAACGAACAATAGCATAATAGCTTGTTCTATGGCTAGTTACCACCCTAGAAGCAGCCTCTTTTTGCTCAATATGTGCCTTTCACAGAGAAGAACTTTCCTGTAGCATATCAGTCTGATCCTGAGAAGCGCTCAACCTGGGAACAAACATTATTATTATTATGGAGTTGCCCACACCACCCTTTGCAACTATAACAGACACCACTCTTCTGGGAAGGCTTTCCACAAGCTTTTGGGGGTATGTCTGTTGAAATTTGTACCCATTCAGCCAATAGAGCATTTGTGAGGTCAGGCACCAATGTTGGATGAGAAAGTCTGACTTGCAATAGAATGTTCAATTCATCCAAAAGGTACTTAACGGAATATAAGGTCAGGGCTCTGTGCTGGCCACTTGAGAAACTCCACCCCAAAGTCATTAAACCATGACTTAATGGACCTCCTTTTGTGCACAGAGGCACAGTCATAATGGAGCTGGAACAGTACTTTTTCTGAGGTTGCTTCCAGAGGCAGTTTGGAACTGTGTAGTGCGTGATGCAACAGATGATAGGCAATTTTAACACGACATGTGCTTCAACACTCAGCGGACCTGCTCTGTGAATTTAAGTGGTCTACCATATTGTACGTGCACTTTTGTTGCTCCTAGATGCTTCCACTTCACAAAAATAGCACTTAGAGTTGATTAGAGAAGATCTAGTAGGGCAGCAATTTCAAATTGACAGTACCTCATTTAAAGTCAATGAGCTCTTCAGTACAACCCATTGCAGTGCCAATGCTTTTCTATGGGGATTTCATGGCTATGTGCTGGATTTTATGCACCTGTTAGCAATTGGTGTGGCTGAAACATTTGAATTCAATAATTATTAGGGGTGTCCACATACTTTTGGCCATTTTCCACAGTTTTCAAAAGCTAAGTACACAACCTATACAGTTATCTAACTGGATATATTATCCCTAGACAGACAGTATCAGCAGTTGATTTCTCTGCTACAAAAGGCTCAAACACACAATGTACAAGTGTATCCCAGTAGCCAGCTGCTTCCAAGATCAGACTCAGGAATCAAGTAAAGAAGATTGATAGAGGAGACTGTAACTAGTGGGTGCAGCAAGGTATCACAAGGTCAGCACCCCCTACAGGGACACATTATACCACATCCTCTATATATAGTTTGAGTTCACTGGACTGCTCCATGTTAGACAATGTTTTCAGGTGCATGTAATTAAGGTAAATTGGTTGAGTATTTTCAGAGTTATTTAGGGCTAGATTATGAGTGGAGCGCAAAATTACGTAAATGTGCACTGGTATTACAAGTTAGGCGCAATGCAAACACAACCTCGCGTTCGCATTGCAGGGAAACTTTGCGCTCATGAATTTGCCTGTTTGCGGGTGCATGATAATTAAACAGCCATTACAAGTGTCTGGTAAGCTTGCAGTAGCAATTAACACTCAGAAATTTAACCAGAGATTCAATCTCTGGTTAATTTTCTAAAAGTGACCCAAATGCCATCGAAATAGAGAGCATAACACTTGTTTTATTTTTTTTTCTTTAAATGTAGCTTTTTTGATAAAAAAAACAACTGCACTAGGCAGTTTTTGGGGTCTAAAGTTGGCGGGAGTGGGGTATTAGAAAAAAAAAAACGGCACTGAAAAGTGCTTTTACATTGCGGTCTATGGGAACTGTGTGTTCCCAGTAAATATATATGTATATGCTTATATACATATATATTTATGTGTTAATATTTGTATATACACATATTAACACATACATATATATGTATATCAGCATATAAATATATATTTACAATATGCTGCCCATCGTTGCCTGACTTAACCCCTTCGCTGCTAGAGGTTTTGATGCCGTGTCTCACAGCATGAGAATGAGACTCCCATTGGATTCTATGGAAGTGCGCTTTCATGAATGCAAAGATTCCATGCAATGCAAACGCGTGGTGGCATTTGCATTGCGGCTAACTTAATACCACCGCACATTTGCATGTGCTGGTATTTTATGCTCCACTTGTAATCTAGCTCTATATTTGCAGATTTGGTACATATCCCAGCAATGCGAACACGTGCGCTGGTACTACAAAGTAGAACGCTAATATTGCTTTCTTGAAAGCAATATTTAGCACTCCACTTGTAATCTGGCCCTAAATCACTAAAGCTCTTACTTAACAGGAAATATGCCAAATATGTATAGTTTCAAAATAAAGGCATATCAAGTGCACAGATATTTCCAGAGCATATTTTTTTGAAAACCCATAATAAAAATGGATAAACCTAGAAAGACTTCCAAGGTTTCTTAAACAAAAAGTTATTGTGGCAAAACTTCATACAATAGTTTCAGTTTTCACTAAAACGTGAGAAAATTCTTAAATCTGAAGTTTCACTTTGTGCTCTCCAAATAATGCTAAACCCTTTTTTATTAAAGAGTCTCTGGGTATGACAGTGCAGTTATTTTATTAGTTGCAGTCCAGGCAATGTACTGAAAAGTACAGAATTTGCATTTCTACATATTTCTGTTAAGTGAAGCCATTGTGCTTATAAGTTGTTCATATTCTAGTTCCTGAGCCCTATTTTATTTCTTGTAACATTTTCTGTGTTATGGTTCCTTTTGTTACTGCTCATTATTTTTATAGGTACTGACAGATGATATACCTTCTTAAAGGGACATTCTAGTCAAAATTTAAATGCACATCATTGAATTACAGTGTTGAATAGAAACATATTTGCAAAATACATGTATTGGCAAAAATGCTTCTAGTAATAGTTATCACTGTTTTAGTGTTAACATTTTTCTCTGCACGTGCATGTGAATCATAGCTAGATATTCTCAGTGCACCGGCATTTTAAATACTGCTGCTGCTCATAGAGACAGTGGGGCTTGTATCATGTCAACAATTAACACATTGAGTCATTACCATATGGTAAAAGTACCTTAGACTCTCTGAGCAAGTGCTGTGTTTAAAATGCTGGACGACGGTGCATACTTAAAGGGGCATTAAACCCCAAAAATTTCCTTCATGATTCAGAGAGAATGCAATTTTTAAAAAGTTTCCAATTTACTTCTATTATCAAATTTATTTCATTCTCATGTTATTCTTTGTTGAAGAGATACCTAGGTAGGTAGCGTGCACATGCCTGAAGCACTACATGGCAGGAAATAGTGCTGACATCTAGTGCTCCTGCTAATGTATAACATTGTTGCAAAACTGCTGCTATATAGTGCTGCAGACACGGGCACACTCTTCAGTTTATATTTCTGCTTTTCAACAAAGGATAACAAGAAAATGTTATAATAGAAGTAAATTAGAAAGTTATTTTTTCTAATACATGTATATTACAAAAATGCTTCTATTCAAAACTGAAATGCATCCATGTGGCTTCCCATTTTGGCTGGAATGTCCCTTTAAAATTTGAGGTGTAATTGCTGTTGTTAAATGACATGGTGTAACATTTTTTATAAGGCTCTGTCAGGGTGCCAGGAATCAGACTGAGACGAGAAGTACAAAAATAATCACACCTTTATTAATAACAAAAAATAATAAAAAGTCCACAAGTCAAATAACAAGCCATGAATCAAAAACCAGAGCTGGTAGTCAGACGAGCCGAGTCAGGAGCCAAAGCGAGTAGTCAGACGAGCCGGAATCAGGAACAAGGAAATCAGCAGAGTCAGGAACAAGCCAGGGATCTGCATCCTGTCTCACATGGATGATGCACACCTGTCTGGCCCTAAAAGGAAGTGCAGGAAATGAGCAGCATCCCCCACAATGCACCATAGTCTGCAAGAGAGGTGAGTAAAATGACTGCCAGCAGCACATGGCAAACAAAACAGGTAAAAACCCTGACAGTACCCTCCCCTCAACGACCCCTCCCCACGGGAGGACAAAAGGCTTATTGGGGAAACGGCCATGGAAGGCACGGAGGAGGGTGGGAGCATGAACATCAGAGGAGGGAACCCATGAACGCTCCTCCGGACCGTAGCCCCTCCAGTGAACCAAATACTGTACGCGGCCCCTGGACATACGAGAGTCAATAATGCTGCTGACCTCATACTCCTCATGGTTGTCAACAAAGATAGGATGGGAACGAGGCAACACAGTGGTAAACCGATTACAAACCAATGGTTTCAAGATGGAGACTTGTAAAACATTGGAGATGCGCATTGCAGAAGGAAGGTCAAGAGCGTAAGCCACAGGATTGACCCGTTGGAGTATTCGAAAAGTACCAATATCACGGGGAGCCAGTTTATTGGAAGGCACACGAAGGTTCAAGTTGCGGAAGGACAGCCAAACTCTCTCACCAACCTGGTAGGAAGGCGCGGGCAGACGCCTACGATCAGCCTGGAACTTTTGGCGCTGCATAGAACAATGAAGGCAATCCTGAATCTGCACCCACATGGAACGGAGTTGCCGGAGATGCTCCTCCAAAACCTGGAATACCCTGAGACATGAATGAATCGGGCAACAAGGATGGTTGAAACCCATAATTCGCCATGAACCGGGATAACTTGGAGGAAGCATTAATAGCACTATTATGAGCAAACTCAGCCCAAGGTAACAGTTCAGACCAATTATTGTGGTGATCTGAGACATAGCAACGGAGGAACTGTTCCCGAGCTTGATTAGACCGTTCCGCAGCCCCATTGGAAGTGCAGGAAATGAGCAGCATCCCCTACAATGCACCATAGTCTGCAAGAGAGGTATAATGGCTGCTAGCAGCACATGGCAAACAAAACAGGTAAAAACCCTGACAGGCTCACACGGAAACAGCTGCATCAATCTCCATTCGGAGCTTGATGAATTGACCCCTAAGTTTGTAGTGAAAACATTTTTATACATATTTAGAAATCTGTACTTTAGTAATACAGAATCTTTTGAATCTAGTGAGTGAGCATAGTAAGAGAATCTAGCAGGGTTACTCTATAGTTTTTCTTTCTACCCTACATGGGGTGTATCAGCAAGATAGAAGAAACCATTCAGATTTCCTAAAGGAAAGATACTTGTGAGGAGCATTTAAACTTCTGATCTGTTTTTAAAACAGATTTCTAATACACACAGACACACACACACACAGATATATATATATATATATATATATATATATATATATATACATATATATATAGTGTTTACAGAGAATGGTCTGAAAAAGAGAAAAAGTGAACGGCAGTTGTGTGGACTAAAATGCCTTGTTGATGTCAGAAGTCAGAGGAGAATGGGCAGACTGGTTTGAGATGATAGAAAGGCAACAGTAACTGAAATAACCAAGGTATGCAGAATACTATCTCTGAATGCACAACACATTGCACCTTGAAGCAGATTGGCTACAGCCACAGAAGACCCCACTGGGTGCCACTCCTATCAGCTAAGAACAGCAGGAAACTGAAGCTACAATTCACACAGGCTACCAAAATTGGACAATAGAAGATTGGAAAAACGTTGCCTGATCTGATGAGTCTCGATTTCAGCTGCGACATTTAGATGGTAGGGTCAAAATTCTGCATAAACAACATGAAAGCATGGATCCATCCTGCCTTGTATTAACGGCTCAGGTGGTGGTGTAATGGTGTGGGGGATATTTTCTTGGAACACTTTGGGCTCATTAGTACCAATTGAGCATTGTTTAAATGCAACGGCCTACCTGAGTATTGTTGCTAACCATGTCCATCCCTTTATGACTACAGTGTATCCATGTTGTGATAGCTACTTCCAGCAGGACAATGCACCATGTCACAAAGCTGAAATCATCTTAAACTGGGTTCTTGAACATGACAATGAGTTCACTGTACCCCAATGGCCACCACAGTTACCAGATCTCAATCCAATAGAGCAACTTTCGAATGTGGTGGAAAGGAGATTCGCATCATGGATGTGCAACCGACAAATCTGCAGCAACTGCGTGATGTTATCATATCAATATAGACCAAAATATCTGTGGAATGTTTCCAACACCTTGTTGAATCTATGCCAAGAAAAATGAAAGCAGTTCTGAAGGCAAAAAGGGGTCCAACCCAGTAATAGCTAGGTGAACCTAATAAATTGGCTGGTGAGTGTGTGTGTGTGTGTGTGTGTGTGTATATATATATATATCACTTTAAAACAATGTGAACACACATTTTTTATATTTTAAAAATAGAAATAGTTGAAACAGTTTTGTTCTTCACTCATTTAAAAATGTATATTATATATTATAATAAAATATGTTATTTATATATAGATATAAATATATAGATATATGTAGATATATATAGGTATATAACTAAAGATATACAGTATATATATATATATATATATTTACACATACACACACACACACACATAAATACACATATATATTTAATAAGATTTTCTTCTGAGTTAAGAACAGTGCTATTTAAACTATTTCTTTGCATCTTTCACTTTAGGGCACTTTGGCTTAGTGCATCCTTGGGTTATCGCTCAAGTGAAAGTCAAAAAGAGCGTTTTGTAGTGCTCCCTATAGAAGTTTATGAGGAGAGGGATTAAGCTCTGCAGCCCTATGAGAGCTATCACATCTAGAAGAAATACCATGTAGTGACAGCATAAGTACAGCATGTGGCATGTAGTAAAGTAAGTTAGCTGGGATTTAGTGACTTTACTAGCTGCACATACACCCCCACTGTAGCATGCCATCCACTTGTAATACTTTTCCACTTGTAATACAAGCACAAGATTAGGAGTGCTATTTATATAACTTTAGCGATATTACTGCTTAACTGTACTAATATCATTATTGAGCGGATATAGTCAGCAATTCTGTGTGCTTTGTCTTTCTACCTTACATGTGTTGTATTAATTACACAGAAGAAAATCCATTGACTGACTGCCTGAAAAGAATCTCTAAAGTTCATTTGAAACATTCTGAGAGTTTATCATTTTTGCATAGAGTTCTGTTACTGCGTTTACGGTTTCCTTCAAGTTTAGATCCCTGTCTTGTAGGCCCTGATGATCAAAAACTCACAATGAGAAAAAAAAACACACACAATCTTTAGGGGCTTGTTACATTGCATTGTAATTGTCTTTCCTTCATATCCAGAAACCTGCATAGTGAGATAAACAGTTTCAAAGCTTAAATTTGACTTTCTAAAATTCTTTGAGGGACCTCACACTACTGACAAGACTTATTAGATCATCTCAGTAGAGCGGAGAGCTTTAGATCAATAAAGGAATACTATTATGTATTACAGGGGGAAAAAACGTTATACAAACTGCTTTGGCCTGGAAAAGGTTTGGATTTTGTAATAGTTTAGCTTTCCGAATATTTGTATATTTGCATCTGTAAAATGGGACAACTTGGAGAATGGATGGGACCAAATGTAAGCAACATCTTATGTCATTTAGGCAATATTTACATGTCATAATACAGGCAGCTTATACATGCAACCTAAAGGTATAGTTCCACCAGAAAGTGAGTACAGTATTGTACTCAGAAAGGTAATCATTTTTTTTTTAAATAAATATAAATATTTCAGAACAGAAAACAAAAAACAAAGACATAGGCAGAGAATACTGTGACTTCCTGGTGAGGAGAAATTTATATTTTTAATAAAAACATTTTTTTTTCCAAAAAAAAGTCTGGATTTAGAAATAATTCTGGAATTTGGAATTTCGGCTGTGTACCTGTAATTTTATTTTTGTTACTATGGCCTTGATACCATTATTTCTGATATTGGTGGCTGATATGTGTTAAACAATGTTAATGCTATTTGAATATGGGCACAAAGGTCTGCTTGGCATGTTTGCTCAATTCCTTTTTAAAATTGTATTTACTTTAAAAATATGTTTTATTTTTCTTTAATCATTAATTGAAAAGAAAGCATTGTCTGATATTTCTATAATCAAGAACAGTGCAGGGAATTATTTTCTTTTAAACTAAAGTGTCTGCAACTGATATTTCATCTTGAATAACGGGACTGTAAAAATTCACACACTGTAAATCATGAAAGTGCAAAGTTATATGTTTTGCTCCATTTAAAAAAATATAACCACTACAATCCTACCTAAAGTTGACATTCTCACTGTACAAAACAGGATTTGTCTTTGCCAAATAATGGCATAAAGAAACAAAAACAACTTTTTTTTATAAAAAACATTTTTTAAAATATTTCTATAAATATTTCCTTATTGTTATCAGATTGGGACATAAGATTCTTCCGGCTAGATTACGAGTTTTGCGGTAAGAGGGGTGCGTTGCTAACTTGCACTTTATTCTCACCGCTCACTTACATACAGCGCTGGTATTACAGGTTTTTATAAATCCGGCGTTAAAAGACAAGAAGTGAGCGTAGAGCAAAATTGTGCTCCATACCGCCCTCCAATACCAGCACTGCTTAAGTCAGCGGTGAGCTGGTTGTACGTGCTCAAGCACGATTTCCCCATAGACATCAATGGGGAGAGCCGGCTGAGAAAAAGTCTAACACCTGCCAAAAAAAAAGCAGCGTAAGCTCAGTAACGCAGCCCCATTGATTCCTATGGGGAAACACATTTTATGTTACACCTAACACCCTAACATGAACCCCGAGTCTAAACACCACTAATCTTACACTTATTAACCCCTAATCTGCCATCCCCGACATCGCCGACACCTATATTATATTTATTAACCCCTAATCTGCCGCTCCGGACATCGCCGCCACCTACATTATAATTATTAACCCCTAACCTGCTGCCCCCAACATCGCTGACACCTACATTATATTTATTAACCCCTAATCTCCCTCCCCCAATGTCGCCGCAACCTACCTACATTTATTAACCCCTAATCTGCCTCCCCCCGCCACTATTCTAAATTTATTAACCCCTAAACCTAAGTCTAACCCTAACCCTAACACCCCCTAACAAATAAATCTAAATCAAATTACTATCATTACCTATATTATTCCTATTTAAAACTAAATACTTACCTATAAAATAAACCCTAAGCTAGCTACAATATAACTAATAGTTACATTGTAGCTAGCTTAGGGTTTATTTTTATTTTATAGGCAAGTTTGTATTTATTTTAACTAGATAGAATAGTTACTAAATAGTTATTAACTATTTAATAACTACCTAGCTAAAATAAATACACATTTACCTGTAAAATAAAACCTAATCTAAGTTACACTAACACCTAACCTTACACTACAATTAAATAAATGACCTAAACTAAATACAATTAAATTAAATAAAATTACCTAAATTACAAAAAAAACCCCACTAAATTACAGATAATAAAAAACAAATTACAAGATATTTAAACTAATTACACCTAATCTAATAGCCCTATCAAAATAAAAAAGCCCCCCAAAATAAAAAAAAAACCTAGCCTAAACTAAACTACCAATAGCCCTTAAAAGGGCCTTTTGCTGGGCATTGCCCAAAATAAATCAGCTCTTTTACCTGAAAAAAACAAATACAAACAACCCTCCAACAGTAAAACCCACCACCCACACAACCAACCTCCCAAATAAAACCCTAACTAAAAAAACCTAAGCTCCCCATTGCCCTGAAAAAGGCATTTGGATGGGCATTGCCCTTAAAAGAGCATTTAGCTCTATTGCAGCCCAAAGCCCTAATCTAAAAATAAAACCCACCCAATAAACCCTTAAAAAACCTAACACTAACCAATGAAGATTCACTTCACAGTTTTCAAGATACGACATCCATCCTCAACGAAGCGGCAAGAAGTCCTCAACGAAGCCGGGAGAAGTCTTCATCCAAGCCGGGAGAAGTGGTACTCCAGATGGGCAGAAGTCTTAACCCAGACGGCATCTTCTATCTTCATCTATCCGGCACAGAGCGGGTCCATCTTCAAGACATGCGACGCGGAGCATCCTCTTCTTTCCGACGACTAACGACGAATGAAGGTTCCTTTAAATGACATCATAGAAGATGGCGTCCCTTAGATTCCAATTGGTTCATAGAATTCTATCAGCTATTCGAATGCAAGCTCAATCCTATTGGCTGATTGGATCAGCCAATAGGATTGAAGAATCGTAATCTAAGGGACGCCATCTTGGATGACGTCATTTAAAGGAACCTTCATTCATCGTTAGTCGTCAGAAAGGAGAGGATGCTCCGTGTTGGATGTCTTGAAGATGGACCCGCTCCGCGCCAGATGGATAAAGATAGAAAATTAGCCAATAGAATTAGAGCTACTGAAATCCTATTGGCTGTTCAAAACAGCCAATAAGATTTCAGTAGCTCTCATCCTATTGGCTGGTTTGAAAATTTCAGCCAATTGGAATGCAAGGTACCCCAAATTGAATGCGCTACCTTGCATTCAATCTTCAGTGTGCGGCTGACGATCTCATGAAGAGGGCCACTGCCGCTGAGGACCGCTGCTCCGGATCCACGCATCAGGGAAGCCAGCTCTGCACCTCTGCTCCACGCCGCCTTCGCTCCGGATAAAGATAGAAGATGATGGAGCCGAGCCGCCTGGAAGAAGACCTTCTCCGCCGGACTTCAGGAGCGGTGAGTACCTATATTTAGGGCTTAGTCTTAGGCTTTTTTTTAATTTTTGAAGGTGTTTTTTTTTTTAGATTCAGGTTTTTTGAGCTGTAAAAGAGCTGAATGGGTAGTTTAGGTAGTTTTAGTGTTAGATTTTTTTTATTTTGGTTTTTTTTTTTACTGTTAGGGGGAGACAGTATGTTTTACATGTAAAAGAGCTGTTTAACTTAGGTCAATGTCCTACAAAAGGCCCTTTTAAAGGCTATTGGTAGTTTAGTTTAGGGGGTGTTTTTATTTTGGGGGTCTTTTTTATTTTCATAGGGGTATTAGATTAGGTTTAATTTTTTTTAATTTTTGATAATTTTGTTTATTTTTTTCAGTAATTTTAGACTTTTTTATTTTTGGTAATTTTAGGTTATGTGTTTTTTTGTTATTTCGTGCAGGTGGTTGCGTGTGTTTTTTTACAAACACTATTATAGTATAGATTTGTACACAGTCTTACTGAAATGGTACAATGAACAAACAATAAACCAAAGGCAAAGCAACCTGAGGTGTGCCGTGGTCACATGGTCAGTATGCTTAAAAGGGGGCAAAAAAAGACAACAGGATAAAGTAAGTATGATAACAACAAAATCATACAACCAAAAAGAAAAGGAACATAACATTTCAACGTGTGGATCAAGAAAATATCTAATAAAACAAAATGAAATCCATCTCCCTAACCTCATGATGATATGAACTGGAACCCCAAATCGAGAGGCTGCCAATACAGCTTCTATTCTAAGGAAATGGCCAGAATGATTTAAGATTAAGACCAAAATCCACAAAGCAATGATTGAGGGAAAGGGTAGAAGTATGGGAAGAAAGAAGGGGGAAGAAAAGCGGCCGTCCCTAGGTCTAATTGACAGCTAAAACATGATCTGGTACAAGACAGCTACCAGGCACAGTGAGTTAAGATTAATAATAAGATAAAATTCAAAAACAAAGAAATCTAAGCAAACCTGGATATAAACAGAAAATAATCTGGCAAAGGCCCTTACAGGAAATAAGTGCCAAAAATAGTAGCATAGCCTGTGGAAGCTGCAGCATCCGTGATTACATGAGAACATTCCAAAACTGCTGGAATAAAATAACATGGATAAGCTGTGCTAACACTAATAAAACAGAAAAACAGTATTAAGTTAAATACAAAAATCTAAAGACAAGAACAAAAACTAGGACAGAGAGAATGTAGCTAAATCTAAGCCTAAAACTTAACAGTCCCTGAGACACTACCACAAACATAAGACTTAAACATGGCCGCAACCAGGAGAGAAGTTAAATTCAACTCCTAACCCTCTAAACATCTAGATGTTAGCGGGCACGAAATGTAGAGGAGTGACAACAAGGGTACTAGCTACCACACCTGAGGCTACGGCAAAAGAAGAGACAGTAATGATTGGACATGAGAGTCAGATGGTATCACCGAGTAAGAAATACCCCTGCACTGAAATCAGCCATGAACTTAGGATAGTTCAAAACCTAAATGAAGGTATACTCCAAAACCTCAATCTCCTGGTAGGAGATGGTAGGACATTGGCAAACATTGATGTCTGAGGCTTAAGACATAACCTATATAGCTGAGAGAAAATAATTTAGTTAATAACAGATTAAACATATATACATGTAAGGAAAAAAACAGAAGAACATGATATAAATGAATGGATATATAGTAATGATATCGACTTGCACGAGACTGAAATATAAAGAAGCAAAGTTACCTACAGCAAACCAGGTAAATTAAAAAATTATAACCTGAGGGGCGAAGCTTAACCGCATACGAGAGCGGACGAATAATTGAGGAGCTCTACAGACAAAGTCTGAAAACTGCAAGTAAAATCTCTTTTTGCTCACTTTTAACAGGCTGCAAAGCTAGAACTAAAAGCAATCTATCCTTAGACCAAAAACCGAACAGACCTAAACTACAGGGGAGCCACACAGAACATCGGAGTGGCCTACATGGAGGGTAACAACCTTAGCCACATCCGGGGATCCTTCAGTGCACGGCGCAACCATCTCTTGTGGCCGGACCTAAACAGCAGTACAGCTCACAGTGGTGTCTCTTATTGAGAAAGATCTCATAAACCAGTACCAAGGCTGCACGCCGGACTGGGAATCCGGTGCTGACTCATATTACCCTTCACGAAACACAGCCCACAAGGCCCACGGACCTTGTTAAGCTGCTACTTACAGATGACAAGTTTTCATTAAATAAGACTAAAAGTTCTATTTGTCACTAGACCATATAGGTGCCATGTTTATTACAATAAGAAGTAATTTTATTATGTTCTTTGTAATATCTTGTTTTATATATCTCGAATATAAGGCTGAAAACATTATATAGATAAGACAAGATGAGGCCTATTTATCAAAGGTCTTGCGGAGACCTCACTGAATGAGGAGAGCAATACGCTCTCCATATTCAGCATTGCACCAGCAGCTCACAAGAGCTGCCGGTGCAAGGCCGCCCCTGCAGACTTGCGGCCAATCGGCCACCAGCAGGGGGGTGTCAATCAACCCGATCGTACTCGATAGGGTTGAATTCCGGTGATGTCTGTCCGCCTGCTCAGAGCTGCTTTTATTTTTTTATTTTTCACCCCGACTCTCTTCTCCCTTTACCTTCCTTGTGAACATATCCTAAGTGCTGGCCTCATGGCTCCCCCTTACCCCCAGAATTTGCCTTTGTCATCTCTACATAATACTCCTCCATAAACTTAAGGAATATTTTAGCTAGCCGTTATCCGCTAGTCACGATTTCAAACAATTACAAGCCCCAAATCAAACCCCCCATTGTATAGTTCTCTGGATTACTATCCACACTTAGAGACACATGATGCGGTTTCTCTTGTAAAAAACCTCTAATAATACCTATTATTAGCTATCTTATTGCAAGTGCAGAGTCCCCTCCCCCATTTCTTCCCTTCCCCCCAAACCCCCATTTTTTTTCTCTATTTCTTCTTCTCTCTTATCATGGATGTCACTTGTGTCTCTCACAATGTTAGGGGCGTTAATTCACCCACAAAACACAGTCTTTTCTATAATTCTCTCAAACTACTCCAAGAGAAAAAAGTTTTTTTTACAAGAAACGCATTGGCTAGCTGGGACCCCCCCCTACGGATCATTTTTTAATCCTGATATGCAAACTCAATGGTGCTATTTACACTTTAGCATCATACTATGGCCCAAATACAAAACAAATCAGACACCTCAACACATTCTTAAGCCATCTAGAAAACATCAAACAAGAACACCTCCTCTTAGCTGACGATTTTAATATGGTCATAGACTCCAAGCTAGATAGACGACTGCCCACAGGTAGAACCCCAGACAAGACAATGATAGATACATATAAAAAGTCCAATCAAACCTGTTTGATATTTGGAGAGCATTCCATTCTATAGCCAAGGATTACTCCTTATATTCCCAGGTACAGGACTCTTACTCTAGAATTAACCTATTCCTCTGCCACCCATGGCTGCTTGACAAAGTACAGACAGCTAAAATCGGTCACTGCACTTGGTCAGATCATGACCCAGTAATTCTTCAACTCCCAGAGTTAGTCTCCATAGCTACTAGGCCTCCCTGGAGATTACATGAATCTCTCCTATCTATTCCAGGCCTTAAAGATCACATAGCTAGTGAGATTTCTCACTTTCTTCGAGCAAATGAAAACAGGGAAGTTGATGACTTTACATTATGGGGAACCTTAAAAGCTTTCCTTATAGGTATCTTTATTGAAACTCTGGCACAAGTTAAAAAAAAAATCCTCTGCTACCCTAGCAGAATTACACTAAGTCCGATAAGAACCCTTTCCACCATCCATAAGGACCATCTAGACCCACATATATGCCAACGCATTGACTTAATTTAACAATCTATTCAGAACTTAGAAACTATACGAGTCCAGGAACAATTTAGAAGGTGCAAACGCTTTTTTTATAGTAAGGGCAATAAAGCTGATAATTTATAGCCAAGGAAACTTAGGGACAGACATGCACAAGCATGCATTCCTTTTTTACAAACTAGAGGAAAGAAAATATCTAACCCAAATGAGATAGGAGAAGAATTAGCCAACTACTACTCTCAGCTATACAATTTGGGTTCCTCATCAAACTTTCCTATCTCAGTTGGCTCTCCCTGATTTCACACCAGATCAATTAGTGAACCTAAATGTCCCACTAACTTTGAAAGAAATACAACACACTATTTCACATCTAAAACCTTGGAAATCTCCAGGCCCGGATGGTTATACAGACCTCTTTTATAATTCATTTTCTCCACAGCTGTACTCTCTTCTTAATTGTGTTTTAACTCTAGCAGGACAAAAGGGAGAGTTCCCTGCAGAGTTCTTACAAGCCACACTTATTACCTTGTCAAAACCAGGTAAAAACCCAGACTCTTGTGCTAATTTAGGAACAATTTCTCTTCTGAATTTAGACGTCAAACTGTACGCTAAAATCTTGGCAACCCCATTAAATAGCATTATCCCGCATCTGGTCGACCCAGATCAAGTAGGCTTTACGTTGGGACGGGGAGGCCCAGATAATACCAGAAGACTCCTAAATGTTCTTATGGAAGCTCATAGACTTGGTCAGCCATGTGTAATGCTTTCCTTAGACACTGAAAAAGCGTTCGACCGGGTCAGCTGGCTTTATATGAGAGAGGTCTTGCACAAATTTGGCTTCCCACAGACATTCACACATCAGGCCATGGCCTTTTACTCACATCCCTCAGAGATAGCTAGAGGTCTGGGCTTTTGCGCTCCCTCATTTTCAATTATTAACGGTACACAGCAGGGATGCCCTCTCTCCCCTTTATTTTTTACATTGGTAATGGAACCCCTGGCGGAGGCAATCCGCTGTTCAAAAACCATTGAGGGAATATCTCTTCATAACTCTATACGTAAGGTAGCGCTCTTTGCAGATGATTTAACTGTTTGCCTCTCCAATCCAAGCTCATCTATACCAGCATTGTTCAAATTGCTAAAGATATTCAGCTCTTTCACCTTTTATAAAATGAATTATACAAAAACTGAAGCTTAGGCCTTTAACATTCCACAAATCACTTGAAAGGAACTACAAAGCTAATATCCCTTCAGCTGGTCGTCAATCCAACTAAAAAATCTGGGAGTTATGGTCTCTCATGACCCGCACACTGTTATATCAGCTATCACCCCTTACTATCTAAATTTAAAGAAAGCATCTCTAAATGGGATTCCCACATCCTTTCGTGGTGGGGAAGAATTGCATCCATAAAAATGAATCTATTACCAAAACTTATATACTTATTTCAATTTATAATTCTTCCGGTACCGAAAGGTATAATAGCCCAATTCCAATCCATATGCAATACGTTTATATGGAAAAGAAAACGGCCTAGAGTTGCAATGAGGATCATGCACAATCCAATTTTAGCTGAGGGAGCGGCAATGCTGAATATAGCAACATACCATGAAGCTTCTAGGTTAGTTCATATCATGGCTTTGGCCCAACCCGCCAATACAAGTAAATGGGCGATCCTAGAACAGTCTTCATTATCTATTAACATACCTCTTACAGAACTTGAGGCCTATCTATCAAGCCGTCAACTGTGCTGCATTCGCCGGAACCAATACGCTCACCTAACATCGCCTAACATCCCGGCCGCGGACCTGAATACGATCTCCATATTTATAAAAAAAGCCGTCAAAAATCTGCGCACCAAGTACAGGGCGATGAGCAGCGGACTGTTGTTAACTAGCAGTCATCGATCTCGCTGCTATTCGGCTTTTCACAACTTTATTGTCACCCTGTAACTAAATGCCGCCACAATATTAAAATGTTTAACCCCTACCCCGCCGCTCCCGGACTCCGCCGCAACTTTAATAAAGTTATTAACCCCTATCCCACCGCTCCCGGACCCCTCCGCAACTAAATACATGTATTAACCCCTATCCCGCCGCTCCCGGAGTCCACCGCAACTTTAATAAAGCTATTAACCCCTATCCTGCCGCTCCCAGAGCCCACTGCAACTTTAATAAAGCTAGTAACCCCTATCCGCCGCTCCCGGAGCCCACTGCAACTTTAATAAAGCTATTAACCACTATCCCGCCGCTCCCGGACCCCACCGCCACTAAATAAATGTATTAACCCCTAAACCCCTGGCCTCCCACATCACTACCACTTACTAAACCTATTAACCCCTTAACTACCAGCCCCCCACATCGCCATAAACTAAATTCAGCTATTAACCCCTAAACCTAACAACCCACTAACTTTACATTATAATTACTTCATCCCTATCTTATAATAAATTTAAACTTACCTTTAGAATAACCTACCCTAACTATTATACTAAAATTACATTAAACTACAAATTAAATTAACTATATTACATATTTAAAAACCTAACCCTACTCATATTATTTAAATCTACAATTAAAAATTACTAAGTTACAAAAAAATAACAATTAAGTTACAAAAAATAAAAAACACTAAGATACAAAAAATAAAAAACACTGAGCTACAAAAAATAAAAAACCACAGTATCAAAAATAAAAAAGAATTACACCTAATCTTATAGCCCTATGAAAATAAAAAAGCCCCCACAAAATAAAAAAAACCCTAGCCTACCAATTGCCCTTAAAAGGGCCCTTTGCGGGGCATTGCCCCAAATAAATCAGCTCTTTTACCTGTAAAAAATACAAACACCTCCCAACAGTAAAACCCACCACCCTTTGAAAAGGGCATTTGTATGGGCATTGCCCTTAAAAGGGCATTTAGCTCTTTTACTGCCCAAAGTCCCTAACCTAAAATTAAAACCCACCCAATAAACCCTTAAAAAAAAACTAACAATAACCACCGACGATCCACTTACAGTTTTCGAAGACCGGACATCCATCCTCATCCAAGCAGCAGAAGTCCTCAGTGAAGTCGGCAGAAGTTTTCATCCAAGCGGGCCGAAGCCTTCATCCAAGCAGGCAGAAGTCTTCATTCAGATGGAATCTTCTATCTTCATCCATCTGGCGTGGAGCGGGTCCATCTTCAAGACATCCTGCGCGGAGCATCCTCTTCTTATGACATCTCTTGAAGAATGAAGTTTCCCTTTAAATGACTTCATCCAAGATGGCGTCCCTTACATTCCGATTGGCTGATGGAATTCTATCAGCCAATAGGAATTAAGGGGGAAAAAATTCTATTGGCTGTTGCTATCAGGGGTTAATACATTTATTTAGTTGAGGAGGGGTCCGGGAGTGGCGGGATAGGGGTTAAACAGGATTGAGCTTGCATTCTATTGGCTGATTGTGGGGCGGTTTAGGGGTTAGTAGGTTTAGTTAGTGGTAGTGATGTGGGAGGCCAGGGGTTTAGTGGTTAATAATTTTATTACAGTGGCGGCGGGGTCCGGGAGCGGCAGGATAAGGGTTAATACATTTATTTAGTTGCAGCGATGTTGGGGGCGGCAGATTAGGGGTGTTTAGACTCGGGGCTTATGTTAGGGTGTTAGGTGTAAATGTTACTGGTTTTCTACCATGGAACTCAATGGGATATTGAACATAAGTTCTGCTTCTGGGAGAGGTGGTGATAATAATAAAGTTCTGCTTCAAAAAGAAGCTAAATGGATTTTTAGGCTGGGGACCAAATTCCCTTCTGGCCTTAATGAAAGGTGTGAATATGCTTGTTTTTTATAATGTGTCAAACATCTTTTAATCTGAGACACATTCCCTATTGTTCCTTTGAGGCTGCTGTGGCCCAGGAGTTAGGTTAACTGCCTCCCAAGCCAAAGGTTGTGAGTTCAAATCCAGCTAGAGCAACCTAGGGCCTAGATTTGGAGTTTTGGCGGTAACGACCCGCGTAGCTAACGCTGGCTTTTTTCTGGCCGCACCATAAAAATAACTCTGGTATTGAGAGTCCACAAAAAGGTTGCGTTAGGCTCCAAAAAAGGAGCGTAGAGCATTTTTAACGCAACTTCAACTCTCGATGCCAGAGTTGCTTACGCAAGCGGCCAGCCTCAAAAACGTGCCCGTGCACGATTCCCCCATAGGAAACAATGGGGCTGTTTGAGCTGAAAAAAAACCTAACACCTGCAAAAAAGCCGCGTTCAGCTCTTAACGCAGCCCCATTGTTTGCTATGGGGAAACACTTCCTACGTCTGCACCTAACACCCTAACATGTACCCCGAGTCTAAACACCCCTAACCTTACACTTATTAACCCCTAATCTGCCGCTCCCGCTATCGCTGACCCCTGCATATTATTTTGAAACCCTAATCTGCCGCTCCGTAAACCGCCGCTACTTACATTATCCTTATGTACCCCTAATCTGCTGCCCCTAACACCGCCGACCCCTATATTATATTTATTAACCCCTAATCTGCCGAGCGGACCGCACCGCTACTATTATAAAGTTATTAACCCCTAATCCGCATCACTAACCCTATAATAAATAGTATTAACCCCTAATCTGCCCTCCCTAACATCGCCAACACCTAACTTCAAACATTAACCCCTAATCTGCCGACCGGAGCTCACCGCTACTATAATAAATGTATTAACCCCTAAAGCTAAGTCTAACCCTAACACTAACACCCCCCTAAGTTAAATATAATTTTTATCTAACGAAATTAATTAACTCTTATTAAATAAATTATTCCTATTTAAAGCTAAATACTTACCTGTAAAATAAATCCTAATATAGCTACAATATAAATTATAATTACATTGTAGCTATTTTAGGATTAATATTTATTTTACAGGCAACTTTGTAATTATTTTAACCAGGTACAATAGCTATTAAATAGTTAAGAACTATTTAATAGTTACCTAGTTAAAATAATAACAAAATTACCGGTAAAATAAATCCTAACCTAAGTTACAATTAAACCTAACACTATACTATCATTAAATTAATTAAATAAAATACCTACAATTACCTATAATTAAACCTAACACTACACTATCAATAAATAAATTAAATACAATTCCTACAAATAACTACAATGAAATAAACTAACTAAAGTACAAAAAATAAAAAAGAACTAAGTTACAAAAAATAAAAAAATATTTACAAACATAAGAAAAATATTACAACAATTTTAAAATAATTACACCTACTCTAAGCCCCCTAATAAAATAACAAAGACCCCCAAAATAACAAAATGCCCTACCCTATTCTAAATTACTACATTTCAAAGCTCTTTTACCTTACCAGCCCTGAACAGGGCCCTTTGCGGGGCATGCCCCAAGAAATTCAGCTCTTTTGCCTGTAAAAAAAAAAACATACAATACCCCCCCAACATTACAATCCACCACCCACATACCCCTAATCTAAACCAAACCCCCCTTAAATAAACCTAACACTAAGCCCCTGAAGATCTTCCTACCTTGTCTTCACCCTACCAGGTTCACCGATCCGTCCTGAAGAGCTCCTCCGATGTCCTGATCCAAGCCCAAGCGGGGGGCTGAAGAGGTCCATGATCCGGCTGAAGTCTTCATCCAAGCGGGAGCTGAAGAGGTCCATGATCCGGATGAAGTCTTCATCCAAGCGGGAGCTGAAGAGGTCCATGATCCGGATGAAGTCTTCTATCAACGGCATCTTCAATCTTCTTTCTTCCGGATCCATCTTGCAGACCTTCTTTAAGGGACGTCATCCAAGATGGCGTCCCTCGAATTCCGATTGGCTGATAGGATTCTATCAGCCAATCGGAATTAAGGTAGGAATATTCTGATTGGCTGATGGAATCAGCCAATCAGAATCAAGTTCAATCCGATTGGCTGATTCGATCGGCCAATCAGATTGAGCTTGCATTCTATTGGCTGTTCCGATCAGCCAATAGAATGCGAGCTCAATCTGATTGGCTGATTGGATCAGCCAATCGGATTGTTCTTGATTCTGATTGGCTGATTCCATCAGCCAATCAGAATATTCCTACCTTAATTCCGATTGGCTGATAGAATCCTATCAGCCAATCGGAATTCGAGGGACGCCATCTTGGATGACGTCCCTTAAAGGAACCGTCATTCGGCTAGTAGGCGTCGGGAGAAGAGGATGTTCCGCGTCGGAGGTCTGCAAGATGGATCCGGAAGAAAGAAGATTGAAGATGCCGTTGATAGAAGACTTCATCCGGATCATGGACCTCTTCAGCTCCCGCTTGGATGAAGACTTCAGCCGGATCATGGACATCTTCAGCCCCCCGCTTGGGCTTGGATCAGGACATCGGAGGAGCTCTTCAGGACGGATCGGTGAACCTGGTAGGGTGAAGACAAGGTAGGAAGATCTTCAGGGGCTTAGTGTTAGGTTTATTTAAGGGGGGTTTGGGTTAGATTAGGGGTATGTGGGTGGTGGGTTGTAATGTTGGGGGGGGCGGGTATTGTATGTTTTTTTTTACAGGCAAAAGAGCTGAATTTCTTGGGGCATGCCCCGCAAAGGGCCCTGTTCAGGGCTGGTAAGGTAAAAGAGCTTTGAAATGTAGTAATTTAGAATAGGGTAGGGCATTTTGTTATTTTGGGGGTCTTTGTTATTTTATTAGGGGCTTAGAGTAGGTGTAATTTTTTTAAAATTGTTGTAATATTTCTCTTATGTTTGTAAATATTTTTTTATTTTTTGTAACTTAGTTCTTTTTTATTTTTTGTACTTTAGTTAGTTTATTTCATTGTAGTTATTTGTAGGAATTGTATTTAATTTATTTATTGATAGTGTAGTGTTAGGTTTAATTGTAGGTAATTGTAGGTATTTTATTTAATTAATTTAATGATAGTATAGTGTTAGGTTTAATTGTAACTTAGGTTAGGATTTATTTTACCGGTAATTTTGTTATTATTTTAACTAGGTAACTATTAAATAGTTCTTAACTATTTAATAGCTATTGTACCTGGTTAAAATAATTACAAAGTTGCCTGTAAAATAAATATTAATCCTAAAATAGCTACAATGTAATTATAATTTATACTAGTCCTAAAGCCCGTTCACACGGGCCGTGTGGTTTATTTTTATTTTTATATTCTCTCTCTCTCTCTCTGCCCTATCTCTCTCTCTCCCCTCTTTCTCCCCCCTGTCTCTCTCACTCTCTCCCCCTGTCTCTCTCACTCTATCCCCCCTGTCTCTCTCACTCTCACTCCCCTGTCTCACTCTCACTCTCACTCCCCTGTCTCTCTCTCTCCCCTGCCTCTCTCTCCTCCCCCCTGTCTCTCTCTCTCTCCCCTGTCTGTCTCTCCCCTCTCTCTCTCTCCCCCCCTGTCTCTCTCTCCCCCCGTCTCTCCCCCCTGTCTCTCTCACCCCCTCCCCCTGTCTCCCTCTCCCCTGTCTCTCTCACCCTCTCCCCTGTCTCCCTCTCCCCTGTCTCTCTCTCCCTCTCCCCTGTCTCCCTCTCCCCTGTCTCCCTCTCCCCTGTCTCCCTCTCCCCTGTCTCCCTCTCCCCTGTCTCTCTCTCCCTCTCCCCTGTCTCTCTCTCCCTCTCCCTTGTCCCCCTGTCTCCCTCTCCCCTGTCTCCCTCTCCCCTCTCTCCCTCTCCCCTCTCTCCCCTGTCTCCCTCTCCCCTGTCTCCCTCTCCCCTCTCTCCCTCTCCCCTCTCTCCCCTGTCTCCCTCTCCCCTGTCTCCCTCTCCCCTGTCTCCCTCTCTCCCTCTCCCCTGTCTCCCTCTCCCCTGTCTCCCTCTCCCCTGTCTCCCTCTCCCCTGTCTCCCTCTCCCCTGTCTCTCTCACCCTCTCCCCTGTCTCCCTCTCCCCTGTCTCTCTCTCCCTCTCCCCTGTCTCCCTCTCCCCTGTCTCCCTCTCCCCTGTCTCCCTCTCCCCTCTCACCCTCTCCCCTGTCTCCCTCTCCCCTGTCTCCCTCTCCCCTGTCTCCCTCTCCCCTGTCTCCCTCTCTCCCTCTCCCCTGTCTCCCTGTCTCCCTCTCCCCTGTCTCCCTCTCCCCTGTCTCCCTCTCCCCTGTCTCCCTCTCCCCTGTCTCCCTCTCCCCCTCTCCCCTCTCTCCCTCTCCCCTCTCTCCCTGTCTCCCTCTCCCCTGTCTCCCTCTCCCCTGTCTCCCTCACCCTCTCCCCTGTCTCCCTCTCCCCTGTCTCCCTCTCTCCCGTCTCCCTCTCCCCTGTCTCCCTCTCCCCTGTCTCCCTCTCCCCCTCTCTCCCTCTCCCCTGTCTCCCTCTCCCCTGTCTCCCTCTCCCCTGTCTCTCTCACCCTCTCCCCTGTCTCCCTCTCCCCTGTCTCTCTCTCCCTCTCCCCTGTCTCCCTCTCCCCTGTCTCCCTCTCCCCTGTCTCCCTCTCTCCCTCTCCCCTGTCTCTGATCAGCTGCTTTCAACGGCTATTTGCGTGCGCGTGCGCAGGGTGCGAGGGTGCATGCGCATTCTGCAAGGGGGATCTCATGTCAACGATTAGTTGCGTGCGCGTGGGTTCGCGTGCGCATGTGAGTGCGAGGGTGCGTGCGCATTCTGCAAAGGGGATCTCATGTGTCGCGGTGAAAGTTTTGTCAGCTACGCTAAGTGGGTGCGAGGGTGGTGCGTGCGCATTCAGCAAGGGGGGTCAAAGTGCTCACATCAGTTTCAAGGGGGGTCAAAGTGCTGACATCAGTGGGTGCGAGAGTGCGCGCGTGCGAAGTATCAACAGCTGGCCAAGGGTCAGCGTGCGATCAGCGGCAAGAGTTTGTCTGAACTGCGCATGACGGCTTCAGACAAACTCTTGTCTTTTATAATATAGGATTGTAGCTATATTAGGATTTCTTTTACAGGTAAGTATTTAGCTTTAAATAGGAATAATTTATTTAATAAGAGTTAATTAATTTCGTTAGATAAAAATTATATTTAACTTAGGGGGGTGTTAGTGTTAGGGTTAGACTTAGCTTTAGGGGTTAATACATTTATTATAGTAGCGGTGAGCTCCGGTCGGCAGATTAGGGGTTAATGTTTGAAGTTAGGTGTCGGCGATGTTAGGGAGGGCAGATTAGGGGTTAATACTATTTATTATAGGGTTAGTGATGCGGATTAGGGGTTAATAACTTTATAATAGTAGCGGTGCGGTCCGCTCGGCAGATTAGGGGTTAATAAGTGTAGTTAGGTGGAGGCGACGTTGTGGGGGCAGATTAGGGGTTAATAAATATAATATAGGGGTCGGCGGTGTTAGGGGCAGCAGATTAGGGGTACATAGCTATAATGTAGGTGGCGGCGCTTTGTGGTCGGCAGATTAGGGGTTAATTATTGTAGGTAGCTGGCGGCGACGTTGTGGGGGGCAGGTTAGGGGTTAATAAATATAATACAGGGGTCGGCGGTGTTAGGGGCAGCAGATTAGGGGTACATAAGTATAACGTAGGTGGCGGTCGGCAGATTAGGGGTTAAAAAATAATAATCGAGTGGCGGCGATGTGGGGGGGCCTCAGTTTAGGGGTGCATAGGTAGTTTATGGGTGTTAGTGTACTTTAGAGTACAGTAGTTAAGAGCTTTATGAACCGGCGTTAGCCCAGAAAGCTCTTAACTACTGACTTTTTTCCTGCGGCTGGAGTTTTGTCGTTAGATGTCTAACGCTCACTTCAGCCACGACTCTAAATACCGGAGTTAGAAAGATCCCATTGAAAAGATAGGATACGGAATTTACGTAAGGGGATCTGCGGTTTGGAAAAGTCGCGGCTGAAAAGTGAGCGTTAGACCCTATTTTGAGTGACTCCAAATACCGGAGTTAGCCTAAAACCAGCGTTAGGAGCCTCTAACGCTGGTTTTCACGGCTAACGCCAAACTCCAAATCTAGGCCTATGTTTTTTATTCCATAAGTTATTTACCTGAAACTTTTCTTAAATAATATTAGTATCTTTCCTATCTAACACTTTGAATTTATGAGAGTGAGTGCCATAATGATTTATAGATCATTAGTTAGGCCTCATCTTGAGTATTGTGTGCAGTTCTGGAGGCCATATCTTCAGAAGGATATTAACAAACTTGAATCTGTGCAAAGGAGGGCTACCAAAATGGTACATGGTCTAAAAAATAAAACTTACCAGGATAGGCTCAATGACCTAAATATGTATAGCTTAGAAGGGAAAGAGGTGATATGATAGCAACTTTCAAGTACATTAAAGGGTTTAGTAAAACTGAGGCTGTGGGTATTTTACATAAAATGGAAAATTCAAGAACAAGGGGTCATGAGCTCAAGCTAAAGGGTAGTAGATTCAGGAGTAATTTGAGGAAGCACTTCTTTACAGAAAGAGTGATTGATTTATGGAATAAACTTCCTCAAGAGGTAGTAGCAACAAACACTGTGGGGGACTTTAAAAATGCATGGGACAAGCATAGGGCTATCCTACGAACTAGATAAGTTTATACTGTTAGGTAAGGTCGGGCAGAACCTATGGCTCTTATCTGCCGTCAATATCTATGTTTCTATGTTTCTATATCACTTTGTGATGTATGTGTCAGCAGTTGATAGACATATAGCTGTGTTAATGTGCACTAGCAATAATGTTGCTATTACTTAAGCTATCTGTTTAGAGTATGTGTTTAACCTGGGTATAACTTTGTTCTTTGCATGTGTGTATAAGTTGCAGCATGATATGCAAGTTCACTTTAAGTAATTAAGAGGTGAATCACCTGAGCACAGACAGGTGCTATAAAAGGAGGTGGTTCTGAGTTACTAATCATGCCCTGATGAAGCCCCTGACACACATGAGATTTGTGGGGGTGAAACGCTCATGACAAGTGTGTTTACCTGGACACTGAATGTGTTGCTTGTATGTGGACACTGCTAACTTCTGTGTTCATTATTCTCATTGAAATTTGGGACATTGGACTTTGCATCGTGTGAGGTCTGTGAGTCTGCAGTGTCCTGTGAAGCTGGTGGGAGGAGTCTTCCGGATATCCAAGAGTGACCTGAGAAATATGTCCGGTGTTACCCCGCTAAGCAAGTGTGTATTGAACAAAGTACACTGCAAGAGTTGAGATAGCCATGCTTTGCTCTCAGCTTGACGATCTACCTATGTGCTTGCACTAATCTACAGTCTTTTGTATCACAATTGTTTGAGCCAGGACGGGCTCTGTTGTGATTTGTGCAGAGAGATCGAGATTCCACCAATTGGAGGAGAGGTGTGTATTGCTGCTGACATACCCTTACTGTGACATCACTGCTATGAGCTTTGGAAGCTCCAAGGAGAGGAGCATGCAGGCAGTTTGTTTATACAGCTTTATGGCATGATGCAGCCATTTCTCTACTAACTGTTTACCAGCCTCCATTATACAGTTCTCTCTGGAGAAGCACAAAGGTGGACACTTTTGGGAGGTACCCCTATTTTTGGTTTGTTTACGGTAGTTAGCTGGCCAGCTTAATTAGCAGAAGTTTGTTTGCTATCATCTGTATACATATTTACCGTATTAGCCTTTCTACCCTGGGAGTTAGTATCCTCCTGTATTTGTTCCAATTTCTTTCTTTTTTTATATGTTTTGTTTTGTTTTCATACTATTTGCTTATTTGTATGTCACATATATCACTTTTATCCTTGTAAATGGTATCCAATTCTGACACCTGCTAGTTGCAGCTAATAAATATGAGAGGAACTTTGTTCTCTCTAAAACGTTTTTGTGTGCAAACTTCCCTTTCTTTAAAGTGACAGTAATGTATGTCATTTAGTTCTTTACTCATAGTGTGCATATTATGTCAAAGGGTTGCACTTTAAACTAATTATATTGTTGTATTATCTCCTCCCTCATATCCCTATCTATATAATATATATATATTTTATTTATATATATATATATATATATATATATATATATATAGATATATATATATCTCCTTAAACTCTTAAACTCTATGAGATATCATAATATTGCAAATTTACATATAATATTTCTTGTTTCTTTTTTTATTCTTTCTTGTTGTTGTTTTATTTTATTATTTTTCTGCTTACATAGACATGACATGGGATTACTTAACTTCAGACTCTAACAAAATATCTATATACCCTAGCCTGCCAACATTCACTATCCCAAGAACAATCTTTTGTGGAGATATTAATGTAATAATATGGGCTGTAATTTTTAGTTAAATATGTGACTCCATCTAGTTGACAGAGAGTCAACTGTAATGTTCTAACTATTGCCAAATCTACTAACACCTTGGTATATTGATGATCTAATCTAACTGTTGAAGTTGACACAGGCTGGACTAAAACCACTGAGAATGTATTGAGTGGGTAAAAAATAAACAGTATATGGGGGGCGGAGTCTGGCCGTGCCGGAACATGGCCGCACAAAAATAGAGCTCCGGACTACACAACACCCTTTCCGTAATCATTAGCCGGATATTTGACCTGCAAAGAGCTCTGCTTCACAACAGGGAGATCGGGGAGGCAGCGTGTCACTTTAGATGCAGAGATGGCGTGTTTTATGGCCGTTATCGGAAGTTTCGCCTAACTGCGCACACAGCACAGCGGTGTCAGGCGCCATATTGCATCAGAGAGCAAATAGGAAAAGACTGACATCGGAACAGTGAAAGACAGGTGAGACTTCATACACACTGCTGTGCAAGTCTTCAAGATAAGACACTTCACCGACGCATATATTGCGGCCCTAAAATGACAGGGAGGATAAACTAACATACCCTGCTTTGAACGGAAGGGCCGTTATGCAGAAAATTTTAATATCAGGTGGAAAACTGACGATGGCTGTTAGTCCTACCTCACCCTGAAGCAGTGATATCAGCCAAATAAGTAGATTTGCGCTCATCACACCAAATACCATTACTCCATCATAGGCAATAGATGTGAGCATCCTAGACACTGCAATATTAAGAGTCGATGGGATCTCAAAGAATAGTCTCACCCAGCTTTTAATGTTACATGTTCATTATATGGGCCGCAGGCACAGCCTACCAGCATCTCACTTTTTGCCCCAGAGTGGCATAGAAACTTAACTATAACCACTGACTTTAGATATTCTATAACAGCCACAAGAAGGGGATTAGAGATATAAAAATTGCAACTAAAAAAGGCGCTAAAACGGACAGGAACAACAAGCAGCCGGCCACACTACCTATGTCTGTAAGCAATTTTTTTAGTCCTACTGAAACCTCTATCTCGGAGCAAAAAGAAACGGGGGGTCTTACTCAGACTCTGCAAGACACAATGCAGCAACAAACATTCCATTAGACTTGATGTCACAACTTAAAGAGGATATAGCCAACCTACCCTCTAAGTCTGATTTTGACTCTCTGAAAAGCTTAATCAAATCAGAACTTACTAACATTAGGAAAGAAATATCGGACATTGGGTACAGAGTAGAAGATGTGAAGGATACACAAGAAACGCTGATAACTATGACCGACTCACTCACGACACAAGCTAATATACATGAGGTTAAAATTTCTGCTCTCCAAGATAAAATGGACGATATAGATAACAGAAACCGCAGAAATAATCTGAGGATAAGAGGGATACCAGAGAAAATTGCAGCTACAGAACTAGAGAACTATGTCCAGCAACTTTTCTGCCACTTGAAAAAAAGATCAGCAAGCTTCAGTAATTGAACTCGACAGGGTTCACAGAGCCCTTAGACCTCTTCCACCAGATACCGCGCCACCAAGAGACGTGATTCTAAGGTTCCTTAGGTATAAGGATAAAGAGGAAATATGGACACTGGCTCGCCAACTGAGAGATATCCCATACCTTGATCATAATCTCCAGGTTTTTTTGGATTTGTGCCTTAACACACTTCAAAGAAGAAGGGAAGTTGCTTTCATAACTAGGGTGCTCAGGGACAAAAAGATCAGATATAGATGGGGATACCCTTCAGTCTGATCGTCTCTCATGGAGGCAACGTCTACAACTACAAGGAACCTCAAGATCTAGAGTCCCTCTCCAAGGGTCTCAATATAGCTTTCAACATCCCAGCAAACTTTAACTCCCAGGGAGGCAAAGATGACGGTGAATCTATGGATTCCAGACACTTACGGGGTTAATAACGCTGGCAGACGGTATCCAACAACAAGCGCAGAAAGGACAAACAAAAACCAGCCTCTTCCAAGGCAATAGTTCTAATCTACTGCACAGGAGACATGAAGCTGTTCAACTATGGGTGAGATTGTTCCAATAGTTAAAAATATATATATTTGTTGAAATATGCTAGGTGATAATGAGCATAAGTTTGAGTATATACTGAAATATGACAAATAGAGACTATGAGTTCTTTTAAACTTAAAGTAGTTAGTGAGGGAGGGGATGTTGTCCTGCATTCCCCCTAATATTATAGCAAACAGCTGCATTTTTGTTTTTGTTTGTATGTTGTATTGTACTGTTATTTGGTTTGTTTATGTTATGGGTTGTTTTGAAAAACTGCAAGAGCTGATATACTTTTTTCCCACTGAGCAGTCTAGAAATAGGTACGTGTTGGGTTACGTGTTCTGCACCAGGTACACATCTTATGACATGAAAAAACATATACAATGGGGCCCACAGGAAAGACTTTGAGTTATATAGATATACATAAGGGTATAAACTTCCTCACAGTTAATGCAAAGGGTCTTAACAGCCCATTTAAAAGGAATTTAGCAATGAGAGATTTTAAAGAGAGGAAGGGTGATGTGATCTTCTTACAGGAGACGCACTTCTTAAAAAATAGAGAGCCTGGAGCATTTAAACATAAGTTTGGTGAGTCTTTCTACGCATCTAACATTGCCAAAAGGGGCGAGGTTGGCATTTTGTTTAAAAGAGGCATACCCTTTCAAGCTGTTAAACAAGTAAAAGACAAGCAGGGCAGATTCCTCATACTTGTGGGAACACTATTTTATAAGCAAGTAACACTTGTCAATGCATATGCCCCGAACACGGCGCACGGCGCCTTTTTCAAAACATTAACCAATGCAATACTGGAAGTAGTTAAGGGCTCCTTAATTATGTTTGGAGACCTCAATTGCACACTAGACCCCACAATAGATAATTCCACAGGGACGTCTTCCACTGCACATGCAATCATCAACAAACTCAAAGTATGTATTAGAGAGCTTGCTTTACATGATGTTTGGAGGATTCTGCACAGAAATGAGAGAGACTACACATTTTATTCCCATCCGCACGCTAGACACTCCAGGATTGACTATATTCTTGCTGATGTTTCTAGCATAGCGCTAGTAATAAACTGTCAGATACTTCCAGTGTCATGGACAGATCCCTCCATGGTAAGCTGTCATATGAGATGGGACACTAGGGATGATACTAGCTACTTGTGGAAACTAGACGATAGATTACTAGATGATCCCATATACACAGAAAAGATTGAGAAAGCTCTAAAATGCTTCTTTCAGCTTAACTCGGATGAGGGGGTGGATGCTAGGTATTGCTGGGGTGCGCATAAAGCGGTAATAAGGGGGGAGTTGATGAGCATGAGGGCTCACCAGTTGAAACAGCAGAGAGCATACTTTGAAATGGTGTTCAATAAATTGGAGGACCTGGATAGAGACCTTAAAAAGAATCCCGGGGACACACAGACACTAGATCTCTAAATGGAATATAGAGGTAAACTTAAAGGGACAGTACACTGTAAAATTGTTTTTCCATTAATGTATTTTAAATGACTTGTTATACTACCGGCAGAGTATAAAATATTTGAGAAATTGCATTTTCGGGTTTATTTGTGTATATGAAGAAGATAGTTTTGTGCTTTGAAACCACAGCCTATTACAATGGGTTGAGCTTCAGGTAATATCATATCTCATTATGTTATCATTTGGTGTACACACACTTGTTTCCTTTATCTTATAATTGTCTGGAGCACCAAAGCTCAATACATAGAGAAAACACTGAAAATTATCATTTTATTACTTAACTATCACGCCCCCTACTGAGTTTGTAACTTCTTCTGCTGACTGTGTTTACTTAGGCTTGTCAATAGCATATACTACAGTATCAAAACTTTCAGTATAGGTTAGGAAACCACAAGCTAAATCAGCTGTTTCAAATGCTGAAATAGGAGTAAAGGAGCTACTTGCAACCAATTTAATACACTCTAGCAGGTAAAAAGGATCATTGGGTATAATTTAAAGGGGAGAAAGTTTTTGGGTGAACTGTCCCTTTAACGAAATAATAGATAAGGAATGCAAAATTATGGCACTCAAACTCAAACAACAGCACTATGAAGGGAATAATAAAAGCAGTAGGTTATTCGCTAGGAAACTAAAACGCAAAATAAATAAAACACACATTCTAAGAATCAAGGATTAAAATGGGAGGGAACACACGTTGTCCAAAAATATAGCTGAGGCATTCCGTGTATATTATGAGAACCTCTATAATTTGCAGGAACCACCATCGGATTGCATAGATAAATTCTTAAATAACCTGGTTTTCCCTGAGTTAAAAGAAGAAGATAGGGCTCGACTAAACAAACCCTTCACAATAAATGAAATAAAAAAATAATTAGGGATCTCCCAAGCGAGAAAGCCCCAGGTCCTGATGGCTTCACGACATATTATTACAAAAAATACATAGATATACTTACACCACATCTATTAGGATTATTCCAGACAATATCAGAAACAAAACCATTTTTACAAGACTCCTTAACAGCACACATCGTGGTGCTCCCTAAGCCGGGCAAAACAACTGACAGAGTGGAAAACTTCCGGCCTATATCATTACTTAATAATGATATCAAGATTTATGCTAGGTTGCTGTCATCTAGATTAAACTCCATTATTCCCCGAATAATAGCTCGGGATCAGGTTGGATTTGTGGTTGATAGAGAGGCTAGGGACAACACCGTGAGAGCAGTGGATCTGATAGATTATGCTGTGTCAAGGGAAATACCACTGGGCCTGATATCCACGGACGCGGAGAAAGCTTTCGACCGCGTCCGGTGGAGATTCTTGGAGGCAACATTAGAAAAATTTGGCTTGGGGACCTCATTCATAGCAAAGATTATGACGTTATACAGCTTCCCCTCGGCACAAGTGCGGCAGTGACGTGCGGTGAAGTCAGAGGCTGGTGAGGCACTGGCTATGATACACCAGAAAAAAACACAGACAGTAAAGGCTAGTCACAACCATATTGTTAGAATAACGTGTTTGCACGTTCTGTTAAAGACAGTTAGGGAAAGATATGTAGCCTTGATAAGTCAGCAGGATAGTAAATTGTGGATTTCTAATTCTCAGAGCTAAATTACATGAAAATTGACAAAATAGATAAACACAAAACACAAACATCTTTGCTTATGATTCAGATTGAGCATGCAATGTTAAACAACTTTCCAATATATTTTAGAAGATTTGCTTCTTTCTCTTAGTATCCTTTGTTGAATAAACATAAATGCAGTACTGGGAGCTGGCTGAACACATCAAGTAAGCCAAAGACAAGAGGCATATATGTGCAGCCACCAATCACCAGCTGCTCCCAGTAGTGCATTGCTGCTCCATAGCCTACCTAGGTAAGCTTTTCAACAACGGATACTGAAAGAAAAAAGCAAATGAGATAACAGAAGTAAAATGTTGTTCAATATTGTATGTTCTATGTGAAACATAAAGAAATATTTTGTGTTTAATGCTCCTTTAACATTTTAAAACACATCCTTTTTACTGCAGCTATTCTCCAGTAATCAAGCTTCATCTATTATTTACCTTATTCAAAGAAGCCAATCTGGGCTTTATTCCTCAGACAACAAGGTCACTGTCATAAAGTTAATAAAGAGTTTTGCAGCTGTTATCCACTAAAGCCAATTAGGGAGAGATATGTAGCAGATTTAGCCTTGAGAAGTCAGCAAGGTGCATTTCATGTTCTGATAATTAGACATTGCTCAACTTTGAGTGCTAAATTACATGATAAAGGGAGCAAAATAAATAATGAAAATATATTGCAAATTAATTTATTATTCATAACTAAATGCTTTATTAAAAAAGTCAAGGTTTTTTCCAAGGGAAATTGGACAGGAATGGTAAATAGTTAGACAGTGGTTCAAAGCGGACACAAAGATCTACAGTAAAAAATAAAATAATCCTGTTTCAATAATAAAAAAACAAACAGTTTTATAACTTCCAGCCAAGCATTTATTGATAAATTATGAGGACCAGAGGCAGCCCTAGAGTTAAAGGGACATAGAACCCAAAAAATGTTATTTCATGATTTCATGATTTAGAAGATATAGTAAACAGTTTTAAACAACTTTCAAATTTACATCTATTTTCTAATTTGCTTCATACTCTTGGTATGCTTTGTTGAAAAGCATACCTAGGTAGCCTCAGGTGGTTGCACACTCAATTGTCTTGTCATTGGCTGATTGCTGCTCCATCAATAAAGGTTACCAAGAGAATGAGGCAAAGTTGATAATAGAAGTAAATTGGAAAGTTGACATAACATGTTATAGGCAAGCACTGACAAATGTCATACAGTTCTGGCACATAACATGTTATAGACAAGCACTGACAAATGTCATACAGTTCTGGCACATAACATGTTATAGGCAAGCACTGACAAATGTCATACAGTTCTGGCACATAACATGTTATAGGCAAGCACTGACAAATGTCATACAGTTCTGGCACATAACATGTTATAGGCAAGCACTGACAAATGTCATGTAGCTCTGGCACATAACATGTTATAGGCAAGCACTGACAAATGTCATGCAGCTCTGGCACATAACATGTTATAGGCAAGCACTGACAAATGTCATACAGTTCTGGCACATAAAATGTTATAGACAAGCACTGACAAATGTCATACAGTTCTGGCACAGAACATGTTATAGACAAGCACTGACAAATGTCATACAGTTCTGGCACATAACATGTTATAGACAAGCACTGACAAATGTCATACAGTTCTGGCACATAACATGTTATAGACAAGCACTGACAAATGTCATACAGTTCTGGCACATAACATGTTATAGACAAGCACTGACAAATGTCATACAGTTCTGGCACATAACATGTTATAGACAAGCACTGACAAATGTCATACAGTTCTGGCACATAACATGTTATAGACAAGCACTGACAAATGTCATACAGTTCTGGCACATAACATGTTATAGACAAGCACTGACAAATGTCATACAGTTCTGGCACATAACATATTATAGACAAGCACTGACAAATGTCATACAGTTCTGGCACATAAAATGTTATAGGAAAGCACTGACAAATGTCATACAGTTCTGGCTCATAAGATTTTGAATTCTTCTATTTAACTATACAAAAATGAGGAAGAAACTTGCAGTGGTTTGACTGTATATTGAGACATTTGTCCTACTCACTAGTTAGAGGTTACAGTTTCTCCCTCAGTCCCTAACTAGTGTGTTAACTGACAGCCCTCCTGTTGGAGCTGTCTGTGTAAATATGCTTTGTGTAGTACTATCTGCAAACTACAAGCATAAAAAAACAGTGCAGGAGGATTTTTTTTTTTTTCTGAAAACAAAACAAGGTTTTAAATAAATCAGAAAAAAATACTTTGTCCCTTTAACTGGTTAAAAGTAGTTTAATGCACAGCTAATGCAAACTATGCAGAGTTACTCACAGCTTATTCTCTCCTCTCTGCCTTCCGTTGTGTCTCTCTCTTCAGCAATTCCACCCCCTCCTCCCTCCCGGTTCAGCAGTGTTAGAGGTTGCTCCGGTGTCAGGTGAACATAGTTAAATGCTGTGGTAACCGGGAGGGGGGAAGGGGGGTGGAATTCCTACAGAAATACAACGGAAGGCAGAGACATCTTAACTGCTCTGTATCTCTGTATGATCTGACTGCTTCTGTTGTATTCCTGCAGGACTTCCACCCCCTTCCCCCCTCCCGGACTGCATTCTAGTGATGTTAAATAAATTAATCTAGCCAGATAACACAGGAATCGGCTTTTACAGAAGAGATCATTACAAGAAGCATCACAAACTTCACAATGTCAACTTGCAAAAGCCGACAGAGACACTCACCTGACAGTGCTGACACTCTGAGAGTCTGACCCCACGCCAGCCTGAGAGGCCTGAGCCACCATGCACCTCCTGACTTCCTGACACCGACCGTTGAGTTGACAGTAGTACACTAAGTGATAGCACACTAGCACCGTAATTGTGTGTTTAACAAACTCCAGCAGCCAATCTTATAACTAAAGCCTCCAGTACTGTAGCAGTAAAGGGAGAATACCATAATTGGGTTAATCACTTACCCTTGAGTATTACATATAGTGTAATATCGCCCGACGTCTCCTCCAGTCCCAAGATGATGATCAGGATCACAGGATGATGACAGGAATCAGATCACTCACTCACAGGCCAGCACACCAGACGAGAGCTCAGCAGACAGCATGACAGCACGCACTGCCACCAGTCTGAGACTGTCACACACGTGATGCTCTGTGCCTCAGTGCTGCGCCTCCCTTGCATATTTCTCACCCGGCAAGTCAGCCCGCCCCAGACCAGCACCAGAGAGGACATGGTCCAGCCTCCTCCTGTGTCTCTCTGATTGGCTGAGGGGCAAACAGTGCTCCAGAGGCTTCAAGAGAGAAGCCTCCGGTGGGAGCGGTATGGGCAGCAAAGAGAGTGAGTTTAGCCACTGGGTGGCACTGTGGCAGTCTCTCTAGCGGCCCATACAAAATACATTCATATTGCGCAATGGAAGGGTAGCTGGCCTCTACTTCCTTGCGCAATATGAATGTGACTTGTACACTTTTTTAAACAGTAATAAAAGTAGTGCTACTAGTAAACACAACACAACACAGGCGGGGGTGGGGGGGATAGGGGGGTCAGATTGAGGAACAAAAAATAAATTTGTAAAAAAAAAATGTAACAATTTTTTTTATTTATTTTATTATTAAAAAAAGAGTGTATTACACACATTGGCCAGGGGAGGCACTGCCTCACCTGCCTCCTATGAATGCATGTCACTGAAGTGCGGGTGAATGGTATACTGTCTCAGCATTTTTTAATAAGCAACGGCACAAGGCAGGGGTGTCCCCTGTCCCCTTTGCTGTTTGTGTGTGTGGTGGAGGCTCTAGCTGTGTCAATAAGAAAGGACATTAACATAGAAGGAGTCAAAATCAGAGAAACTGACTATAAAATCATGTTATATGCAGACGACATATTATTTACTCTCACAAACCCACTCATATCTGTCCCATTGATACTGCAACACTTGAAGGAATTCCAACTCCCATCAAACTTTTTGATTAACAAATCAAAATCGGAGATACTTAATGTATCTCTCTCACAGGTGCACCTCACCCAGCTAAAACAAACTTGTCCATTTAAGTGGCAAAAAAAATCCCAAAAAGTACCTGGTAATCCATCTTACGAATAACACACAAGACTTGTTTCAGGTTAATTATATACCACTACAAAGAAGAATAATAGCCAATCTTTCCTCATGGAGATCACTACACACTTCTTGGGTAGGGAGAATAAATATCTTTAAAATGAATGTCCTGCCACGTATATTGTATGTCCTACAGGCCCTGCCCATCCCCCTACCGATTTCATTCCTCCCATCATTACAATCAAAAATACTAGAATTTGTTTGGGACAAAAAACATGCTAGAATATATAAAAACATCATGTGCACCCCATTACAAAGTGGAGGACTAGGAGTCCCGGATCTAGTGAAATATAGTTTTGCTATATATGCAAAGGATCCTCGACTGGTCATATAACTTCCAAAATAAGACTTGGGTTCAAATAGAACATGAGGTGGCGGGTGTAATTCACCTTGGGTCGCAGTGCTGGACCGCTCATGGAGGTTTATCTAGGGACAATAGCTTAAACTTGTTATGCAGCGAGACCTTTAGAGTCTGGGACAAAGTATTATTAAAATTTCCACACATATCATCTAAATATTCACCACTGACACCATTGCTTGAAAATGGAGAGTTCATTCTGGGGTTAGGCCTATCATCTCATAGTTCAGACACGACACACAGAACTCTACAGGTGTTTCAACTGGGAAATGAAAATAAATTACACACGAGAGGAGAGCTGTTGGAAAAGGGCCTATTATTCTTTAAAAGTTGTTTTTTTCACCATCAATGCACCTCGCTTATTTTTAGGCACAGTGACAGGAAAAATTTGCCAAGACCCAACTAATACAACTGAGTTAAATCTTAAGATTCTACACAGGTGGTACATGACCCCAGTTAGGATACATAAGCTTTTAAACACGCAAAACGATGTATGCTGGAGATGTGGATTAGAGAATGGAACGATGTCTCATATTTGGTGGTCTTGCACTGCCATAGCACCAATTTGGGAAAACATAGCTACAGAAGCCTCTAAGGTATTAGGCAAAACACTACCGCTAGACCCCAAGTTGTGGCTGTTTTTTGCAGTCCCAGAAGGTTACCAACAGCACAAAAAAAGATGTTACACATACTGAGTAATGGTATGAAAATATTGCTGGCCCAGAAGTGGAAGATACAACACGTGCCTAGCATAGCTCAGTGGGTACATAAATGTAATGATTTATTAAAGTTAGAGGAATACCACTATATGAAGGTCAAATGCATAAATTTATATACACAGATGCAGGCACTATGGGAGGTTTATATGGCGCAGAGATTTGAGTCTTAGGGTCGAAATAGACATGTGTGGACCTCTTTAAGAAAATACCTGAAAGGGACAAAATTGAGAAAAGGTGTGATACAATAAAAATTTCACTATGTGCCGTTACTATGGGCTGATAAAATGTGGTATGTGTATCAGATCTATGATAGAGATTCATGTTTAACTTGCAGTTATGTTTTTCAATTGCTTTTTTGTTTCTACTATAAAATTGTATGAAAACGGACTCCAACATTATGACCCCGAAGGTCCTTGCAACTATAATTCTTGGTTATTTTGTCTTTTCTTTTCCCTTTTTCACGAAAACTGTAATTATTATTCATGTACTTGACCGTCGGATGTTACTGTACTATTTTTCTTCATTGTTGGTGACCCAATAAAAATATTTTAGAAAAAAAAAAAAAAACACTGAGAATTTATTAAGCGCTTCTAGCCTGCACCTGGACTTTCAGCGCTTATTGATGTACTATGTTCTGAATATACTGTAAAACTTGTAAATATTCTATATATTGTATTTCTATTACACAGTTATGTTTAATTAAAAAATCAATAATAAAGAAATATTAAAAAAAATGATAACCTAAATATAACAGGTAATAGGTATGAATGTTATGATTTGACATGAACATATGACGTATGAAGATACTGACGAGAAAAGTGGTGCAAATGAATAGACAAATAAACAGTGATAATAAATAACAAACTTGAATAATACATGACTAAAATGTAACAAATGAGAGGTAAGAATGTTTGTGGTCATAAAAAACAGAAATATGTAGTATAAGCATAAGTATAAACTAAACAACTTACAAGGGACCGAAAACATGTCAGTCTCTATCTGTAAAGGAGGCCGAGTTACCTGGGGCATACCAGGCAAATTAAAAATCATAAAAATCAGGCTTAATGAATACCTAAAGGTGTGTTAGGTAAGAGATAGGAATGTTAATGATATGACGTGCACGTTTGACATATGAATCTACAGATGAGAAACTTGCCACCAAACAAGTTAATTAATAAATGATAACTCAGTCGGTATGCACCCATAAAAGTGATAGGTAACAACAAGTGGTGAAAACGCCAGAAACAAAAATAATACAGCTATATAGGAAACGTAATGAGGACCTGACATAATATGCCAGAGAAAAAAGTGGATGCAAATGACACATAATAGAGATAATAAACAACAAAGTTAATTTGTACATGACTGAAAATTTGACAAATGAGAGGTAGGAATGTTCGTGTTCCTTACATAAAATCAGACATATGTAATGCAAGCGAGCAGAATCACTAGGGTGATAGTAAATCAATTAAAAATGAAAACTCAACATGCATGGGACCGAAAATATGTCAGTCCCTATCTGTAAAGGAGGCCGAGTTACCTGGTGGGTACCAGGCAAATTAAAAACCTAAAACTCAGGTCTTATGAATACCTAAAAGACATGTTAGGTAAGAAGTAAGAATGTTTATGATATGACGTTCACGTATGAATCTAGAGATGAGAAACCCCAAACAAGTGAATTAACAAACGATAATTCAGTCCATAGGCGCCCATAAATGTGATGGGTAACAACAAGTGGTGACAAACGCCAGAAATGACAAAAAAAACATAATTTATGTAAGAACTTACCTGATAAATTCATTTTTTTCATATTGGCAAGAGTCGATGAGCTAGTGACGTATGGGATATACAATCCTACCAGGAGGGGCAAAGTTTCCCAAACCTCAAAATGCCTATAAATACACCCCTCACCACACCTACAATTCAGTTTAACGAATAGCCAAGTAGTGGGGTGATAAAATAAGGAGTAGAAAAGCATAAAAAGAGGAACTGGAAAAATAATTGTGCTTTAATACAAAAAAAGCATAACCACCAAAAAAAGGGTGAGCCTCATGGACTCTTGCTAATATGAAAGAAATGAATTTATCAGGTAAGTTCTTAAATAAATTATGTTTTCTTTCATGTAATTGGCAAGAGTCCATGAGCTAGTGATGTATGGGATAGAAATACCCAAGATGTGGAAGTCCACAGAAGAGTCACTAGAGAGGGAGGGATAAAATAACAGCTATTTCCACTGAGAAATTAAATCCACACAATAATTAAGTTTTTCTCAAAAAAATAAAATCAAAAGCAGTAGAATTAAACTGAAACAGCTGCCTGAAGAACTTTTTCTACCAAATACTGCTTCAGAAGAAGCAAATACATAAAAATGGTAAAAACAATAAAAGTATGCAAAGAAGACCAAATTACTGATTTGCAAATGTGATCAACCTAAGCTTCATTCTGAAAAAGCCCAAGAAAAGGTGACTGAGCTTAGTAGAATGAGCTGTAAAACTCTGAGGCAGAGCCTGTCCTGCCTCGAAATAAGCCTTGAAAAACAAAAGCTTTAAACAGGATGCCAAAGAAATGGCAAAGGCTTCCTAACCTTTTCTGGAACCAGAAAAACAGCAGATAGACTAGAAGTCTTCTGAAATCCTAGTAACCTTGATATAGAATTATACAGTTCTTACCACATCCAAAGAAGTAAAGAACTCTCAAATAATTCTTTAGGATTAGGACACAAAGAAGGGACAACAATTTCTCTACTAATGTTGTTCAAATTCACAACCTTAGGAAAAAAGAAGTTCACAAAACAACTTATCTAGATAAAAAAAATTAGATAAGGAGACACACAAGAGAGAACTGATGAATCAGAAACTCTTGTAGCAGAAGAGATAGTCAAAAGAGACAACACTTTCCAAGAAAGTAGATAATCTTCAAAGAAAATATAGGCTCAAAAGAAAAGAGCCTGCAAAATCTTTAAACCAAATAAGACTCCAAAAAGGAGAAATTAATAAATGAACAAGCTTGATACCAACCAAAGCCTGAACAAAACATTGCATATCAGGAAGTTAAAATTTGCAGACAAACTTATCCAAACCATCCTGAAAAACCGTAAAATCCTAGGAATTCTAAAAGAATACCAAGAGAATTTATGAGAAGAACACTATAAAATATAGGTTTTCCAAAACTGATAATACATGTTCCTTGAAACAGACTTATAAGCCTGCAACATAGCGATAAAAACTGAGTCAGGGAAACTACTATGACTAAACACTAATCAATTTCCATACCCCCAAATTAGTAATTTGAGATCCCAATGGGAAAATAGCCCCTAAAATAAGAGGGCTGGCCAAAGAGAAGTGGCCAATGATGGCAACTGGACATCCGAACAAGATCCACATACCAAACCTGTAAGGCCATGCTGATACTATCAGAAACACATGACACTGTTCCAATATGATCTTGAAAATCACCTTTGGAAGAAAAAAAACAAAGGCGGAAAGATGTAGTCAGGTTGCAAAACCAAGACACTGCTAATGCATCCTCCATCTCCACCTTAGGATCCCTGGACCTGAAAAGGTACCTAGGAAAATGAGAAAACACCTTTGTATAGAGACACCACTCTCCCAGATGTAAAGACTGACGGCTGAGAAAGTACACCTTCCAAATGTCTAAAATTGTAGAAAATAGACAGGAGATGAATTCCATCTAAGAACGTATTCAAGATACTTCTTAATTGCTAAGGAACTATGAGTCCCTATTGATGATTGACATATACCACAGTTGTAATATTGAATGTCTGAAAGCAAAAAATGAAAAAGTTATCTCATAAAAGAGGCCAAGCATAAAAGAGCACTGCAAAATAGCACGGAGTTCCAAAATATTGTTTGGAAACCTCGCCTCTTGAAGTTTCCAAACCCCTTGTGCTGTCAAAAAACTCCCCAGCTCCCCAAACTGTAAGACTTGCATCCATTAATAATACAGTCCAGGAAGGATGAACAAAAGGAGGCCCTCTGAATAAAATTATGATAGACTAATCACCAAAACAGAGATAGTAGATTGTTAGGATTTAAAAATATCAACTGCGATATTTAAAACAAACCCTGTATCATTAATTCAGTATGCAAATCAAAAAGAGATCTCAGATGAAAAATGAGCAAAGGGAACCACGCCCGATGCTGCAGTTATGAGACCTAAAAACTTCCATGCACATAGCCACTGAAATAAATGTTCTAGATTGTAAGTTAGACAAGCTAATGCCACTTACAACTGACTTTTGTCTGACAAAGACAAAGATATGAACACAGAATCTATCTAGAAACCCAAAAAGAAGTGATCCTTGTCTGAGGAATCACGAAACTCTTATGTAAATTAAATCCTCTAACCATGTCTTGAAGAAACAAAAAAAAAGTTGACTCATGAGGGTTTCCACAAAAAGAAAAGTCCATATATTTGAATACTGCTCTTTCATATGTATGTATTGGGTACTTGTAAAGCGTGTCTAATCACCCATAAGGGACTCAAGACGCTGCTCAATTAATCGACCTCGCAAGGATGAAAGGGTGAATGGACCTCGCCGGGAATCGAACCTGAAAGAAAAGCACCAAGAACATTTGAAAAGATTCATAAAGCTGTCACTAAACCAAATGGAAAGCGACAAATTGGTAAAGCTTAAAAAAAAAAATCTCAGAATCCACAAGTGGTCTGAATGTAATAAAAATATGAGGATAAACATCTTAAAAAATGGAGTGGACATGAAATGGCCTTAACAAAAAGGCATAATAGTCCTTATAATCGCCAACTTAAAAGTGGAGATTCTAACAAAACAATATAAAAGTCTTTAGATCCAAGAATGGACTGAATAAACCTTTCTTCTTAGAGACAAAGAATAGAATTTAAATAGAAACCCAAATCCTGTTCCTGCAAAAAAGAACTGGCATAATCACTCCTGAAAAAAATTCAGAGTGTACTGAGAAAGATTCTTCCCATAGGAGGTCTCATTCTAGAAATCTATTCAAACTCTAAGAATAATATAGAATTTGGACTGAGTTCATCCAAAAACAATTTAATCTGCCCCCCCCCCCCCCCACCACCAGAAGGACTGGTTTGAGAACCGCACCTTCATGCAGTCTAAAGCATTTTTCTCCCAGAAGCATACAAAAAAACGCTTCTTCAGTGCTTACACTCGGAGTTAACAAAACAAGAGAGAGATAATAAGACATAATTGAAATCATAATAATAGATATAGTAAACAGAATTAAATGAATAAATCTAAAGTAAATAAACATATATATATATATATATATATATATATATATATATATCTAATACGGAAAAAGAAATATATAGAAAAAAGATATAGAGTAAGAAAAGATGATAGGATTCCTTAGCCAGCACGTCTCATGTCTGTTACAGTATAATTAATTCAGAGATTAAATACCCAATGGTCAGTCAGAACCACAGCAAAGACAAAGAATCAGAATAATAGTATATAATAATAAGTATACATTTATTGACTACCTAAATATACAATATAAACATATCTCAATAACCCTTAAATATTAAAAAAATAGAAAACCATGGCCATGGTAGAGAGAATTATGAGCAATATAAAAACGTCTATACTATGTCATTCATAATGAAGATTAATATCAATAAAGAACCCTATTATTAAACAATAGGATATCTGAAATAATAGTGCTGTTGTTAGGCACTGACATTCAACTTACAAAACTTCTCATATATATGAATATTGATTCAAAATAACAAGCAAGCATAGCAGGAGTAGACGTTTAAATAAATGCAGTCCAGCAATATTCCACAATAAATTATTATGCTGATCACAAGGAAGCAATGATTAAATAGTTGTAGTGAGGCAGTTAGTAGCAGGTTAATGCCTTGTTTTAGTAAGCAGTTCATGCATGTTAATCATAAGTATAAGCAACAACAACCATTAGCAGAATGGCAATCCTTATATATAGTGGCATGCAGCGGGCAGACAGTACATATGGCACACAGTTATGCCAGTAAGCAGATAGCATATGGGAACTCCTACTGAGAGCTAAGGGGACCTTTGCTGATTTCACCATTTCACAGAAAGTTTGATCCTTCTCCGGTATGTTTTGCCAAAAAGATGCTGACAGGCAGTCACAATTCTGCAGTGGTTAGATCCATACGACCTGTATAGCGGACTGTCCTTGCCTTCTCTCTAGGCCGTTTGCATTGCAACAGACTCCTCTTTTACTCGGGTGGCCCTTCCCGAGATATGTAAAAACACGCAACACATGTTTTGCCGCTAGGAACTTCCGGTGCGGCTTCTTCACAGCGTATCTTTGAGTGTAATATATATATATATTATAATTGCATTTGTAGTGTCCATCGCCAGTTGCGCACACATCCTCAATAGAATGTTGGCATCTCGAGGACAAAAGAATTTACCTGGATGCAGCGAAGCGTAAGCTGCATCCCGGTGGATTCCGGAAATAAGATAAGATAATCATCTCTTTTACAAATAATACACAAAGTCCCCCCTAACAGTAAAGCCCCCCCCCCCATCCACCAAACCCCCCAAAATAAAAAACCTAACGCTAAAAAAAACTAAACTACCCAATGCCCTGAAAAGGGCATTTGTTTGGGCATTGCCCTTAAAGGGACACTGAACTCAAATTTCTTCTTTTGTGATTCAGATAGAGCATGCAATTTTAAGCAACTTTCTAATTTACTCCTATTATCAAATTTTCTTTATTATCTTGGTATCTTTATTTGAAATGCAAGAATCTAAGTTTAGATACCGGCCCATTTTTGGTGAACAACCTGGGTTGTCCTTGCTGATTGGTGGAAAAAATTCATCCACCGATCAAAAAGTGCTGTCCAGAGTTCTTAACCCAAAAAAGCTTAGATGGCTTTTATTTCAAATAAAGATAGCAAGAGAACAAATAAAAATTGATAATAGGAGTAAATTAGAAAGTTGCTTAAAATTGCGTGCTCTATCTGAATCACAAAAGAAAAAAATTGGGTACAGTGTCCCTTTAAAAGGGCATTTAGTTCTTTTACTGCCCATCCCTAATTTAAACAAAACAAATCCCCCCAAAAAAATTTTTTTAAAAGTCTAACCCCCAGGTTGCTACTCACCGTTCCTGAAGTCCGGCGGAGAAGATCTTCTTCCAGACGGGTCCATAATCTGCATCCACAGCAAAGGCGGCGCGGAGATGCAGAGCAGTGTTTCCAGATGTGGCGATCCTCGGAGGCGGTGATGGTCCATGGCGGCTATGGTCCTTGGCAGCGGTTCCCGGCGGCGGCGTGGAGGTTCCTCTTCATGCGATAGTCCGTCGCATACTGAAGATTAAATGCAAGGTACCCCATATTTATTGGGGTACCTTGCATTCCTATTGGCTGACATTTTCACATCAGCCAAGTGAAATCATATTGGTTGGTGAACAGCCAATAGAATTTCACTTGCTCTCATCCTATTGGCTGTTCAACAGCCAATAAGATTTCACTTGCTCTCATCCTATTGGCTGATGTTAAAATGTCAGCCAATAGGAATGCAAGGTACCCCAATAAATATGGGGTACCTTGTATTTAATCTTCAGTGTGCATGAAGAGGAACCTCCACGATGCCGCGCAGCACCGCCGCCGGGAACCGCTGCCAAGGACCACCGCCGCCAAGGACCATCGCTGCCTCTAAGGATCACCACATCTGGAAACATCACTATGGATGAAGATGATGGACCCGTCTGGAAGAAGTTCTTCTCCGCCGGACTTCAGGAATGGTGAGTAGCAACCTGGGGGTTAGACATAGGTTTTTTTTTAAGGTTTTTTGTGGGGGTTTGTTTTATTTAGATTAGGGATTGGCAGTAAAAGAGCTAAATGCCCTTTTAAGGGCAATGCCCAAACAAATGCCCTTTTGAGGGCAATGGGTAGTTTATGTTTTTTTTAGTGTTAGGTTTTTTATTTTGGTAATTTGATTTTTTTATTTTATGTAATGTTAGCCTTTTTATTTTTTGTAACTTTAGAATTTATTAGTTTAAGTAATGTTGTTTAATTTAAGGGGGTGTTAGTTTAGGGGGCTTAGTTATTTAAATAGTTATTTGCATTGTGGGTTTTGGCAGTTTAAGGGGTTAATAAGTTAATTAGGTTTATTGCGATGTGGGAGTTTTGCGGTTTAGGGGTTAATAGGGTAAATAGATTTATTGCGATGTGGGGGGTTTACGGTTTAGGGGTTAATAGGGTAATAAGGTGTACTGCAATGTAGGGTTTTGCGGTTTAGGGGTTAATAGGATAATTAGGTTTATTTCGATGTGGGAGTTTTGCGGTTTAGGGGTTAATAGGGTAATTAGAAAATATGTTTGATATATTTAAGACAGTAGTCCATTAAAATTATAGTATTGCTACACCTGTAGCTTAAATATTTATATAAAAGAAAAGTTACAAAAACATAATTTATGCTTACCTGATAAATTTATTTCTCTTGTAGTGTATCCAGTCCACAGATCATCCATTACTTGTGGGATATTCTCCTTCCCAACAGGAAGTTGCAAGAGGATCACCCACAGCAGAGCTGCTATATAGCTCCTCCCCTCACTGCCATATCCAGTCATTCGACCGAAACAAGCCGAGAAAAGGAGAAACCATAGGGTGCAGTGGTGACTGTAATTTAATTAAAATTTAGACCTGCCTGAAAAGGACAGGGCGGGCCGTGGACTGGATACACTACAAGAGAAATAAATTTATCAGGTAAGCATAAATTATGTTTTCTCTTGTTAAGTGTATCCAGTCTACGGATCATTCATTACTTGTGGGATACCAATACCAAAGCTAAAGTACACGGATGATGGGAGGGACAAGGCAGGAACTTAAACGGAAGGAACCACTGCCTGTAGAACCTTTCTCCCAAAAACAGCCTCTGAAGACGCAAAAGTATCAAATTTGTAAAATTTGGAAAAAGTATGAAGGGAACACCAAGTTGCAGCCTTGCAAATCTGTTCAACAGAGGCCTCATTTTTAAAGGCCCAGGTGGAAGCCACAGCTCTAGTGGAATGAGCTGTAATCCTTTCAGGAGGCTGCTGTCCAGCAGTCTCATAGGCTAAACGGATTATACTCCGAAGCCAAAAAGAAAGAGAGGTTGCCGAGGCCTTCTGACCTCTCCTCTGTCCAGAGTAAACAACAAACAGGTTAGATGTTTGACGAAAATCTTTAGTAAACTTCAAGGCACGGACTACGTCTAGATTATGCAAAAGACGTTCCTTCTTTGAAGAAGGATTAGGACATAATGATGGAACAACAATCTCTTGATTGATATTCTTGTTAGAAACCACCTTAGGTAAAAACCCAGGTTTTGTACGCAGAACAACTTTATCGGAATGAAAGATCAGATAAGGAGAATCACAATGTAAGGCAGATAACTCCAAGGAAATAGCCGAGGAAATAGCCATCAGAAAAAGAACTTTCCATGAAAGAAGTTTGATATCAATAGAATGAAGGGGTTCAAACGGAACCCCTTGAAGAACTTTAAGAACCAAGTTTAAGCTCCATGGAGGAGCAACAGGTTTAAACACAGGCTTAATTCTAACTAAAGCCTGACAAAATGCCTGGACGTCTGGAACTTCTGCCAGACGCTTGTGTAAAAGAATAGACAGAGCAGAAATCTGTCCCTTTAAAGAACTAGCTGATAATCCTTTGTCCAAACCCTCTTGGAGGAAGGACAATATCCTAGGAATCCTAACCCTACTCCATGAGTAATTCTTGGATTCACACCAATGAAGATATTTACGCCATATCTTGTGGTAAATTTTCCTGGTGACAGGCTTTCGTGCCTGTATTAAGGTATCAATTACTGACTCGGAGAAGCCACGCTTTGATAGGATCAAGCGTTCAATCTCCATGCAGTCAGTCTCAGAGAAAGTAGATTCGGATGATTGACCTTGTATTAGAAGGTCTTGTCTCAGAGGCAGAGTCCATGGTGGAAAGGATGACATGTCCACTAGGTCTGCATACCAGGTCCTGTGTGGCCACGCAGGCACTATCAATATCACCGATGCTCTTTCCCGTTTGATTTTGGCAATCAGACGAGGGAGCAGAGGAAACGGTGGAAACACATAAGCCAGGTTGAAGAACCAAGGCGCTGCTAGAGCATCTATCAGTGCCGCTTCTGGGTCCCTGGACCTGGATCCGTAACAAGGAAGCTTGGCGTTCTGGCGAGACGCCATGAGATCCAATTCTGGTTTGCCCCAACGGAGAACCAATTGAGCAAACACCTCCGGATGGAGTTCCCATTCCCCCGGATGAAAAGTCTGACGACTTAGAAAATCCGCCTCCCAGTTCTCTACACCTGGGATATGGATCGCTGACAGGTAGCAAGAGTGAGTCTCTGCCCAGCGAATTATCTTGGAGACTTCTGACATCGCTAGGGAACTCCTGGTTCCCCCTTGATGGTTGATGTAAGCCACAGTCGTGATGTTGTCCGACTGAAATCTGATGAACCTCAGTGTTGCTAGCTGAGGCCAAGCCAGAAGAGCATTGAATATTGCTCTTAACTCCAGAATATTTATTGGGAGGAGTTTCTCCTCCTGAGTCCATGAACCCTGAGCCTTCAGGGAGTTCCAGACTGCACCCCAACCTAGAAGGCTGGCATCTGTTGTTACAATTGTCCAATCTGGTCTGCGAAAGGTCATACCCTTGGACAGATGGGCCCGAGATAACCACCAGAGAAGAGAATCTCTGGTTTCCTGATCCAGATTTAGTAGAGGGGACAAATCTGTGTAATCCCCATTCCACTGACTGAGCATGCATAATTGCAGCGGTCTGAGATGCAGGCGCGCGAATGGCACTATGTCCATCACCGCTACCATTAAGCCGATTACTTCCATGCACTGAGCCACCGTGGGGCGCGGAATGGAGTGAAGAACACGGCAAGCATTTAGTAGTTTTGATAACCTGGACTCCGTCAGGTAAATTTTCATTTCTACAGAATCTATTAGAGTCCCTAGGAAGGAAACCCTCGTGAGAGGAGATAGAGAACTCTTTTCTTCGTTCACTTTACACCCATGCGACCTCAGGAATGCCAGAACTATCTCTGTATGAGATTTGGCAATTTGAAAGCTTGACGCTTGTATCAGGATATCGTCCAGGTAAGGAGCCACCGCTATGCCTCGCGGTCTTAGGACTCAGAAGTGAGCCCAGAACCTTTGTAAAAATTCTTGGGGCTGTAGCCAACCCGAATGGAAGAGCTACAAATTGGTAATGCCTGTCTAGAAAGGCAAACCTCAGGAACTGATGATGATTCTTGTGAATCGGAATGTGAAGGTAGACATCCTTTAAGTCCACTGTGGTCATGTACTGACCCTCTTGGATCATGGGTAAAATGGTTCAAATAGTTTCAATCTTGAATGACGGAACTCTGAGGAATTTGTTTAGGATCTTTAAATCCAAAATTGGTCTGAAGGTTCCCTCTTTTTTGGGAACCACAAACAGATTTGAATAAAACCCCTGTCCTTGTTCCGTCCGCGGAACTGGATGGATCACTCCCATTACAAGGAGATCTTGTACGCAGCTTAGGAATGCCTCTTTCTTTATCTGGTTTGCAGATAATCTTGAAAGGTGAAATCTCCCTTGTGGAGGAGAAGCTTTGAAGTCCAGAAGATATCCCTGAGATATGATCTCCAACGCCCAGGGATCCTGAACATCTCTTGCCCACGCCTGGGCGAAGAGAGAGAGTCTGCCCCCTACTAGATCCGTTGTCGGATAGGGGGCCGCTCCTTCATGCTGTCTTAGAGGCAGCAGCAGGCTTGCTGGCCTGCTTGCCCTTGTTCCAGGACTGGTTAGGTTTCCAGGCCTGCTTGGATTGAGCAAAAGTTCCATCTTGTTTTGATGCAGAGGAAGTTGATGCTACACCTGCCTTGAAATTTCGAAAGGCACGAAAATTAGACTGTTTGGCCTTTGATTTGGCCCTGTCCTGAGGAAGGGTATGACCCTTACCTCCAGTAAATGTCAGCAATAATTTCTTTCAAACCAAGCCCGAATAAGGTCTGCCCCTTGAAAGGAATGTTGAGTAGTTTAGACTTTGAAGTCACATCAGCTGACCAGGATTTGAGTCATAGCGCCCTACGCGCCTGGATGGCGAATCCGTAATTCTTAGCCGTTAGTTTAGTCAAATGAACAATGGCATCAGAAACAAATGAGTTAGCTAGCTTAAGAATTCTAAGCTTGTCAACAATTTCAGTCAATGGACCTGTATGGATGGCCTCTTCCAGGGCCTCAAACCAGAATGCAGCCGCAGCAGTGACAGGCGCAATGCATGCAAGGGGTTGTAAAATAAAACCTTGTTGAATAAACATTTTCTTAAGGTAACCCTCTAATTTTTTATCCATTGGATCTGAAAAAGCACAACTGTCCTCAACCGGGATAGTGGTACGCTTTGCTAAAGTAGAAACTGCTCCCTCCACCTTAGGGACAGTCTGCCATAAGTCCCGTGTAGTGGCATCTATTGGAAACATTTTTCTAAATATAGGAGGTGGGGAAAAGGGCACACCGGGCCTATCCCACTCCTTACTAATAATTTCTGTAAGCCTTTTAGGTATTGGAAAAACATCAGTACTCACCGGCACTGCATAGTATTTATCCAGCCTACACAATTTCTCTGGCACTGCAATTGTGTCACAGTTATTCAGAGCAGCTAATACCTCCCCAAGCAATACACAGAGGTTCTCAAGCTTAAATTTAAAATTAGAAATCTCTGAATCAGGTCTCCCCGATTCAGAGACGTCACCCACAGACTGAAGCTTTTGTCCTCAGGTTCTGCATATTGTGACGCAGTATCAGACATGGCTCTTACAGCATCTACGCGCTCTGTATCTCGTCTAACCCCAGAGCTATCGCGCTTGCCTCTCAATTCAGGCAATCTGGATAATACCTCTGACAGGGTATTATTCATGATTGCAGCCATGTCCTGCAAAGTAATAGCTATGGGCGTCCCTGATGTACTTGGTGCCATATTAGCGTGCGTCCCTTGAGCGGGTGGCGAAGGGTCCGACACGTGGGGAGAGTTAGTCGGCATAACTTCCCCCTCGACAGACCCCTCTGGTGACAATTCTTTTATAGATAAAGACTGATCTTTACTGTTTAAGGTGAAATCAATACATTTAGTACACATTCTCCTATGGGGCTCCACCATGGCTTTTAAACATAATGAACAAGTATCCTCTGTTTCAGACATGTTTGTACAGACTAGCAATGAAACTAGCAAGCTTGGAAAACACTTTAAAGCAAGTTAACAAGCAATATAAAAAACGTTACTGTGCCTTTAAGAGAAACAAATTTTGACAAAATTTGAAATAACAGTGGAAAAAGGCAGTTACACTAACAAAATTTTTACAGTGTATGTAACAAGTCAGCAGAGCATTGCACCCACTTGCAAATGGATGATTAACCCCTTAATAACAAAAACAGAATAATAAATGACAAAAACGTTTTTTAAACACAGTCACAACAACTGCCACAGTCTACTGTGATTGTTACCCTCCTCAAACACGACTTTGAAGCCTTTTGAGCCCTTCAGAGATGTCCTGTATCATGCAGAGGGAAGCTGAATGTCTCTGTCAGTATTTTTAGCTGCACAGAAAAGCACTAAAATAGGCCCTTCCCACTCATATTGCAACAGTGGAAAGCTTCAGGAAACTGTTTCTAGGCAAAAATCAAGCCAGCCATGTGGAAAAAAACTAGGCCCCAATAAGTTTTGTCACCAAACATATATGAAAACGATTAACATGCCAGCAAACGTTTTATATTACACTTTTATAAGAGTATGTATCTCTGTTAATAAGCCTGATACCAGTCGCTATCACTGCATTTAAGGCTTAACTTACATTAATCCGGTATCAGCAGCATTTTTCTAGCAAATTCCATCCCTAGAAAGATATTAACTGCACATACCTTATTGCAGGAAAACCTGCACGCCATTCCCCCTCTGAAGTTACCTCACTCCTCAGAATATGTGAGAACGGCAGTGGATCTTAGTTACTTCTGCTAAGATCATAGAAATCACAGGCAGATTCTTCTTCTAATGCTGCCTGAGATGAAACAGTACACTCCGGTACCATTTAAAAATAACAAACTTTTGATTGAAGTTAAAAAACTAACTATAATACACCACTCTCCTCTTACTACGTCCATCTTTGTTGAGAGTTGCAAGAGAATGACTGGATATGGCAGTGAGGGGAGGAGCTATATAGCAGCTCTGCTGTGGGTGATCCTCTTGCAACTTCCTGTTGGGAAGGAGAATATCCCACAAGTAATGGATGATCCGTGGACTGGATACACTTAACAAGAGAAATAGGTTGTTTCTACATCTGTAGTTTAAAAATAATTAGACTGCCCTCTGGACAGGCTATCGACTAGTGTGTATATATATATATATATATATATATATATATATATATAAACTTCACAAAAGAAAAGGCGAAAGCTGGCACATCTCCATAAGGTTAAAAAGTCATTTATTTGAAGTCACTTAAAATTAACAAGGAGGTTTGCAAAGCCAAAGAAATACGCCTTACATGTTTCGGCAATTAAGCCTTACTCATAAGCGTAGTTCACTCTAAGACACCATTAAAATAAATAGGGCTTGCCCCTCACTCATAGGTTAATTCAAATCATGTGACTAGCCATACCTGTTACCTGGATTAAGGTGGAATAAAGGAAAAAAGGGCCAAGACTGATTTAAGACAGTAACATTTAGAATATCAAAATTGTGTGGCTGGCACAAACAGGAAACAAAGTTTGCTATAATTGTTCACTTAAAACAACACAGATATGGTACAATAATTTGTTTTACTAATGAAAACTTGGATTTGAAAATATATTAAATTAATGAACATACAAAAATAGAAAACCTCATAAATAAGACAAGTTCATTATAAAATTTAGTTGTAATAATTTCAGTGTACACTTAATATTTAATGGGACAATTATTCCTAAAAAATAATCGAATCAAATGATGAATTGAAACCTTTTGGTATCCGTGTGTCTAGATTGAAAATCCAAAAGGCTTCACGTTTAAAGAGTAATTTGCCCATGTTACCCCCACGTTTGGGAAGTTTAACCAATTCAATGACCATCCATCTAAATGTCTTGTTGACACTATTGTGTTCAAATATAAAGTGATTGGCCAGCTCAGAACAGCCATCTTGTCTTTTGATGTCAGAGAGGTGTTGTCTGATTCTTTCTCTGACCTCTCGTGTTGTGCAACCTATGTACTGTTTGTAATTACATGTGCACCAAATCATGTACACTACATTTTTGGATCTGCAATTGACACAGGTGTCAAGTTCATATCTTTTACCATTGGCATTGGACTCAAAAGTTTTAGACATACTTCCAAAACCACAAGGGATGCAGTGTCTGTAACCACACTTGTGCATCCCCTTGACCTGGAGCCAAGAGGTGGTAGGCCTATCACTTTTGAGTTTGGTGAAAGTAAGTTGCCTAAAGTAACACCTTTGTGATAGGAGACATTGCAACCCTGTTTAACCACATCTTGTAATCTGTCATCGGCCAATAGCATTGGCAAATGTCTTTTGACCACATTGCAGATTTGATGGTATTCAGACGAGAACTGAGTAACAAAACTTACTCTGTCTGGAGCAAATTTAGATTGATTCTTTCTTGACTGATCTCTAAGAAGAGAGTCACGACTGATACCATCAACCTCTGCCTTTTGCTTTGTGAATGATATTTATATTATAACCCCTCTCTAGGAATCTTCTAGTGAGGTCTTTACTTTACAAATCAGTTTGATCACTACAGTTACATTTGGCTCTAATTAATTGCCCTTTGATGATGGAATAGGGAACCTGTTTGGGGTGATTACTCTTACCGTGGAGAATGGTATTGCCTGATATGGGTTTTCTGTACATCGTAGTCTCAACTTTTTTGTTAGTGTGATTAAATATTAGAGTGATGTCCAGAAAATTAATTTTCTCATCATTGTACTCATGGGTGAACTTGAGACCACAAGGGTTATCGTTAAGGTAATTTATAAAGTCTCCAATTTGTCGATTGTCGCCAGACCAGACCAACAAAAGGTAATCTATATAGTGATAATAAGTGCGAATATCTGAAATAAAAGGATTTCTGTCACCATAAACAAAGAGAGACTCCCACCAACCCATGGTCAATTTGCAAACGAGGGGGCAAACTTTGCCCCCATCGAGGTCCCACGAATTTGGAGATAATAATTGTCTTGGAATGTAAAATAGTTATGTGTCAGAAGGAAATTAGTCACTTCAATCAGATAACTTACAAAGGTAGAAGTGTAATCCGTGCAATTAGTCAAAAAGTATTCAATCGCTCTTAAACCCACTTGATGTGGGATTGAAGAGTACAGTGAGACTACGTCCACTGTCAACCAGTCTAAATGAAGTGTGGAACAGCTGCCAGACCAACAATGTGCTCGTGAAGACTGTGGAAATATGCCAATTCCACTCAGTATAAGCACACATGAAAATGTCCACAGCACCGGGGTAAACAGACCAAAGGTAGACGAGAAACCAACCAGCAGCACAAGAGAGGCTCACGTGATGCGGAAGGAGAGACAACAGATGTGACGTCAAGCTCCACAAGTCCGAGCGGAGATGAAACAAGCGGAGAGCAGGAAGAAAACACTGCAAGAAAAATGCTGGTCATGAAATCCAATCGGAGGGGCAGAGGATATCAGAGGAACCGACAGTAGTCAACATTTCCCAAGTTGCATTAGATGACGGCGAGCTTGCGCTCCTAAACAGAGGACTGTCCTTTTGCCCAAGTAAGCAGACTGACTTTTTAGAAAACAATAAAGACCTGAACAGGTTCTACAGAAATATCAAATTAAAGGTAAAATTTGGTGGTGAGGCTAGTAATTACAACGCCCCGCATAAAGACTCTGGGGAATGGACTTTGAAGAATCTAGGTCTATGGAAAAAGAGTAACTATAAACCAGTAATTTGTAATGATAGTATTAACACATTTGTACAACTTGTTAATTTGGATGTAAGTAAATTACAGCAGCAGGTCACCAAAGATGGTATAATGGTAAAAAGTAATATGAGTAAGGTAGAAAAGAAAGCCATACAAACATTTAAAAATAAACTGGATAGTGTGATTCTGAAGGGAGCCGACAAGGGGGGAGCATCAGTTATTTTAGATAAGAAGTACTACATAGGAGAGATTAAACAACAACTGAGTGACCCTGAGACGTATAAAAAATTGACACAAAATCCTGTATATAGAATACAGAAAGAACTATTGGCTGCCTGGAGAGAGCAGCTAAGATTGGAGTGATAGATACAAAATTAAAAGACTATTTGTATAATAAGACACCAAGGACACCTGTTTTTTATACTATACCAAAAATTTCATAAAAATCTTGCTGTTCCTCCAGGCAGGCCAATTATTTCCAGTGTAAACTCAGCCTTCTCTAATGTATCTATTTTTATTGATAGATCGTTGCAGCCTGAGGTTATGAAGTGTAGTTCATACATTAAAGATACAGGAGATTTTTTGAAAAAAGTTAAAGAATTGTATCTACCAAGTGATCGTTTTTTGATGTATACTTTAGATGTTAAGAGCCTCTATACGTGTATAAAACATGAAACAGGTATAAGGGTTATCAAGAAAGTTTTGCATGTAGATAGAGGATATACTCAACAACAATGTACATTTATTGAAGAATTGTTAAGGCTGATTCTGTACTGGAATCACTTTATGTTTCAGGATGATTGGTTCATTCAGATAAGAGGGACTGCCATGGGGTCCAACGTGGCCCCATCATACGCAAATTTATTCATGAGTATGGTAGAAGAAAATATAGTTTATGAAAATGAACTGTTTAAAGACTATGGAGGGGCCTGGTGGTGCTTCATAGATGATATATTTGGCGTATGGTGGGGCACCGTGGACTCCTTGGTTAAATTTGTTGCTGACCTAAACTCTACTGTAAGAGATTTGGAGTTTACATTAAATTATAGTGAGGAAAGTATTATGTTTTTAGACACTAGAGTGTACAAGAAAGGCTCTGTATTAGAGTTTGATCTTTACTCCAAGGAAACCGATAGGAATACATTGCTACAGTACCATAGTTTCCATCCACACCATTTAGTGGAATCACTCCCTAAAAGTCAATTAATAAGGGTTCAACGTATAGTAACAGAACCTAAAAATTATGATGAGATCTAAAGAAATGCAAGAAAAGTTTTGTAATAGAGGTTATCCCCAAAGTGTTTTAGATAAATGCAGACAAAATTTAGTGGCCAGGAATAAAGATAAAGACAATAGCAAGAGAATGATTTTTTCATCACAATATAGCACACATGGTAGTCAAATAGCCAAAATCATATATAAACATTGGCATATATTACAGAGATGTAACAGCCAAATAATGGAATTTAGAGAGAAACCCATTATAACCTATTAAAGGGTTAAAAACTTAAGGGACTATTTTGTGAAGTCTGATATAGGACCTTCTAAACAATCGCAGCAAGGTTACTTAAGCAAAAAGAATTTAGGGTGTTATCCCTGTCTGGGATGCATCAGTTGTAATTCAATAATAAGGGGTAAAGAGTTTTTCCACCCTAGGAGTGGAAATAAAATGACTATTAGAAATGTTTTTACTTGTGATACAACTTATGCAGTCTATTTAATTAAATGCCCATGTTCCCTCATCTATATTGGAGAGACGGTAAGAAAAGTGAAGGAAAGGCTTAGTCAGCATCGCTCCAATATTAGATGTGGGGACAGGGAGGCACAGGTATCCCACCATTTTTTAGAAAAAGGCCATAGTATTAGCCAACTCAGGTGGCAAGTCATTGATCATATGGGCCCACAAAGAAAGGGAGGGGACCGGGAGCAATTACTTAAACAAAAAGAAATGTACTGGATTTATAAATTGGGGACGTTGGTCTCAAATGGCATGAATAGGGACTTTGAATGGTCAGTATTTTGGTGAGAAGGTAGTTATAGCAGTATATATTGTATAGAGATATTATTGTAGTACTAGGTGCAGGGCTAGTAGTTAGGTGACAGATGAAATTGTGATGTTATTAGTAGCTGTTAAAAATGGTATATAAAAAATCATGTTTTGAAAAAAAATTTGTATAATGAATTTTGTTAAGAAAATGTAGTGATTGTTAGCTATATAATTTATACAGCAGGTGGCGCTCAAGGATAGAAGTTATTGGCACCAAGCCAAACAGTTTAAAAGTAGCACCTCTGAGTATAATGTGTATAGCATGATTAAGTGACAGCAGTCACAAAACGTTGCTCATTTTTGTCAACACTGTCAACCAGCAGTCGCTTTGATTGCACTGAAAAGTTTCAAACCTTTGAAGTACCTGTTTAGTGTCTCTTAGATAACTTGGAAGTTTCAAAACTAAAGGTTGGAGTATGCTGTCCAACCATTCAGACAGTTTTTCACAGAGGGAGCCAATACCGGAAACTATGGGCCGACCTTTGACATCTTCCAAAGATTTGTGTACTTTTGGAAGTACATGAAAAATAGGAGTGATTGGTTGCTGAACAAACAGAAAATTGAATGTGTCTTGATCAAAATGACCAGCCGCAAGACCTCTATCCATAATGACTTCAATTGTGCTTTAAAGGCACTAGCAGGGTTGTGGTTTAATTGAATATAATCATCCTTATTGCTGAGTTGACTCATTATTTCATTGATATAGGAAGATTTTTGCCACACTACCACACTACCGCCCTTATCAGCAATTTTAATTACCAGGTCAGAGTTATTCCAGAGAGAGTCTATAGCCAGTTTCTCTTCAGTAGATAGGTTATTGGCAACTTGTCTTGGTTGGAGTGACAGGCTCCCTAAGTCTTGACTCAATTATTTTTTTAAAATTAACCAAAATTTCCCCTCTTGAGTGAATTGGGTAAAAAATTGATTTTGGTTTGAATCCTACATGTGAGTCACTCCATCCAGATTATTGCTCTCATAATCTAGATCTGTCAAATTCTGTATGTCAGTAAACTCTGCAAAGGTTAAACTTCTCTCTGGGAAATTGTCATCAGTACAATTAGAATCAATATTCACTGGTCCAGTAAAGGTTTGTACCTGGGTGGATAAAAAATGTTTTTTAAGGGTGAGTTGTCTGATAAGTTTGTTAACATCCACTAAGGTCTGGAATAAATTAAATTTTGAAGTAGGTAGAAATCCAAAACCAAGACCCAAAACTTTCTTTTCAGTATCACTTAGTGCATATTTACTGAGGTTTATCACATTATTGGTATATGCCATTTCACTGCCATTTACACTACATATTTGTTCTGACCTCGACCTCTCCTCAACTGATATCTTGTTTGGTTGTGTGACATTATTTGTGGCTGGTCATTATGATCAAGACACATTCAATTTTCTGTTTGTTCAGCAACCAATCACTCCCATTTTTCATGTACTTCCAAAAGTACACAAATCTTTGGAAGATGTCAAAGGTCGGCCCATAGTTTCCGGTATTGGCTCCCTCTGTGAAAAACTGTCTGAATGGTTGGACAGCATACTCCAACCTTTAGTTTTGAAACTTTCAACTTATCTAAGAGACACTAAACAGGTACTTCAAAGGTTTGAAACTTTTCAGTGCAATCAAAGTGACTGCTGGTTGACAGTGGACGTAGTCTCACTGTACTCTTCAATCCCACATCAAGTGGGTTTAAGAGCGATAGAATACTTTTTGACTAATTGCACGGATTACACTTCTACCTTTGTAAGTTATCTGATTGAAGTGACAAATTTCCTTCTGACCCATAACTATTTTACGTTCCAAGACCATTATTATCTCCAAATTCGTGGGACTGCGATGGGGGCAAAGTTTGCCCCCTCGTTTGCAAACTTGACCATGGGTTGGTGGGAGTCTCTCTTTGTTTATGGTGTCCCATTAAATATTAAGTGTACACTGAAATTATTACAACTAAATATTATAATGAACTTGTCTTATTTATGAGGTTTTCTATTTTCTATTTTTGTATGTTCATTAATTTAATATATTTTCAAATCCAAGTTTTCATTAGTATAAAACAAATTATTGTACCATATCTGTGTTGTTTTAAGTGAACAATTATAGCAAACTTTGTTTCCTGTTTGTGCCAGCCACACAATTTTGATATTCTAAATGTTACTGTCTTAAATCAGTCTTGGCCCTTTTTTCCTTTATTCCACCTTAATCCAGGTAACAGGTATGGCTAGTCACATGATTCGAATTAACCTATGAGTGAGGGGCAAGCCCTATTTATTTTAATGGTGTCTTAGAGTGAACTACGCTTATGAGTAAGGCTTAATTGCCGAAACATGTAAGGCGTATTTCTTTGGCTTTGCAAACCTCCTTGTTAATTTTAAGTGACTTCAAGTAAATGACTTTTTAACCTTATTGAGATGTGCCAGCTTTTGCCTTTTCTTTTGTGAAGTTTACCGTTTTCCCTGTCAAGCACGGCACCTTCAAAGTTCTACTGTGGATCAGCTGTCTTTTGTGACGTTTTCTTTGGAGCAACGCTATTGGGAAACCACTGGAGGAGTGTGTATCACATGTAACCCGGATGTAACACGGAGCCCGGGCACATAGACTGAAGGAGCGCATACTGGAGCTATCGTTTGCCATCAAAGTGCTTAGTCCTGTTGTGCAGATAAGTCCAATTACCGAGGGTGGTGAGTAATCGTCCTGTGTGTTTTTGTGACTTTTTTCTGCCGCATGCAGGTTGCGCTTATTACTGTGGCACATTACATGGGAACTATGGTTGTTTCTAATTGATTTTGTATGCGCTCCATTCTCTCATTGTTGTTATCACACCAAGTGTTATTACTGTGGACGGAGCTGGTTTTGATATATCTTTTTCTACTGTGGATTATATATATATATATATATATATATATATATATATATATATATACACCGGTATATATGAATATCTATTTATAAATACTTTGAACATATTCTGCTATGTGCAGAACATTGGAATGTGAAATACACAGTATAACACTTTATGAAGTATGAATATTGCATAAATAAATATATTGCATAAATATACTTTTTCATGTTTACATCTACTTGACTGCAAAGGGCTCCACTGCACTTATACTGTTTAATATGTCTATATATGTGTACATATGTCTTTATGTGTTTATATGTGCATATATTTATAAATACATAAGTACACATGTAAATATATATATATATATATATATATATATATATCAGCACAATCAAGAAGGCACTCTCCGTTTAATTCAATCGTTTAATGGTAAACGTTTTCGGGGTCTCCCCCGTCCTCAGACCACTTACAGACATTCAATACCACACATCTTAAATACCTACTTACCCTCACCGTGACAGACCGCCATCAGACTCCCAGCTTCCGTGTAGCGCAACTGCGCATGCGCGCCCGGAACTACGGAGAGCCGACGGGGACCAACTACCAAAAACCAAAGGCAAAAGTGAAAATTAACATCACGCAAAATAATGCAGCAGTATAGAAAACTAACTAAAGATGGTACTGTGATGCATATTAATATTTCTACCCTAAACTAGGCATACTATACTTTGCACAAATCGTACCTGCCCCCCATTCCTTTTCCCAAACTTTACACATACAGTGTTTTACATATACTGATATCTTATACTCTAATCCCTGCACAACTTTATGTGAGAACATACTTTCATATTTACATAAAGGGGATATTTTCATATTTACATAGAGGGGCTACCTGTGTTTACTGACATTACTCTTCATGTGTTAAACTCATGCCCCCAACTGGACTTAAGTACATAGTCAAACCACTATCACAGTACCTCTTTCACAGACTCAAAGACATTGAATCCAAGGAAATGTTACTTTACCACAGAGCACCCCACACCATATCATCTTCAATATTTGATGGGCATCCTCAATAACACGGATGCTTAACTATAAGTGGGGAACCCAGCTGCAAAGATCATCCCCTGTATTGAAATTTCACTGCATATACTCAATGCAGCCATGGACGTACATAGTCAAATTAGCTTTAGCTCTCATATTACTATGAAGGAGGCAGTGGGCATACATCCACTACAAGCTTTACAAGAAACATTGGTAGTCCAATTGGACATTCAGTCCCTTTGGGGACATAGTCTCCAGATTAAAAATCCACTGAGACTCCCGTTGTAGTAGACGCCTGCCCCTGTCACCCCCCCTAGAATTGCGTGGAACGTGGTCTATGATGATATATCGAAGGTCAGATACAGCATGACCACTGGTACTGAAGTGGCGAGCCACCGGTTGATCTGAATCACCATCCTTAATTGCCAGCCGAATCGCTGACCGGTGGTTCGCCATCCTCGTCCTGAGATCATCCTGGGTCTTACCCACGTAAAATTTACCACACGGACAGTGTAGTAAATATACAATGTACGTGGTAGTACAAGTCACCCTATGCAGGATTTGGTATTTTTTATTGGACCATGGATGTTGGAATGTGCTACTCTGGGTTAACCCACCACAGGTAGTGCAACCACTGCAGCGGAAGCAACCTTTTCTCGTGGTTTTTAACCATGTACTAGGCATATAACTGTCACTATTGTCAGGTCTCAATAACAGATCTTTCAACGATCTTCCACGCTTGAACCCAACCAATGGTGACACACAGGATGCAAAAGGTAATGTTTTGTCACTCTCCAAAATGTCCCAATGTTCCCTCAAAATATTGGAGAACTGTAGTTTTTCAGGTGAAAAGATGGTGGTAAAAATCATCTTCTTCTCATTCTTATCTCTCTCCACCTTAGTGAGTGCCTGTTCCTGTGTAAGCTCTGATGCTTCAATTAGTGATTGGTCAAGATGCTTAGACCCATATCCACGGTCCGTGAATTTCTTATACATCTCCTGTAGTTGCTGTTCCTTCCTTTCCTGGTTACTATTATTGCGTACCACTCGCTTAAACTGTGACCTTGACAGTGATTTTTTCAAACTAGGAGGGTGACAGCTTGTAGCATCCAGTAATGAATTCCTGTCAGTTTCCTTGTGGTATAAGGTTGTGCTGATGCCTGTGTCTTCCTTGAAGATCCTTAAATCCAGGAAGTCGATGGTATGTACATCATAGGTCATCTTAAACTGTATTTGTGAATTCACCTTGTTTACTTCTGAATACCACACCAATAACTCATCCTCTGTACCACACCAGATAAGGAAGAGGTCATCTATGTAACGTCGGTATAACCTTATTCTGGGATCTTCAAAAGCAGTGGTGGCAACCGTTTCAAAGTGGGCCATAAACAGATTCGCATAGGATGGGGCCACATTGGACCCCATCGCTGTTCCTGAGATCTGTAGATAAAAGTCCCTCTCGAATTTGAAATAATTGCATCTCAAACAGAACTCAAGTAGTTCAGACATCACGTCAACCGGAGGCCCAATATAAGGATGTCTAAGAAGATGGTACACAACAGCAGCCATTCCCTGCTCGTGGGGAATCACGGTATATAAACTGGTCACATCTAATGTGACCAGAAACTCGCCTCCACCAGATGTGCGATAGGTCTTTAACAGCTGGATCAGCTCTATGGAGTCCAGAAGAAAGGAACCAGTGTGCCTCACGATTGGTTGCAGAATACTATCTACAAATGTAGCCAGGGGTTGTAAGATAGATCCCCTGGCTGACACAATTGGTCTTCCTGGAGGTGTGATTGGATTTTTGTGTACCTTCGGCAAGGTATAGATCACAGGGACAATAGGATGCCCAACTTGTAAGTAATCCCTCAAGGCCTTATCAATAATGCCTTGTTGGTAAAGACATTCCAAGTAGTTGTCAATTCTTGTCTTAAAGGATCCTGTGGGGTTGCCCGGTAGCCGTCTATATGTATCACCATCGGATAATTGCTGTACAATTTCCTGCTTATAATCCCGATAGTCTTGCAGGACCAGGGCCCCTCCTTTGTCCGCCTCCCGTATCACCAGATCTTTGTTATTCTGTAAGCTTTTGAGAGCTAGGCGCTGTTCTCTATTCAAGTTATTCCTAAAGCTTTTTTGATGGTTATGGAGGTCTCTCATCATGTCATCCTTAGTCATTCTTGCATAAGTGGCAATGCTTGCATTGGTGCTTTTTGGATCAAATTTGCCCTTTCTTCGTAGACCCACTGGTTCCTCTTTGGAAATCCCAAAGTATTCCTTCAACCTCAAGGATCTCTGGAACTTAAAGAGATCAACATTGAGAAAAAATTCGTTTGCATATAAGGTTGGGATGAATTTTAAACCTTTCTGTAACACTGCTTCTTCAGAATCAGTTAGAACATATGAACTTAGATTCATGATGATATTGCTAGACCCCTTCTTAGACATCCTTATATTGGGCCTCCGGTTGACGTGATGTCTGAACTACTTGAGTTCTGTTTGAGATGCAATTATTTCAAATTCGAGAGGGACTTTTATCTACAGATCTCAGGAACAGCGATGGGGTCCAATGTGGCCCCATCCTATGCGAATCTGTTTATGGCCCACTTTGAAACGGTTGCCACCACTGCTTTTGAAGATCCCAGAATAAGGTTATACCGACGTTACATAGATGACCTCTTCCTTATCTGGTGTGGTACAGAGGATGAGTTATTGGTGTGGTATTCAGAAGTAAACAAGGTGAATTCACAAATACAGTTTAAGATGACCTATGATGTACATACCATCGACTTCCTGGATTTAAGGATCTTCAAGGAAGACACAGGCATCAGCACAACCTTATACCACAAGGAAACTGACAGGAATTCATTACTGGATGCTACAAGCTGTCACCCTCCTAGTTTGAAAAAATCACTGTCAAGGTCACAGTTTAAGCGAGTGGTACGCAATAATAGTAACCAGGAAAGGAAGGAACAGCAACTACAGGAGATGTATAAGAAATTCACGGACCGTGGATATGGGTCTAAGCATCTTGACCAATCACTAATTGAAGCATCAGAGCTTACACAGGAACAGGCACTCACTAAGGTGGAGAGAGATAAGAATGAGAAGAAGATGATTTTTACCACCATCTTTTCACCTGAAAAACTACAGTTCTCCAATATTTTGAGGGAACATTGGGACATTTTGGAGAGTGACAAAACATTACCTTTTGCATCCTGTGTGTCACCATTGGTTGGGTTCAAGCGTGGAAGATCGTTGAAAGATCTGTTATTGAGACCTGACAATAGTGACAGTTATATGCCTAGTACATGGTTAAAAACCACGAGAAAAGATTGCTTCCGCTGCAGTGGTTGCACTACCTGTGGTGGGTTAACCCAGAGTAGCACATTCCAACATCCATGGTCCAATAAAAAATACCAAATCCTGCATAGGGTGACTTGTACTACCACGTACATTGTATATTTACTACACTGTCCGTGTGGTAAATTTTACGTGGGTAAGACCCAGGATGATCTCAGGACGAGGATGGCGAACCACCGGTCAGCGATTCGGCTGGCAATTAAGGATGGTGATTCAGATCAACCGGTGGCTCGCCACTTCAGTACCAGTGGTCATGCTGTATCTGACCTTCGATATATCATCATAGACCACGTTCCACGCAATTCTAGGGGGGGTGACAGGGGCAGGCGTCTACTACAACGGGAGTCTCAGTGGATTTTTAATCTGGAGACTATGTCCCCAAAGGGACTGAATGTCCAATTGGACTACCAATGTTTCTTGTAAAGCTTGTAGTGGATGTATGCCCACTGCCTCCTTCATAGTAATATGAGAGCTAAAGCTAATTTGACTATGTACGTCCATGGCTGCATTGAGTATATGCAGTGAAATTTCAATACAGGGGATGATCTTTGCAGCTGGGTTCCCCACTTATAGTTAAGCATCCGTGTTATTGAGGATGCCCATCAAATATTGAAGATGATATGGTGTGGGGTGCTCTGTGGTAAAGTAACATTTCCTTGGATTCAATGTCTTTGAGTCTGTGAAAGAGGTACTGTGATAGTGGTTTGACTATGTACTTAAGTCCAGTTGGGGGCATGAGTTTAACACATGAAAAGTAATGTCAGTAAACACAGGTAGCCCCTCTATGTAAATATGAAAATATCCCCTTTATGTAAATATGAAAGTATGTTCTCACATAAAGTTGTGCAGGGATTAGAGTATAAGATATCAGTATATGTAAAACACTGTATGTGTAAAGTTTGGGAAAAGGAATGGGGGGCAGGTACGATTTGTGCAAAGTATAGTATGCCTAGTTTAGGGTAGAAATATTAATATGCATCACAGTACCATCTTTAGTTAGTTTTCTATACTGCTGCATTATTTTGCGTGATGTTAATTTTCACTTTTGCCTTTGGTTTTTGGTAGTTGGTCCCCGTCGGCTCTCCGTAGTTCCGGGCGCGCATGCGCAGTTGCGCTACACGGAAGCTGGGAGTCTGATGGCGGTCTGTCACGGTGAGGGTAAGTAGGTATTTAAGATGTGTGGTATTGAATGTCTGTAAGTGGTCTGAGGACGGGGGAGACCCCGAAAACGTTTACCATTAAACGATTGAATTAAACGGAGAGTGCCTTCTTGATTGTGCTGATATTTGATTGTTTGTAAGTGCACCCCGGCAGCTGGATGATAAACAAAGAGTGCTGGTTCCCTGCTTCTGTTTGTATATATATATATATATATATATATATATATATATATATACACATAATTGTACCAGAAAGATAAAGCGTTACACAATAGTTGAGCTTTTGAAAGACTGGGAATACAGCACTCTTTTAAAGTAACAAAAAACACTCAATTGAATACAAAAATAGTTTTATTAGTGCAAGCTGCTGTCTTGAAGCCCAGAACCAGAAGTATCGAAAGACAACATAGGATATAGTCAATACCTAATTAAAAACTAAAAATTGCAAACCAGAGCAAAAAGTCATATTTTAAAAAAGGACCGGCCCTAGTGACTAACTAGCTGATAAATGAATACAAGGTAATTAAATAGTAATGCAAAACCAGGAGCAAGACATATGGAAAAGGGGAAAGGTAAATAGATATATGTATATTTCGTTCATACAGTTCAGACCTGAATAGGTTTTAGTGATATACTGAACTATATAAAAGCTTTATGAACAGACTAGACAATATCTATATACAACCTTTTAAATCCGTCAGAGTAAACATACAAAGAAATCATGACATGCTAATTAAACATTCACATGAAAATTAATTTGTGTGGCCACGCACAAACAATGTATAATTGAACGCGCTACTGTAGATAGGTGATCACAGGACCAATAGTGACAAGGTATGCTTCAGATGTTAAAATCTTATAAAGAAACATTCATGTTGTATCTTAATATATTATTCCAGAAAAAGTCTTAGCTTAGAGCTCATCATCCACTGGTAAGTTGCAAGCTGTCAGTATAGTGGCAAGTGGCAGAAAGTGTTAGGTGGATTTTAAAAGGTTTTTAGGAAAGGCAAGATGTTTAAAGCGAGATGTTGAAAGCGGGTTGTTAAAGCAGGTTATTTTGAACAGTCCCAAAAGACAAAGCCAAATTGGTCAGGATATCAGAGTAGAAAGTACTGGAATATACCGTGATTGTTTTTTATATATACTGTGAGACACGGTGCAGGAGGATACCTCGTTATTGAATATGTACCCCTCTGTCAACTGCACCTGTTCCTTTGAAAAGTGTCAGCATTTGTACCCAAAACCTTGTAACGAAGTGTATTTTTCTCTGGTCAGATAGTATCCTTATTCAGTCCCCCAAAGGCTTGCTTACTTGTTATGTTGTTGCACAAACCCGCATGGAGACACATCTGCTAAATTTTGAATACAAGCCAGTATTCGGCATAGTCCCTTAGGTTGCTCCACAAAGCCACACACCAATCCAGCATGGGAAGTCACGTGAGTCAGTCAGCCAATTGCAGACGCGCGTTTCACCACCACTCACCTGAGTCCTCCTATCTTTGAGCCCTTAACTTTTTTTGTGCAATTTTTTTTAAATAATTTTTATTAGATGGTGCTATTAAAAGTGCACTGTACAGTACTTTGTAAAGTATTTTTATGTGTTTGTGACACTTTTTTGTTTTGCATAACAGTTAACCAGAGCTCTGATGACTCAGTAATTATTCTAGCGTAAATTGCCATTGTGTTCACGGGTTCCTATTTATTTTATATTTTGAGCACTAAACCCGACGCACGCAAACACCCACGATAAACCCCTTTTCACTTGCGTGTAACTTTTAGCGCTCCTCTCATAATCTGGCCCTTTGATGGCATAATAATTTGACTTAATACTTTATTTATTTACCTACTATTATAATATATTTCTATATACATGATATCTGAAATATATATTCCTCCAGCATTACCCTAATGATGTTATAATGAAGTTTCAAAAGTGCCTTATTACTAAATCATGAAAAGAATGTTATATGCACTACAACCAACTGCCTATGAATGAAGATCCTACTACCTGTGAAATCAGATTGGTTCTTTTACAATTAGTTGGGATTCTTTAAATAAAAAACTATGTATAGTAAATATGATGCAATCCAAGAAAAATAAATTATAAAGAACTGGATTACAAATGGAGCTCAATCGATATTGCTGGACGCATTATATTTTGCTTAACCTAGCAAAAAAATATTGCACAATCTGGTATTACAAGTTGATGGTTAAACATTTTAAACAAAGCATCTTAACGTGGCCAAAACTTTTGTAGCCCGTCCTATACTTTTAATGGATAGCACAACAATCCAAAATACCAACTTAAATTGTGCACTTTTTAAGACCTGAAGAAAATCATTAAAATTAATAGTGAAGAACTACTCCACTACTTTCACGCCTTAGTGCACTCTCGGCTTAGCATACCATTGGCTTAACGCTAAAGCAATATCCAACATCTATTTTACTGCACTCTACCATGAAAGTCTATTATATGAGGGAGTTAGCACAGGTGCAGATGTTAGTGTGCCCTGTATTATTACTCAAGCGATAAAAAAATAACTGATATGAGTGCAAAAAATAGGACTATTGATTGCGCTCCACTTGTAGTCTAGGTCAAAATGATTATTAAACATGAACATTTCCTGTTAAATATATTCAAATAAAATTAAATATTCAATAATCAGATCTGTAATTTCTACAATTGCCATTAATAGCAATGGCTTGTAAGAAAGAACCACACTTACTAATATTGCAACATACCTTTAACTATAGAGATGAAAACCTATTCTTTTATCTGGGTATTAACAACATTGAAGGTATGCTCAGTTAATATTTCTCAGTTTGGAAATACTGAACATACTATCAGAAAGAAAACTCTTTCATTATAAAAAGTGAGGAAAAAAGTGAGTTTGCAGGGTGTTTATCCTCAGTAACGTTCACAAACAGACAGCTGAAGGCATTCCAATGCATCTTCTTGACACTGTAATCCTGCCAGTAAAGAAGTTAAAGCTTCACTAGATGTTAGAAGCACTTATGTGACTTCAAGCACTTTGCTCTCTTCATAAATTTCTATTAACAAGCCTCTGTTTACTGTTTGCTCTTATTTTTATTTCCTGTGATTCATGTTTACATTTTAAAAGCTGTCAGAAACAAAGACAGTTTTTTCACAGCCCAGGGCTTACACTTTATTTAGCTCTTCAGAGCTACGGTAATACCTTACTGTGTTGACAGTCTATAAAATATGTCTTTAACATTCGTTATAATAGTAAAATGTTCATCAATGCCTAGCCACTGTAAAGGGTCAATAGCCAACCAGTAGCAAAAATAGTGGGAAATATCCCAGTTTCCCATCCACTTCCCTCTACTTGCCTGTATCTTGTATTTTCAATATCATTATGAGTACACTATAGTAAATACTTAGGGGCCGATCTATTAAGGGCCGAATGGTCCTGAATACATCTGTTTATGCGTGAGCCTTCAGGCTTGCCGGAACCAGGAGTTAAGAAGCAGCAGTCTTAAGACTGCTCTTTAACTCCTCCGCTACCTCTGAGGTGGAGGACAGCAATCCACCCGATCGCATACAATCAGGTTGATTGACACCCCCTGATAGCGGCCGATTGGTCACTAATGTGCAGGGGCGGCATTGCACAAGCATTTCTAGTGAAATGCTTGTGCAATGATAGCATATGCTTGTCACATTAATAAATCGGCCCAAAATTTTTCTTTCAGGATTCAGATAGTGCATGCCATGTTAAACAACTTTCTAATTTATTTCTATTATAAAATTTTCTGTGTTCTCTTGGTATATTTTGTTGAAAAAAGCTCAGAAGCATGTATACGCCCGAGCTGCTTGAAGCTCAGCAGTCTTGGCTGTAACTTTACAGCCGAGAGCTGGAGTTCCTGAGCTTATGGGATCTGTCTTCATATGGAACTGGAGCATATATGAAGTCAGATGACCTATCTTTACAGACAGTGACACTGTGTGTGTCACTATCTGTAACAATCGTTGCTGGCAGGAGGGAAACTGGGAGGCAGATGGGCGGTCCATATACTGAGGAGGTAGGGAGGAGGAGGGAGTAGGATGCGCCCTACACTGCAAAATAAAAAATAATGTAAGAGGGAGGGATGGGGAGTTACACTAAAGAAAAAAAAGATGGGGTGGGGGGCCCTATATAATGATCGCCGGATTAAAAATAATAAAAACAAGACAGCTGCCAGTTCTCAAGATGGACGTAGTAATTAGTGGGAAAGGGAGGATTAGAGAGCTATTGGGGGGGATCAGGGAGGTGGGAGGGCTAAGGAGTATCACTACACTGCAGTAAAGATAGATAGATAGATAGATAGACGATAGAATAATTAAAAAAACTAAACTGTATATTTTTAGAATGTCTGCCAGTACCTAAGATGGTGGTGACCAGTTGGGGGTGAGGGAGGGAGGGAAGAGAGCTGTTTGTGAGGGTTCAGGCAGGGCTAAGGGGAGGGAGTAATCTCTATTCTAAAGCTACTAAAATTAACCTTACAAGCTACCCGATTAACCCCTTTACTGCCGGGAATAATAGAAGTGTGGTGCTGTTATTATTGCCATTCTAATTACCAAAATGCAATGGCAAAGCCATGCATGTCTGCTATTTCTGAACATTGGGGATATCAGAAAATCTTTTACAATTATTATTTTCATGATTGCACAAGCGGCATGTAAATAATTTCAGTGAGATACCCAAAGTTTGTGAAGAAGTTAACAATAATTTTGTATGATCGCATTTGGCAGTGAAATGGTGGTATAAAATATACCAAAATGGGCCTATATCAATACCTTGAGTTGTCTACTTAAAAAAAAAAGATATAGTTTTGACAGGTAAATAAAAAAGGCAAGGCTCTATTCCTGTTTAAATGGAGTGATAGCAAAAATGCTAACATTCTCTGGTATTTTGGGCAGGTTCTTCTCTAAAAGTCCCGGTAGCAAAGGTGTTAATGCATTGAGAGCTAGCTGACTATACACAATTATGATGTCTTAAGATGATTAACCTAGTAGAAGTATGTAAACAATGTTTGAATAGAGACCCAAACAATCAGGAGCTTTTGATTGCTGTTGCTGTAAGCATTGGTATCTATATTACACACGTGCCAGTGTTTTCCTGTATTAGGGGTATCCTCTGAATCCTTAGAACCCACTAACATAATAAATTGTTATCTGTTCAGGATTGCCAACATCAAGTTGTTATGTCAGTGTTAAGATGCAAGCTATTGCTGGTAGCAACACAACCAAATCTTAACACCATGAACTTCCCATGAGTGCAAATTTACACACAACTGTAACTGTAGGGATCAGGGTGTAGGAGGTTTCAGGTGGGAAGATAATCTCTACACTACAGCTAACATTAACCTTACAAGATACCTGATTAACTATTTCATTGCCTGGAATTTCAGAAGAGTGGTGCTCAGCTGCAATTAGTGAGCTTCTAATTGCCAAAAACAATGGCAAAGTTTTAGAAAGGGGACCCCAGAGAAGATTGCAGTAGTTGTATGCAAATAATTTCAGTGTGAAAACCAACGTTCAAGAAAAAGTTAAAGATTTTTTATATGATTGTATTTGGCGGCCAAATAGTGGTATCAAATATACCAAAATGGGCCTAGATCAACACCTTGGGTTGTCTACTTTAAAAATATATTTTTTTTTCTTAGGTAAATCAAAAAAACAATGGCTCTTTTTCTGTTAAAAGCGAGTGATAGCAAAAATGCTAAAAATTCTCCAGTATTAAGACTCAGGGGTAATTTCGAATCCATCCCCTTATTCATTACAACTCTATATTCTGGATGTTTTCAGAGCTGTAGTCGACAAGGACTCTTCCGATATCAATAATATTCATATAGACAGAATTCATCGAGCTCTTCGTCCCCGACTTAGAAACAACTTAGAGAATATTATTGCTCACTTTTTGTGTTTTTCTGACAAAGAAAAAATACTTTCTATGGCCAGAAATAAACTGGACTTTTTAAAACCTTTCTTCCTTCACTCTTCAATGGCGAAAGGAACTCTCCCCACTGACCTCCCTTCTACAAAATATGAAAATCCAATTCCATTGGAGTTTTCCCTTTGCTCTCTCTCCATTCTCCATATGGGGAAAAAGGATCATATGCAAATCTCCCTTATATATTACAGCTTTCTGTGCAACACTTGGAATTAAACCTCCTGATTTGCAAGACTCAAATATAGACTTCTGATCATCAGAAATCTTGCCCTTACCTCTCCTTGTTTTCCCTCTTGTTAATTTGACTCTACACCTAGGGGTTATAGAGGACTCAGCACCACTTCATGTCCACAGTAAATAAGGATTCCTAGGTTAACCAGCAGGGAGTCTGGATTATATGTGTTTAGTGCATGTCTAGTTTTGATCTTGAGATAAATTGTCTGTTTATTGCCTATATTTATTATACTATATTGTGCCAATATATATTGACCTATATATTTTTGTTTTGTTATTTTCTTTTTTCTTGTTGTTAATTTAAGATTAAAATTACAATAAAAATATACCACGCAAATAAAAAGTCTATGAAATTCCCAGTAGTGAAGGGGTTAAACATATGATCATGCTGGAGACAGTAAGTATTTTTTTTTTGTAAAAAGTGTGAAGGGAAGACCAAGTTACCGTCTTGCAAATCGGTTCCAAGGAGGCATTATCCTTGAAAGCCCATAGTCTAGTAGAGTGAGCAGTTACTCTTTTCTGTGGGGGATATACCGCAACCAAGTAAGCCTTATGAATATTTTGCTTGAGTTAGGATGCCAGGGCCACTACTGTAGCTTTCTGACCCTACCTAGGACCAGAGTACTGGACAAATAAACAGGAAGATTGTCCAAAGTCTTTAGTAGTCTTAATATAGAATGTTAAAGCTCTGGACAAAAAGAAGGAACAACTTTGCCCTTTTTAGGGAAGTTGGTTTTAGTGCACTGTTTGATATCTATTGAATGTCTGTCTGTATTGCATCATCGTGTATGTATTATTGTGTTTTTCATGACAAATGATGTATGCCTTTAGTACCTTAATAAAAAGAAAAGAAAAAAAAGAAGAAAAAACTATTTCCTGATTAATATTTTCTGAGGATTCCACCTTCAGAAGAAAATCATATTTAATCCACAGGAAGAAAAGAACTTTCCAGGACAACAGTTTAAAATCTAAAATATGCATAGTTTCAAAAGGAGAACTTAATTCAAGTTCCAAGGAGAAAAAATTGTTTCACAAAAAGGTTCATTTGATATCTGACCCTTTGGAGAACTAGCCGATAGGCCCTTATCTACTGCATCCTGAAGGAACTGAAGTATTTTGGGAGTTTTAAAGGATTTCCAAGAAAAAAATCTCAAGGAAAACACCAAAGAAAGTAAGCTTTCCAGATGCTATGATACATTCTTGGCTTAACTGGCTTACTTGCATGAAGCAAAGTATAGATATCCGAGTCAGAAAAAAAAACCTGATCTTGAGGTCTAAGTATTTAACTATCATGCCATCAGATTCAGCAAACTGAGATCTGGGTGAAAAAGAGGTCCTTGAGACAGAAGATCCTTCCTTAGGGATAGGGTCCATGTAGGAAGAAAAGACATCTGGATTAGGTCTGCATACCAAGTTTGCAGGCCCACGCCAGAGCTGAGAATTACTGAAGCTGAATCCTGTTTGATTCTTGCAATGACACTTGAAAGAAAAAAAAATGGTAAAACAGGAACGCTAAATAAAATATTCAGGGACAAACTAAGGCATCTATAATAGAGCTTTGGAGTCTCAATATCTGGCACAATATGTTTGAAGCTGTGATTCAGCTTGTACACCATTAGATCTATACATGGTATAACCTAATTTAGAATAAGCTGGTCGTATGTCTTGAAGAAGAACCCATACTCCTGACTGAACAGAAAGAGAGACTTTTTTTGCATGGTGAGGGAGATGTGAGTCCTCCTTGATAGTTGGTTTAAGCAACTGCTGTAAAGATGTCTGATCAGAAATGGAGACAGGAGTTCCAGAATGTTGATTGGTAACTTCGCCTCCAGAGGGAACCAAACTCCTTGCATCACTTCTACATCTTCGGGCTTTAATATATGTGAGTCTATACAGGATAAAGCATATAAAACATATATTGCTGACATAAACTGGCTATATAACCAATTATAAATACACTCACTTATGGGCACATAAAAGACAACTATATGTATAGAAAAGTATAATCATTGGATTTGTAAACCCAACTTATTGGCTCATAGCAGAATAATATTGTGTTGTTCTGGAGACAACTTGTAGAGCGTTCAACAAGAGCCAGCAATCACAATTCAGATCCAACCACCCAGGGTGCTTCCAAAAATATTTGTATTGTATCCAAGAAGGGATGCACTCACCAGGATTTAGACATTTTGGGGTAATATATATATATATATATATATATATATCTCAAAGTTCAGTATTTGCACTCTCACCAACTCTCCACAACTGCCAGGGTGCTCTCAGGAGTATGTAGTAGATAAATGATTCAAAGCACTCTCTGGACTTCTGACATCAAAGACAAAATTTATTGTGATAGTGACGTTTCGGGACCAAACCTGTCCCTTCTTCTGACAGTCAAACACTGCAAAACTCAAACTTAAATAGGCCATACAGACCCTCCCCTGTATTGCTACCAATCACAGGTAAGCGTGTGCAAAAGTGAAGACCACACCAAAAATAAGGTGTGGACAAGTGATAGTGTATCTTGTGTAATTATGAATGTGTATAACATAAAAACAACTAAAAGATCATTATTAATATAATCCTCATGTGTACTAGTAACCATTGATCATAATAGTTAAATTACAACGTCATATTAATGCAAATTTACATACTACATATTAAAGATTCACCCCTTCAAAGTGCTCAAAAATGGATTCAACCACTATTCAGTGGAACCACCCCTCTTCATTGATAGGTGTAAATCTACAGTCACCATTCAACTATATACTAAGTTTATTTGGATCATCAAAATAGAAAACCAAGCTATTTCTTATTGCTGTACCTTCATAGCACCTAAATGTGAGGTATCACTAAGCAAAAAACACAAAACAATTTCCTTAAAAGCAATTTATACAAGCTTGCGATCACATCGTAATCTAATGCTGCTGTCATCATAACAATGCTTGACACACCTCCTACTCTCATAGGTCAAGCATACACACTCCCTCTCAATCTCTTTATGTGATGGGAAATAGACAGACTAAAGCTGACAAATCCTTATTTGTTCAAATGGCCGCATCACAAGGAGTGCTCCAATCCCAAGCCGTTTCTTACTTGCACAATACCAATGTGCCCTGTGTTATCAGATCGCAGCTAGGGACAAACGTCCGCGAGCACTCCCCTCAAGATCGCACAGGTCGAGTGTTACCGTCTGAGCTAGAGACCAAGTGCACTCCCACAGCAATCAACAACTGACGCACTAGCAGCGCATATCCCATAGGGTATTCATAGATTGTACCAAATTACCATAACAATACAGGCCGTACGGTCAGATCGCAGCTAAAGGCAACTGTCCTCCTGACACCTGAAGCCACACCCCTCACGTTCTCATAGGTCAATAGCCATCATCGCTTATCACCACAATCGCAAGCTGTAGTGTCGCCGAATAAAGACAACCAAACCCTCAATAGATCAAATCCCTAGGTTATTCATCAAGACCCAAATATTAAGTGCTTGTACAACGTATATGTAACCATAATGTGAGCTTGAATAAACCGTCATCACCTATCCTAATAATTTAAGCGCCTCACACCCCCATGTCAAATCTGAATAGCAAGTAGTCTCAGTCACACTGATAGTCCCAAAGGCAAATGATATATAGTAACACTGGTATCCTTCAGCATAAACTCCTATCTTAGTGGTCACGGGCACCACACCCCCATAATAGACAGAAGTACACAAATGATGTCTCAGCATCATATGTCTTATGCTCAAATAAAAAACTTTCTGTTAGGATGTGTAGTTCCCATATTTTGCATATTAGCTACTACTACAAAGATCAGAGGTACAAAGTGACGTCCCAGCTTCGTCGCAGTGATTATACTCAGCCACATCCTCTACTCAACTACATGCCTCATATTAGATTGTGTAGTTCCCATATGTTACATATTAACTACAACCAGACCAGCATACATATGTATGTATACTCTATCATACCCAAATCTTTATAGTCTAAGACGGACCTCGTCATTAGAACAGTGATGGGTAATATCAAACAAATATATAAGCGCCAAAAAAATATATATAATAATAGATATAAGCACCCGAAAATTACAAACACCTAAAAATTAATAAAGATGCAGAATGTAAGACTATAGGTAAATACAGCTTCATTACAAATACTATTCAGCCTATGTAGATCCATTCCCAAATGGATGTTCCAGGCCTAGAGACAATTCAAAAATATATGTGACAATCCAATCTAAGAGAAGCCATTTGTATGAGGGGGCAAACCATCAATACATTGGTCAAACCAAGTCCCAGATCCACAATTGAGCACTACAAGAGAGTGAATCTAATATATCGAGCTGATCAGGCTCTACTCAATATGAAACATTCATAATTACACAAGATACACTATCACTTGTCCACACCTTATTTTTGGTGTGGTCTTCACTTTTGCACACGCTTACCTGTGATTGGTAGCAATACAGGGGAGGGTCTGTATGGCCTATTTAAGTTTGAGTTTTGCAGTGTTTGACTGTCAGAAGAAGGGACAGGTTTGGTCCCGAAACGTCACTATCACAATAAATTTTGTCTTTGTTGTCAGAAGTCCAGAGAGTGCTTTGAATCATTTATCTACTATATATATATATATATATATATATATATATATATATATATATATATATATATATATATATATATATATATATATATATATATATATATATGAATTTAAATATGGTATGAGCTTGACAAACACCCCCTGCCATACATATAGTTATAAACATGCATGTAAAAGAGGTTGTCATGCAACCATAAAGTAGTAAATATTCATGCTTGAAGAATGAATATTCAAAGTTGAGCCACTGCAGAGAAATCTTGTACATTCTGTAATGCAAATTCAGTTTATTAAAACAGTGTCTGCAAAGATAGGTGGATATGTGATGTGCCTTTGTTTCAGCTTCATAAAACCACATTTTTTACTTTTAACCATGTACTAACCACAGGTTGCCTGATACAGACTGCTGATTTATTACAAAGCCCATGTGTGTCTTGTTTGTTAGGGAATGGAGACTAGAAACAAGAAGACAAGAGAAAACTTTAACTTTAATAGCACTTCTGCTCATTAATAATAAACAACAATAAAAAAAAAAACAAATTGAAATCAGACAGAAAAATATATTTTAAAACTCAAAGTCTCAAAAATGCATTGAAGAAGCTAAAAGTCAAAAGCAGCAGGTTGAGAGGTCACAAGCAGAAGGCTAGGAAGCAAGGGGTCACAATCAGCAGAGTCAGAGTCCTAGGAGTAGAAAGGTTAAGAGGACTGGACACAAGCAGGCTGACCAGACACAGACAGCCAACTACTAGAGACAAGGAGCACAGGTTGTCAGTCACTGCAGTTCAGGAATACAGTCAGCAATAAGACATGCCAGCTGCAACTCAGGATAGCTGTACTGAAGAAAATTAATGTAATAGGCAAGCATTTAGCTAGCGCTTAGCTGTTACAAATAATAAATAAAACTCAACATTTAATCTCCCTGTAAAAATAAAAAAATAAAACACCATTGTAATATATATTTATTATTGTTTTGCCTGCTTTGACTATAAAATATCCCTGAGTATGGCTGTCTCCAAACTGATGCACAGAATTCAGATAACAACCACTTCAGAAGCTAGGCCTAGGCTTGTTCCTTTTGGAAAGAGTCTATACTTTATTTTCAATAGAAGCTGAATTTTCTTTCTTGTAGGTTTATACATTTAAAGAGACATGCTAGTATATTACAGCATTTTATTCAGTAGCAGGCCTACTCAACAAAGGGCCTTGGTGCAAATATTTTTTGCCCCCCCCAAAAAAAAAGTAACTCAGTAGTAAGCCACAGTGATAATTTACATGCTGCTCTGTATAAGGATTTTGAGTATAAAAAGATAGATGGAGCTGTGCTAATAAAAGTTCCCCTGCATTAGGATTGTACACATTTTGTGCATGCCTACTTATAGACTGGCTTCTAAGGGCCCTCCCAAGGCCACTGCACCTGCTGCACCAATGGTAGTTCCACACCTGATTTTATTATTGCACTAATAACTCATTCCTGTGTAAGTGCCCCAGTTTACATCTGCCATTAAAAACATTATTAATATCAGTTATTTTATAATAGCCCATATATATATATATATATATATATATATATATACACATATGATTATCTAAAAAATCAAGTGCACAAAAGCACTTCTCATAGTGCAATAAATTGTAATACAATTAAAAATTCACAAAGATATATTTCCCATACAAATGGGTACTCACAAAGGAGCCCTCAATCAAATGAGGTAAGATGTCGGCACAGGTATATGAGTTAAAGATGTAACCCCTCTTGGCTTGTTGTAGTCCAAAGTTCTTTTCCCTCCGGCTTACAAGATATACTGCTGTCACCACTAAATAATAGCAATTGAGAACGCCAGTATCAACTTTAGTGGCAAAGAAATATACGGTAAAATACCTAGGCTTGCCAGAGTCGACACACATTCACTAGTATAATGTGTTTCTAGAATTGCCTAATATATATATATATATATATTTTTTAAAGCTTGTCAAATCAATAGAAAGAGCTGCCAATTGAGGGCTAGATATGGTGTTTGCTGTTATGTTATAAAATAAAGGGCGAGATTACAAGTGGAGAAATATTTCCAGCTTGAGCATTAAATCCACTAGAAGTAAGCCTTTTCCCCGCATAGGTTGCGCTCGTATTACAGGTTGAAAGTAAATTGGTTTGCATGCTAACCTGAAGCGCATACAAAGCCAAACTAAGGATATCACGCGCACAATAACCTAATTCCCCATAGAAGTCTAAGGAGCAAAAAAAGTGGGGACAAAACACTTGATTGCATATTCTCACGTGCATTAACCCAATATGAGAGGGCCCCTTGCATCATTTGACAGACATACAATCAATGACTAGTATATGTATACCCTTTTGAGCTTGTGCACATGCTCAGTAGGATCTTGTTCCCCAGGAAGTGTGAATATAAAAAGACTGCAAAATTTGATAATAGAAGTAAATTGGAAAGTGTCTTAAAACTGCATGCTCTATCCGAATCATACAAGTTTATTTTGACTTGAGTGTCCCTTTAAAGTCCTTTGCAACCTTTATTTTTCTAACACCCGATACCTCATATCTTTGAGCCCTTATAACTTTTGTGTGCAATATTTTTTAAAATATTTTTATTAGATTGTGTTAGTATGAGTGTAAGTGTATCTTGTAATGTATTTTTGATGTGTTTTGTGACACTTTTTTGTTTTGCAAAACAGTTAACCAGAGCTCTGAGGTTGGGCTAACCTGATACGTGTTAACTTCAATTGCGCTAAAGCGATTGCATTTACTTTCAACTTCTAATACAAGCGGGAAAAACAGCAGCGATAAACCCCATTTCGCTTGCACAACTGTTATTGCTCCACTCGTAATCTAGCCCATAGTGTTTTCTTCATAAATTGTGCTCTTACTTACAAATGTAGCAGGGGAGGGAACGGTGTTGTCAGAACAGGAAAATAAAGTGTATGAGTTAATGGCTGTATAAATGGACTCATATATTTCTAAACCACCGGGATTTACAAACACTACATATTGGCGACAAGGATTATGTTGGAGCCCTATTGTTTTGGCTCAGCAAACAGTGAGTAACCTGCTGCAATACGCAGAAGAATGGCTTCATGTAACGAAAACAATTTCCCTGTGTTTGACTCTGATAGAGAACTTAGCTCTGTAGACCCAAGATGGATAAAATGGATTCAGATATTTAAAATTACCTTATTGCTTTAGATGTTACTGAAAAAAGGCTTTATTGCTCCATATAGCTGGAGAAAAAGTGTATGAAATTCATGATACCTTGTCTGCAACCACTTACACAATGTTATCTACCTGTAGCTAGAGCTTTGTACCCGCACTAGCTGCAAGTAGTGAATCATACAATGCTTGATACAAATTTATAATCTGTCGCTTCATCTCTTCTTGCTACGGGTGGATTTAAAATTGTAAGTTCAAACTAGCGGAATGTTTGTGTCAATAAGCTATATATGATTGTATTTTTTTAAAATAAACATTACAACTTACATTTATTAATCTTTCATTTAATATATATGTCAATACACCATTAAATATTATCAACACAAAATTTAATTTAACAGAGATATACTATAATGAACTTAGTAGTAATACCAGAACATTGGTAAAATATATTGGTAAATATGTGTGATATGTGCATACATTCACCAAGATTACAAGTTGGGCGCTAAACCCGGTGCGTAAATAACGCAAATAAATTAGCGGTATCTCACTCTCCATAAACCTTTAGTTGTGCGATATGGTGCGATAAGCTCCATACCGCACAAAAGCCAAGGCCTGAACCCCATAGACATCAATGGAGATAAAGTGTTAGAAAAAAAACTAACACCTGCGATCGCGGAATGGCAATTGGTTTAACGCAATCCCCATTGATGCCTATGGGGAGAAGAAAATTATGTAAAAACCTACAATAACATAAAACCCTAGTCTAAATACCCCTAATCCGCCGTCCCTTGACACTAAAAAAAGTGATTAACCCCTAATCCACCACCCACTCGCATCGCTAACACCTAAATAAAAGTTATTAACAACTAAATCGCCACCCCCGACACTAAATAAACCTATTAACTTCTAAACTGCCTTTCCCCCCACATCGCAACTACTATAATAAAACCTATTAACCTCTAAACCGCCGGCCCCCCACATCGCAACTACTATAATAAACCTATTAACTCCTAAACCGCCGCCCCCCCCAACATTGCAACACAGTAAATTGAACTATTAACCCCTAAACCTAAAACCCACTAACTTTAAACAATATATCTAACTTAAAATAAATAAAAACTTACCTGTGAAATAAAAAAAAAACAAAGAATAAACTATAAATTAACCTAACATTACTATTTAAAAAAAATAATAATAAATAAATAAATAAAAAATTACAATATTAAAAAATCCTAACACTACGAAAAAATAAAAAAACTAACATTACAAAAAAAACACTAAAATTCCGAAAAATAAAAAACACTAAGATTACACAAAATAATGAATTAAATTATCCAAAATAATAAAAATTAAACCTAATCTAATTCCCCTATAAAAAAATAGCCACCCCAAAATAAAAACAGAATATTAAAACCAGCCAATAGGATGAGAGCTGCTTAAATCATATTGGCTGATTTTTTGGGTGTTTTTTTTTTAGATTTTTTTATGGGCACAAAAGAGCTGATTGCCCTTTTAAGGGCAATGCCCATACAAATGCCCATTTAGGGACAATGGGTAGTTTTTTTAGATTTAGGTTTTTTTATTTTGAGGGGTTGGGTGAGGGGGGGTTTACTGTTAGGGGGACTTTGTAATTTTTTAGGTAAAAGAGCTGATTGCTTCAGGGCAATGCCCTACAAAAGGCCCTTTTAAGGGCTATTGGCAGTTTATTGTTAGCTTAGGGGGGTTCTTTTATTTTGGGGTGGCTTTTTTGTTTTTATAGGGGTATTAGATTAGGTTTCATTTTTATTATATTGGATAATTTTGTTTATTATTTTTTGTAACCTTAGTTTTTTTTCCCCCCCGTAATTTTAGTGTGGGGGGGGGGGGTTGGTAATGTTAGGTTTTTTAATTTTTTGTAATTTAAGTTTGTTTTTTTTGTAATGTTAGGTATTTTATTTTTTCGTAGTGTTGGGATTTTTAATATTGTAATTTTTTTTTTTTAAATAGTAATGTTAGGTTCATTTTTAGTTTAATCTTATGTTTTTTTATTTCACAGGTAAGTTTTTATTTATTTGAAGGTATATTGTAAGTTTAAGTTAAGGTTAGGGGATGTTAGGTTTAGGGGTTAATAGTTTAATTTAGGGTGTTGCGATGTGGGGCCTAGCGGTTTGGGGGTTAATAGGTTTATTATAGTAGTAGTGATGTGGAGGGCCGGCGGTTTAGGGATTAATAGGTTTATTATAGTAGTAGCAATGTGTTTAGGCGGCGGTTTAGGAATAGGTTTATTATAGTATTTGCAAAACGGGGGTGGCGGTTTAGGGGTTAATACTTTAATTTAGTGTTGGCGATGTGGGTGGGTGGCTGATTAGGGGTTAATAAGTTTTATATAGTATTTGCAATTCGGGGGGTGGCGGTTTAGGGGTTAATAGTATAGTTTATGGGTGTTAGTGTACTTTGTAACATTTTTGTTTCGCAAAATCCATAACTACTGGTCTCAGATCGCGGAATGGATCATGGCGGTATAAGCTATAACGCTAGTGTTATAGCCAGACCGCACAACCTGTAATACAGGTACAATGAAAATTCCACACTCAAAATTAATTTTTTGAGTGTGAAATGGAGAGTTGTGTAAAGGCTAAAATGCTAGCAGTACAGCTGTAACTCCGCAACTTGTAATACAGGAGACTTGCATATTCCCCGAGCAATGGCCAATTTTTCATCAGTATAGCCGTAATGCACAACTTGTAATCTTTCTGATTATTTGTTAATTATTTTAAGATTTTTGAAATTAGGAAAATTGTATTTATTTATAAAAGATGTTATTGCAAGTGTAACTTTTTTTTTTAATAAATATACATTAATTATTTCTTATAACTCACAAAAAAACAGTAGAAGGGAAAATCAATCTTATTCAAAACTGCTGCTGCTAAAGCTAGTTTGCTCCTGTAGCTACCCCACTCTAACACATAGACTTGTAGCAACAAGATGTTGCTATGGTTATGTAAGCAAAATGTGACTGAAGCTTCTTGAAACTACAAATCTTTACAACTTTGGATTATTAAGAAAGTGGTCGCTACTTATGACCGCACGGACATAACAAACACAAGGGATTTCACCGAGTGTTGTGTAATATGTGATTGAAAATTGACTTACTACTTAAAACAAAAATGCTACTTTTCCTGTAGGGAACCCAATTTTGCTAATGTTAAGTAATCTAGCCCTGAGCTAGGAAACACATTGGGATTTAAAAAAATTTATGAAACATTAAAATCTAGACACACACTAAAAAAAAAGTTAATTTATAAGAAACAGAGTAAGATCATTTGATGATAATTGCCTATTATTGGCTAGATTAAGAGTGACGTGCAGACTGTTATGCACAAGCAAAAAGGAGTTTATTGCGGCTCTTATTATGTCAGATGTAGCATGCGTCAATCCATTCAAAATGCAAAAGATCACAGAATTTGACAAACATAAAATCATACTTTTGCATCAGCTAGGCCACTCTCCAAGGGAAATCAGCAAACAAACTGGATACTCAGGATGTGGTATTCAAGCTGTTATAAAGAAATTTGAGCAATCAGAAGAGGTCAAGAAGGACTGGAAGGCCAAGAAAACTTTCAAAATCTATTGAAAAGTTTCTCAGAATTTCTTATTTGAGAGACCGGAAGAAGTCCAGCAAGGACCTGGCTCAGCATCTGGCAGCTTCATTGGGATGCCAAGTTGACCGTTCTATAGTCCGAAGAAGCTTGATCAGGAAAGGTCTTTGTGGAAGGGTAGCAGCCAAGAAACCACTTTTTTTGGAAGGGGAACAGGGAGAAAAGGCTAAGATATGCTAAAGCTAACAAAGGTTGGAATGTTCGGAATGAAGATTAGTGGGAAAGAGTATTATGGAGTGAAAAATCAAAGTTTTAAATTTTTGGGTCCAATCGTCGACAAAATGTGAGAAGAAGAGTTGTAGAGAGATGGAAGAATGAGTGCTTGTGGCCTTCAGTGAAACATGGTGGAGGGTCTGTCCTAGTTTTGGGCTGCATTTCTGCCAGTGGTGTTGGTGATATTGTCTAAATTGATGGGATCATGCATACTGAAAAATACAGACAGGTTTTAATTAATCATGCCATTTCTTCTGGAAAGCACCTGATTGTTAATGGTTTTATTTTTCAGCATGATAATGATCCCAAGCACACTGCTAATGCGGTGAAATCATATTTGGAGAGAAAACCAGCTGATAAAACAATGACAGTCATGGACTGGCCTCTACAGAGCACAGACCTGAAGATTATGGAGGCAGTATGGGATCACCTGGACAGAGAAAGAAAGAAAATATGACCAAAATCTGAAGAAGAACTCTGGAAAGTGCTGAAAGAAGTGTGGTATAATATACCAGAAGATTACTTCAGAAAACTTCATGACAGTCTCCTCAAAAGGGTTCTAGATGTGCTTAATACCAAGGGAGGTCATACTAAATACTGACTTTTGCCTTAAAAAGCAATTTTGTTTGGAAAATTTAGTTTTTTTATATTTTGTGTACATATTTCCTGAATTTTCTGTTAGTATCTTAATAAAGAGACGGAAAAATAAATACGGATGGTCATTAAAACTTTTCTAAAACAACAAATATGATGGTGGCCTAAGACTCTTGCACAGTACTGTATGTATACATAGATGGACATATATATAAGTGTATTGGAGCACTTTGAGTCAAGTAGCTGAAAACATGTAAAAGCATACTTATGCAATATTCTTATTTAATAAAGTGTTTAACTATGTATATATTGTAAATATTTCACATTCCAATGTTCTTCACATAGGGGAATATGTTCTATGTATTTATAAATAGAAACATGATTCAGATAGAGCATGCCATTTTAAGCAACTTTCTAATTTACTTCTATTATCAATTTTTCTTTGTTCTCTTTATTTAAAAAACTGAAATGCAAAGCTGAGGAGTCAGCCCATTTTAGGTTCAGCACCCTGGATAGTGCTTGCTTATTGGTGGCTACAATTAGCAAACCAATAAGCAAGAGTATCCAAGGCTCTGAACCAAAAATGGGCCGGCTCCTAAGCTTTACATTTCTGCTTTTTAAATAAAGATAGCACGAGAAAGAAGAGAAATTGATAATAGGCGTAAATTAGAAAGTTTCTTAAAATTGCATGGTCTATCTGAATCATGAAAGAATTTTTTTTTGGATTAGAATCCCTTTAATGGGAGTGAAAAGGGGTGGGTGATTTATGAGGATACCTATATCTCAAAAAACGAATATGTTACAGACATGAAAATTGGCATTTAGATTCTCCTTTAAAAATAAAGAAACGTGTTTTACCATTTCCTGAAAATCCACTTAAGGGCAGTGAAAAGGGGGGTGATTAATGAGGATACCTATATCTCAAAAACCAAAGATTTTTCAGACGTGAAAATTGGTATTTACATTCCTCTTTAAAAATAAAGAAACATCGGCTAGATTACGAGTTGTGCGTTAGGCTGAAAAAGCCGCGTTAATAGGTCCTAACGCTGCTTTTTCACTACCGCTGCTATTACGAGTCTTGCAGGTTTAGGGGCACCGCACACTTCTTTGGCCTTACCGCAAAACGACTTACGTAAACTTCGTAAAGTCTTTTTTCTATGGGACTTCCATAGCGCCGGTATTACGAGTCTGTCCTGGGAGGCCAAAAAGTGAGAGGTACACCCTCTACCTCCAAGATCTGTAACGCATTTTAAAGTCAGTAGTTAAAAGTTTTATGGTACAACGCTGTAGCATAAAACTCATAACTAAAGTGCTAAAAAGTACACTAACACCCATAAACTACCTATTAACCCCTAAACCGAGGCCCTCCCGCATCGCAAACACTATAATAAAAATTTTAACCCCTAATCTGCTGCTCTGGACATCGCCGCCACTAGAATAAACATATTAACCCCTAAACCGACGAACTCCCGCCTCACAAACACTAGTTAAAAACTAATAACCCCTAATCTGCCGTCCCTAACATCTCCGCCACCTACCTACATTTATTAACCCCTAATCTGCCGTCCCCAACGTCGCCACCACTATAATAAACATATTAACCCCTAAACTGCTGCACTCCCGCCTCACAAACACTATTTAAATATTATTATCCCCTAATCTGCCGTCCCTAACATCGCTGCCACCTACCTACATTTATTAACCCCTAATCTGCCGCCAACGTCGTCGCCACTATACTAAATGTATTAACCCCTAAACCTAAGTCTAACCCTAACACCCCCTAACTTAAACAGAATTACAATAAATCTAAATAAATATTAATATTATTACCTAAATAATTCCTATTTAAAACTAAATACTTACCTGTAAAATAAACCCTAAGCTAGCTACAATATAACTAATAGTTACATTGTAACTTATTTTTATTTTACAGGCAAGTTTGTATTTATTTTAACTAGGTAGAATAGTTATTAAATAGTAACTATTTAATAACTACCTAGCTAAAATAAATACAAAAGTACCTGTAAAATAAAATCTTACCTAAGTTACACTAAAACCTAACACTACACTACAATTAAATAAATGACCTAAATTAAATACAATTAAATAAATTACATAAAATTAGCTAAAGTACAAAAACCCCCCACTAAATTACAGAAAATAATAAACAAATTACAAGATATTTAAACTAATTACACCTAATCTAATGGCCCTATCAAACCCCCTCCCCCAAAATAAAAAAAAACCTAGCCTAAACTAAACTATCAATAGCCCTTAAAAGGGCCTTTTGCAGGGCATTGCCCCAAAGTAATCAGCTCTTTTACCTGTAAAAAAAAAATACAAACAACCCCCCAACAGTAAAACCCAGCACCCACACAACCAACCCCCCAAATAAAATACTAACTAAAAAAACCTAAGCTCCCCATTACCCTGAAAAGGGCATTTGGATGGGCATTGCCCTTAAAAGGGCAGTTAGCTCTATTGCAGGCCCAAACCCTAATCTAAAAATAAAACCCACACAATACACCCTTAAAAAAAACTAACACTAACCCCCTGAAGAACGACTTACAGTTCTGAAGACCGGACATCCATCTTCAAGGAAGTGGCAGAAGTCTTCATCCAACCGGGCCGAAGACCTCAACGAAGCCGGGAGAAGTCTTCATCCAAGCCGGGCGAAGTGGTCCTCCAGACGGGTGGAAGTCTTCATCCAGACGGCATCTTCTATCTTCATCCATCCAACGTGGAGCTGGTCCATCTTCAAAACATCCGAAGCGGAGCATCCTCTTCATCCGGAATCTTCTTACTGAATGACGATACCTTTAAGTGACGTCATCCAAGATGGCGTCCCTTAGATTCTGATTGTCTGATAGAATTCTATGAACCAATCGGAATTAAGGTAGAAAAATAGGATTGATCTTGCATTCTATTGGCTGATTGGAATTCTATCAGACAATCGGAATCTAAGGGACGCCATCTTGGATGACGTCACTTAAAGGTACCGTCATTCAGTAAGAAGATTCTGGATGAAGAGGATGCTCTGCGTCGGATGTCTTGAAGATGGACCTGCTCCGCGCCCGATGGCTGAAGATAGAAGATGCCGTCTGGATGAAGACTTCTGTCCATCTGGAGGACCACTTCGCCTGGCTTGGATGAAGACTTCTCCCGGCTTTGTTGAGGAATTCGGCCTGGTTGGATGAAGACTTCTTTCGCTTCCTTGAGGATGGATGTCCGGTCTTCAGAACTGTAAGTCGATCTTCAGGGGGTTAGTGTTAGGTTTTTTAAGGGTTTATTGGGTGGGTTTTATTTTTAGGTTAGGGTTTGGGCCTGCAATAGAGCTAACTGCCCTTTTAAGGGCAATGCCCATCCAAATGCCCTTTTCAGGGCAATGGGGAGCTTAGGTTTTTTTAGTTAGTATTTTATTTGGGGGGTTGGTTGTGTGGGTGGTGGGTTTTACTGTTGGGGGGGTTGTTTGTATTTTTTTTACAGGTAAAAGAGCTGATTACTTTGGGGGAATGCCCCGCAAAAGGCCCTTTTAAGGGCTATTGATAGTTTAGTTTAGGCTAGGGTTTTTTTTATTTTTTTTATTTTGATAGGGCTATTAGATTAGGTGTAATTAGTTTAAATATCTTGTAATTTGTTTATTATTTTCTGTAATTTAGTGGGGGGGGGGTTTTGTACTTTAGCTAATTGTATGTAATTTATTTAATTGTATTTAATTTAGGTAAGTTATTTAATTGTAGTAATAGTTTATTTTGGGGGGGCTATTAGATTAGGTGTAATTAGTTTAAATATCTTGTAATTTGTTTTTTATTTTGTTTAATTTAGTGTTTGTTTTTTGTAATTTAGGTATTTGTATTTAATTTAGTTCATTGTATTTAATTTAGGTAATTTATTTAATTGTAGTGTAGTGATAGGTGTTGGTGTAACTTAGGTTAGGTTTTATTTTACAGGTAAATTTGTATTTATTTTAGCTAGGTAGTTATTAAATAGTTAATAACTATTTAGTAACTATTCTACCTAGTTAAAATAAATACAAACTTGCCTGTAAAATAAAAATAAACCCTAAGCTAGATACAATGTAACTATTACTTATATTGTAGCTAGCTTAGGGTTTATTTTATAGGTAAGTATTTAGTTTTAAATAGGAATTATTTAGCTAATAATATTAATTTTTATTTAGATTTATTTAAATTATATTTAAGTTAGGGGGTGTTAGGGTTAGGCTTAGACTTAGGTTTAGGGGTTAATACATTTAGTATAGTTGGGGCGGCAGATTAGGGGTTAATAAATGTAGGTAGGTGGCGGCGATGTTAGGGACTGCAGATTAGGGGTTAATAATATTTAACTAATGTTTGCGAGGCGGGAGTGCGGCGGTTTAGGGGTTAATATGTTTATTATAGTGGCAGCGATGTTGGAGGCAGCAGATTAGGGGTTAATAAATGTAGGTAGGTTGCGGCGACATTGGGAGAGGGAAATTAGGGGTTAATAAATATAATGCAGGTGGCGGCTATGTTAGGGGCGGCAGATTAGGGGTTAATACATATAATGTAGGTGGCGGCAGTGTCCGGAGCGGCAGATTAGGGGTTAATAAGTATAAAGTAGGTGTCGGCGATGTCAGGGGCAGCAGATTAAGGGTTAATAAGTGTAAGATTAGGGGTGTTTAGACTCGGGGTTCATGTTAGGGTGTTAGGTGTAAACATAAAATGTGTTTCCCCATAGGAATCAATGGGGCTGTGTTATGGAGTTTTATGCTGCTTTTTTCAAGGTGTTAGACCTTTTTCTCAGCCGGCTCTCCCCGTTGATTCCTATGGGGAAATCGTGCACGCGCACGTAAGACCAGCTCACCGCTGACTTAAGCAGCCCAGGTATTGGAGTGTGGTAAGGAGCACAAGTTTGCTCAACGCTCACTTCTTGCCTTTTAATGCCAGCTTGGTAAAAACCAGTAATACCAGCCGCATGTGTTTTACCATTTCCCAAAAATCCACTTAAGAGGGGTGAAAAGGGGGGTGATTTTTGAGGATACCTATATCTCAAAAACCAAAGATTTTAGAAAAGTAAAAATATAATTTAAAATCATCATTATAAAGTAAGTTTACATGCTCCTAATGTTGGTAGTTTTCTAGATATGGATATTACTAAAAAAAAAAAATACTCTTTTTTTTTTCACATCTGACAGTTGAGTCATAATATATAATTACAATTTAATATTAAAGTAATTGTAAATAACAACATATTTTTGATTTGACGGACGGACGCCATGCCCACAACATAGATAATTGGTGCTCATGTACGAGAAACACTGAGAATTAACGAAAATTTACGAAGTTCATGTCAGCGAGTGTGCAACCTAAACAATACACACGTGAGGACACACGTTGTTGTGAATGGTCACGTTTTTCACTGTTTTTTACAAATCACAAAATCTATGCGAGCAAAGCCGCGGGCACCAGCTGATATATATATATTTAATTTTTTTATTATCAAAAAAACATCATATATATATATATATATATATATATATATATATATAAATACAGTATATATATATATATATATCTATATATATATATATATATATATATATATATATATATATACACGTATATATAAATACTGTATGTATTTATGAATAAATAGAACATATTCTTCTATGTGAAGAAAATTGAAATGTGAAGTATTAATATTTCATGTCGGGTTAGCACACTTTAGAAAATGCAATCAGGTTTGCGCGACTTATTCGGTGTTAGTTTTTGCCCTCCATTGAAGTCTAGATGAGCATACGTTGACGTAGTTGCGATATTCCAACTTCGGCTTTTTGCGCGCATTGGATAGCGCTCATGCAAAAACTTTTTACTTTCAACTTCTAATATGCACACTACCCAACAAATGCAAAAAGATTACTTCTAGCGGACACAAACAATAAATATTGCTCCACTCGTAATCTAGCCCTATGTTTTCACTTAAATATTAATTTATAATGCGCGCAATTAATAATCTCATATAATTCTGATTAATTTTATAATTAAGGTGAAACAGGTCTAAATCTAAAGTACACTTAGCGCCTACTGCTTGGGGGACCCTTAGCTCTAATACAATGACCCCTAGTGGTCAAACACAAATGGAAAATCAGAAATATAAATATCAGAGCGCCAACTAATGATGGCAGGGTCCAAATGAAACCATATATTAAGAAACAGTTTATTCGTTCAAATGCAAACAATGGGTAATTTCTCCACAAACAAATTTATATTGCAAATAAATATTACAAATAAAAACAGATAATCATGGATCCAAGATTTTACAATAAATAAAAACCCAAAACTAATTGGGTAGTGCACAATGTCTCAAATATCAAATATCTAAAATATTAAAAACAATAGAAGAGTTCTATTATGGTGTCTGGCTGATGTCTATTATGTGAATATTCCTAAAGTTAGATTTCTCCTAAATAAAAGCTTGAGTCTCCAGGTGTGGAATAATCCCTCTACTGTGTGATGAAAAAGTTTGATGTGAATTTTGCCTTTTGTATAAATGGCGTAGGATGTACAAATTAAGTAACCTGGAAGGTCCCTATGTGAAATAGGCCATTATAGTATGATATAACTAATCAAAGGATAATCCAAAGATTTTCAAAGAATAATTGTGCAATCTGAGTTGACCGTGCAGGAAAAAATGTGCTAATAAAATCATAAATAATTGCAATGCAGTGAACAATCAAAATAAACCTTCAATGGTGTTACAATTGTGAAAAAAACAATAGTAAAAAACAATGGTGAAAAAACAATGATAAAAAACAATAATAGAAGAACAGTGTGATCACAAAAAATCCTTGTAATTAGTGCAGAATGTGGACACAGTCTATCCTAACAGACATTTGAACAGGGTGAGGTTTTCACAATTTGCAGAAAAAGTAAAAAAAGTCAAAAAAATAATAAAATAACATCCATAATGAAAAAAAGGAAATTTTAGTCCTTAATAAGTGTGAGTAATCTCACAGCAAATAGTTAATGCCAGATTGAGATATAAATGTGTAGTAGTTTCTCTCAGTGTTATGTGTAGTGTATCCTGTAAGCGGTAACCCAAACGGTAATTAAAATTCAGCTTGCTGCAGGGGTTATTCCTTCTGCCAAAAAGAAATCAATAATGGTATAGATTGTTTAAAATAAGTAATAATATCAGAGTATCACTCACCAGTCGACGCGTTTCGGTCATACACTGACCTTTATCAAGACTGGTTTTACATTGAAATTGGGGTCTTTAAATACCTTGTTTGATAATTGCCTTTTTTCGTAATACCGGAAGTGAGTTTCTCAACTTCCGGTTCTTCGGTAAGCTTTAAATTTTAATTTTAATTTTATGTTAAAAACCCTTGTCAATTTTATCTGTGTCTTTCGATTATAAATTAACTTATCAGTTATAAAAATCTATGATTTGAAGGGCATGTGAAATTATTTATTTTATTATTGCTTTAAGAATCAGCTCGTCTTTCCCATATTTTTATTGGTTAAAACAAAGAAGTCATACCCACCTTTCTGATTGGCTAGATCAGGGGTGTGTGTTTAGGAGGCAGACATCATTGGCCCTTCAAAGAAGTATGTGTAATAGGAGCGGGTGTGTAGTTACTTCCCTGTTTTCACAGGTCCATCTGCCCATTTTGGCACTGCTCCTATTGGATAGTGTCAGACCTGTCCACCCACCTTTCTGAATGGTTAAATAAGAGGCATGTGATGACTTAGAAACATTATTGGTTCCTATGAATGTATGTGTAAATATACGAGGGAATATGTAATGAATGTGTTTTCTCATTTGTCCTTGTTAAAAAATATATATGGGATAGGACAAGCATCCAGGAAAATAAACGCTTTAACATAGATCTGCGTTGTTATAATAAATCAAATAGTACACTGGTGTCATTTCATTATGGTTTCATTATGGCTCCACTGTCACCTTTGAGACTTCATAAAACCAATTATATAAAAACAAATATATATAAAAAATTATTATATAAAAAATTAGTATATATAAAAAAAAAATTTATATGAAAAGAATCCCAAATCAATTGTTAATCTAACAATAAATTTAATCGCTCCAATGTTTCTGATTTTCCCACACTGTAGAATTGTGAAGGTTGTGTCTGTGTTTTAATCTTGTCTCCAAATTCTGTGAAGAATTTCTGCTATTTCTATTCGTTTGCAATTCTTGAGTGGTTACTTTTTGTCTAAAGGAGTGGAATGAGAACAATTTATGGAGTAAAGTCTTGCCCCATCTAATTGAATTTAATGATCTGATTAAAACCGATTGTCAGATTTGGACTTCGTTAGTATGTACATTATATTGACATTTATAATGGATCTTTGGGGCTAGCACTATACTTAAATTAGAAATTTAGGATAACTCTTAGGTGATGATCTATCAAGGACAGCTCTATCATCTTTTGCAAAATCTAAGTGTAAAGGAGAGACAATATTATGATTCCTCCTATGTGGGATTTTAATGGGTGATGTGACAGACTATTAAGTAATAGAACTAGTATATATTCATTTTCAAGATTTGAAAAAATTGTAGTAATCAAGCCTTGGTTAAACGATTATTGGACCAAATTAGCCTATGCCCACTCTTAGAAATAGTGGACAATGGTGAGAGCTGGTCAGACTCTGAAATCCTGGTCTGGACAAAAAGATCTGTGGGATATGTATTTGTAATTTTCCCAAAGTGTAAATATACTTTGAAGTTTAAACTACCCAAGTAGTTGTGTATCTCTTTGTTGCTTTTCACCAAGGAACAATAGCTATGTTTAAATGGTGAACGAACAGTGAGACATATTACTGAAGAAGATTTAGGTATTGATAGACACAATGTCTGTGGATAAACAAGAGATAGATTGTAACTAATGCCTAAGCATTAAAGATAGATATCGTAAAGATAAACACTGTGGCTCATTAGAGTTAGTGAAGATAATTTCGCAAAGCTAACTGGGATTAGATAGAGTTCCTGAGACTTCAGGGGTTAATATATGACACCAGTATAGATACAATAGGTTTTAGCAAGGTTAGTAAGCAAAGTCCTGGATACAAGGAGTTAATACTGAGGTAACTCTTTAAGGTTAGTAATGAATTCACACACGGGTTTGAATATATCTCCAATTGAATTTATAATCCACAAAGATAAACTTGGTGTTGCCGTTTTCAGGATGTAATATCTTCACACACTCACACATAATCATTCAAAGGTAAAATATATACAGTTCTCCATTCACTCAAATAATTCTTAAACAGAATATTTGCAGGTTGGTTAGTTTGCGTGTTAATGCAAGGTAAAGATATACAAATAGCAATCAGAAGCTGCGATAACTCAGTTGCACATAAATAATGTAAGTACAGCCAGATTACAAAGAAGCAAGCATGATTATCCACTTAGCGATATACAAATTTCCTCTGGAAGAGATAATACATGGAGCGGTACCTTGTGATAAAAAGTTTCCCCCAGAGCGATACTTTACCAACCGCTACAGTGTCCAGTGTGAGTGTGTCTGACTTCCGGAACGCCGGGGAAATGAGATCCGTCACAGCTTATAGTGGAGTGATCTGGAGGTGGATAACAGCCGGTCCTGGCTGTAAGGTGGAAATAAGCTACAAATGGATTAACCACAGGTATAATGATCAAATGAATAAGAGTTATACAAGTATAACCCGGTTATAGCGATTAAGATGCAGAATTGACCTGAAGAGAAAATAACTAATAAGACAAAGTTATTAGCTGAACACATTACTGCAATTTTCAGGCAAGGTATCCTTGTATTGAGCTCCTTAAATAGGGTGGAGTTGTATAAGGGCGGGGATATACCTTAAAGGTATATCACAAGATCATATGCTAATGCATGTACAAAGAGAGGTACAAAGAGAGAGAGCTTATATAAAAAACTTGCACAAAAGTTTCCAGTCGTATTCTACTATTCTAATCTCCACTTTTGGTGGATATAGTCATGTATAATTAAGGCCTTTGAGCAGAGTTTTATAAGAGAGATTTTGTAAGGGAAGTTCTCATAATTCTTTTGTTCATTTATTCAGATGATTTTGAAGGAAGAATGCATTATATTTTCTTTATTCTTTTCGTCAATACATATAAGGTCATCAGTGTTTTTTACTTAATACTTAAAGTTAGAGAAGTCTAGTTGTTTCACCAGGTCATCAGAGTGAAACAACTAAAAGGAAGTTCTCATAATTCTTTTGTTCATTTGTTCGGATAAATTAGAAGGAGAATTCATTATATTTTCTTTATTCTTTCCGTCAGTACATATAAAATCATCAGTATTTTTTGCTTAAAAGATAAGGGAAGTTTAGTTGTTTCACCAGGTCATCGGAATCCTTTCCTCAGTCATTTGAATAAGGGAAGTTGAGTTCCTTTATGTTTGTTATGTCTCAAGAGTGGTGTGGATTTTTAGAGTTCTTTGAGAAGTGTTGACTTCAATCTTATGGGTTACTTTAGTTTTCCTTAACCCTCAAGATCTCTTTTAGGAATATCCTTCATTGAGATTTAATAAGTGGGACAGATCTTCTTTATTGTTTAATCCTCTCGGGTATAGGCAGTCTAAACGGAAGATCCATTTTGATTCTTCAGTAAGTAACTTTTTCTCCTGGTTACCTCCTCTCCAATTCCTTGGAACTTTTTATATTCCCATGTATTTCAATGATTTAATATTTCCATGGTGTTTCTCGGAGAAATGTTTGTACAAAGGGGTCTTTTATTGAATTTTTCAATACACAAAAGATGCTCGCGTATTCTGTCCCTTAATGGCCTGGACGTTTGTCCTACATACTGGAGACCACAGGGACATTGGAGTAGGTACACCACGTTCTTATCTTGACAGCGAATCATATCTTTGATCTTATATTTTTCCAAATTATTATGCGATTGGAATTTGGTAGTTTTTACACCACATTTGCATGCCTTGCATGTATGACAAGGGTAAAATCTTCTTACTGTTTTCCCGAATGTGTCTTTTATTTCAGGTAACTTTGTCTTCTTTGTGGAGAAATTTGTTTGTGGAGAAATTACCCATTGTTTGCATTTGAACGAATAAACTGTTTCTTAATATATGGTTTCATTTGGACCCTCATCATTAGTTGGCGCTCTGATATTTATATTTCTAATTTTATAATTAACATGTTTAAACCTCCAAACACAATTTATTGTATTTTCAAATTAGCATTTAGATGATCATATTTAATGTAAGTATCATAGTTTAAAAGTGTGGTTTGAACTTTAATTTTAAACTTTTTTTTATTAATAATCTAGTTTAATAAAATGAACTAAGGATGTGAAAGAACATTTTGAAAAAAAACAACTTTGATAAAGGTCCAAATCACAGTTGATCACAATATTGTGCTTGTTTTTAGTAAGTAATCGGCTAGATTAAGATTTTTGCGGTAAGAGGGGTGCGGTGCTAACTTGCACGTTATTGTCACCGCTCACTTACCTACAGCGCTGGTATTACAGGTTTTTATAAACCCGGCGTTAAAAGGCAAGAAGTGAGCGTAGAGCAAAATTGTATTCCTTACCGCACTCCAATACCAGCGCTGCTTAAGTCAGCGGTGAGCTGGTTGTACGTGCTCGTGCATGATTTCCCCATAGACATCAATGGGAAGAGCCGGCTGAGAAAAAGTCTAACACCTGCAAAAAAGCAGCGTAAAGCTCCGTAACGCAGCCCCATTGATTCCTATGGGGAAGCACATTTTATGTTTACACCTAACACCCTAACATGAACCCCGAGTCTAAACACCCCTAATCTTACACTTATTAACCCCTAATCTGCCACCCCCGACATCGCCGACACCTACAGTATACTTATTAACCCCTAATCTGCCGCTCCCAACATAGCCGCCACTATAATAAACATATTAACCCCTAAACCGCTGCACTCCCGCATCACAAACATTAGTTAAATATTATTAACCCCTAATCTGCTGCCCCTAACATCGCCGCCACCTACCTACATTTATTAACCCCTAATCTGCCACCCCAACATACTATATTTATTAACCCCTAAACCTATTTCTAACCCGAACACCTCCTAACTTAAATATAATTAAAATAAATCTAAATAAAACCTACTATCATTGCCTAAATAATTCCTATTTAAAACTAAATACTTACCTATAAAATAAACCCTAAGATAGCTACAATATAACTAATAGTTACATTGTATCTAGCTTTGGGTTTATTTTTATTTTACAGACAAGTTTGTATTTATTTTAACTAGGTAGAATAGTTACTAAATAGTTATTAACTATTTAATAACTACCTAGCTAAAATAAATACAAATTTACCTGTAAAATAAAACCTAACCTAAGTTACACCAACACCTATCACTACACTACAATTAAATAAATTACCTAAATTAAATACAATGAACTAAATTAAATACAAATACCTAAATTACAAAAAACAAACAAACACTAAATTAAACAAAATAAAAAACAAATTACAAGATATTTAAACTAATTACACCTAATCTAATAGCCCCCCCCCCAAAATAAACTATCAATAGCCCTTAAAATGGCCTTTTGCAGGGCATTGCCCCAAAGAAATCAGCTCTTTTACCTGTAAAAAAAATACAAACAACCCCCCAACAGTAAAGCCCACCACCCACACAACCAACCCCCCAAATAAAACCCTAACTAAAAAAACCTAAGCTCCCTATTGCCCTGAAAAGGGCATTTGGATGGGCATTGCCCTTAAAAGGGCATTTAGCTCTATTGCAGCCCAAAGCCCTAACCTAAAAATAAAACCCACATAATAAACCCTTAAAAAAAACCTAACACTAACCCCTGAAGATCCACTTACAGTTTGGAAGAGCCGACATCCATCCTCAACTAAACCAGCAGAAGTACTCATCGAAGCGGAAAGAAGTGCTCAAAGAAGCCGGGAGAAGTCTTCATCCAAGCCGGGAGAAGTGGTCCTCCAGACGGGCAAAAGTCTTCTATCTTCATCCATCTGGCGCGGAGCCAGACAATCGGAATTAAGTTTGAAAAAATCCTATTGACTGATGCAATCAGCCAATAGGATTGAACTTCAATCATATTGGCTGAAGCAAACAGCCAATAGGATTAAGCTTGCATTCTATTGGCTGATTGGTACAGCCAATAGAATGTGAGCACAATCCTATTGACTGATTGCCTGTAAAATAAAAATAAACCCTAAGCTAGATACAATCTAAATATTAGTTATATTTTAGCTAGCTTAGGCTTCATTTTATAGGTAAATATTTCGTTTTAAATAGGAATTATTTAGTTATTAATTTTAGGTTTTATTTAGATTTATTTTAATTATATTTAAGTTAGGGGGTGTTAGGGTTAGGGTTAGACTTAGGTTTAGGGGATAATAAATATAGTATAGTGGCGGCGACATTGGGGGCGGCAGATTAGGGGTTAATAAATTTAGGTAGGCGGCGGTGATGTTAGGGACAGCAGATTAGGGGTTAATAATATGTAACTAGTGTTTACAATGCGGGAGTGCGGTGGTTTAGGGGTTAATATGTTTATTATAGTGGCGGCGATGTCGGGAGCGGCAGATTAGGGGTTAATAATTTTATTTTAGTGTTTGCGATGCGGGAGGGCCTCGGTTTAGGGGTTAATAGGTAGTTTATGGGTGTTAATGTACTTTTTAGGACTTTAGTTATGAGTTTTATGCTACAGCTCTGTAGTGTAAAACTCATAACTATTGACTTTAGAATGCGTTACGAATATTGCAGGATAGGCTGTACCGCTCACTTTTTGGCCTAAAAAACAAAGCTTGTAATACCGGCGCTATGGAAGTCCCATTGAATAAAGACTATACGCAAATTGCGTAAGTGAATTTGCGGTACGGCCAAAAAAGTGTGCGGGACAGCTATACCTACAAGACTCGTAAAAGCAGCGGTAGTGAAAAAGCAGCGCTATGAGCCTTAACGCGGCTTTTTTACTCATAACGCAAAACTCGTAATCTAGCCGAATGATTCCTAAACATTTGCAATGATGTTAGTGTGTTTTTCCAGTGACCGCAATCTCAAAATGCTTCTGCCAATATCAAGGGGCTTATTGATTATATCACCAGTTGAAGGGCCTCTCTGTTGATTGATCGCTTGTAGTTATGCTAATATTTGATGTGTACAATCATCCTGTTGTGTTCCAAAACCATAGAGATATGTGTAAGGGTTTTGATCAGGGGCAATATTGTTATAGTGAGCATGTGTGTTTATTGGGTTAAAGGGACACTAAACCCAAATTTTTTATTTCATGATTCAGATAGCGCATGTAATTTTAAGCAACTTCCTAATTTACTCCTATTATCAGTTTTTCTTTGCTCTCTTGCTATCTTTATTTAAAAAGTAGGATTGTAAAGCTCAGGAGCCGGCCCATTTTAGGTTCAGCACTCTGGATAGTGCTTGCTTATTAGTGGCTACAGTTAGCCACCAATAAGCAAGCGTTACCCAGGTTCAGAACCAAAACTGGGCTGGCTCCTAAGATTTACATTCCTCCTTTTAACTAAAGATAGCAAGAGAATGAAGAAAAATTCGGCTAGATTTAGAGTTTTGTCGGTAACGACCCGCGTAGCTAACGCATGCTTTTTTTCCCCCGCACCTTTTAAATACTGCTGGTATTTAGAATTCACAGAATGGCTGCGTTTTCAGTGCGTTAGGCTCCAAAAAAGGAGCGTAGAGCATAATTTACCGCCACTGCAACTCTCGATACCAGCGGTGCTTACGGACGCGGCCAGCTTCAAAAACGTGCTTGTGCACGATTCCCCCATAGGAAACAATGGGGCAGTTTGAGCTGTAAAAAAACCTAACACCTGCAAAAAAGCAGCGTTAAGCTCCTAACGCAGCCCCATTGTTTCCTAAGGGGAAACACTTCCTAAGTCTGCACCTTACACCCTAACATGTACCCCGAGTCTAAACACCCCTAACCTTACACTTATTAACCTCTAATCTGCCGCCCCCGCTATCGCTGACCCCTGCATATTATTATTAACCCCTAATCTGCCGCTCCGTACCCCGCCGCAACCTACATTATCCCTATGTAACCCTAATCTGCTGCCCATAAAACCGCCGACCCCTATATTATATTTATTAACCCCTAATCTGCCCCCCACAACGTCGCCTCCACCTACCTACAATTATTAACCCCTAATCTGCCGACCGTACCTCACCGCTACTCTTATTAAATAAATGATTCCTATTTAAAGCTAAATACTTACCTGTAAAATAAATCCTAATGTAGCTACAATATAAATAATAATTATATTGTAGCTATTTTAGGATTTATATTTATTTTACAGGCAACTTTGTATTTATTTTAACCAGGTACAATAGCTATTAAATAGTTAAGAACTATTTAATAGCTACCTAGTTAAAATAATTACAAAATTACCTGTAAAATAAATCCTAACCTAAGTTACAATTAAACCTAACACTACACTAGCAATAAATTAATTAAATAAAATACCTACAATTATCTACAATTAAACCTAACACTACACTATCAATAAATAAATTAAATAAAATACCTACAAATACATACAATTAAATAAACTAACTAAAGTACAAAAAATAAAAAAGCTAAGTTACAAAAAATAAAAAAAATAATTACAAACATAATAAAAATATTACAACAATTTTAAGCTAACTACACCTACTCTAAGCCCCCTAATAAAATAACAAAGCCCCCCAAAATAAAAAAATGCCCTACCCTATTCTAAAATTAAAATAGAAAAGCTCTTTTACCTTACCAGCCCTTAAAAGGGCCTTTTGCGGGGCATACCCCAAAGAATTCAGCTCTTTTGCCTGTAAAAAAAAACATACAATACCCCCCCAACATTACAACCCACCACCCACATACCCCTAATCTAACCCAAACCCCCCTTAAATAAACCTAACACTAAGCCCCTGAAGATCTTCCTACCTTGTCTTCACCATGCCAGGTATCACCGATCGTTCCAGGCTCCGAAATCTTCATCCAAGCCCAAGCGTGGGCTGGAGATCCATCATCCGGCTGAAGTCTTCTATCAAGCGACGGCTGAAGAGGTCCAGAAGAGGCTCCAAAGTCTTCATGCTATCCGGGCAGAAGAGTAGATCCGGACCGGCAACCATCTTCTTCAAAGCGGTGACAAGCGGCTCCATGTTGAAGACCTCCGGCGCGGATCCATCCTCTTCTTGCGACGTCCTAAGTCCGAATGAAGGTTCCTTTAAATGACGTCATCCAAGATGGCGTCCCTCGAATTCCGATTGGCTGATAGGATTCTATCAGCCGATCGGAATTAAGGTAGGAAAAATCTGATTGGCTGATGGAATCAGCCAATCAGATTCAAGTTCAATCCGATTGGCTGATCCAATCAGCCAATCAGATTGAGCTCGCATTCTATTGGCTGATCGGAACAGCCAATAGGATGCAAGCTCAATCTGATTGGCTGATTCAATCAACCAATCAGATTTTCCCTACCTTAATTCCGATTGGCTGATAGAATCCTATCAGCCAATCTGAATTCGAGGGACGCCATCTTGGATGATGTCATTTAAAGGAACCTTCATTCGGACTTAGGACGTCGCAAGAAGAGGATGGATCCGCGCCGGAGGTCTTCAACATGGAGCCGCTTGAGACCGCTTGGAAGAAGATGGTTGCCGGTCCGGATCTACTCTTCTGCCCGGATAGGAGGAAGACTTTGGAGCCTCTTCTGGACCTCTTCAGCCGTCGCTTGATAGAAGACTTCAGCCGGATGATGGATCTCCAGCCCCCGCTTGGGCTTGGATGAAGATTTCGGATCCTGGAGCGATCGGTGATACCTGGCATGGTGAAGACAAGGTAGGAAGATCTTCAGGGGCTTAGTGTTAGGTTTATTTAAGGGTGGTTTGGGTTAGATTAGGGGTATGTGGGTGGTGGGTTGTAATGTTGGGGGGGGTATTGTATTTTTTTTTTACAGGCAAAAGAGCTGAATTCTTTGGGGTATGCCCTGCAAAAGGCCCTTTTAAGGGCTGGTAAGGTAAAAGAGCTTTTCTATTTTAATTTTAGAATAGGGTAGGGCATTTTTTTATTTTGGGGGGCTTTGTTATTTTATTAGGGGACTTAGAGTAGGTGTAATTAGCTTAAAATTGTTGTAATATTTTTATTATGTTTGTAATTAATTTTTTTATTTTTTGTAACTTAGCTTTTTTTATTTTTTGTACTTTAGTTAGTTTATTTAATTGTATTTAGTTGTAGGTATTTTATTTAATTTATTTATTGATAGTGTAGTGTTAGGTTTAATTGTAGATAATTGTAGGTATTTTATTTAATTTATTTATTGATAGTGTAGTGTTAGGTTTAATTGTAGATAATTGTAGGTATTTTATTTAATTAATTTATTGATAGTGTAGTGTTAGGTTTAATTGTAACTTAGGTTAGGATTTATTTTACAGTTAATTTTGTAATTATTTTACCTAGGTAGCTATTAAATAGTTATTTTTTTTATTTTTTATTGAGGATCTGAAAAAGGCATACATGAAATAAAAAAGACAAAACACAGTGTCATAAAATTCAATACAATGCTATACAATAACATATAATACTTCTAAGAGGTTAATGCGAAAATGTCTTATACCAAGGTGATGCCTAATATGCCAAATGCCTCCAAACTGATAAAAGGGGCCACTCTTGGACCCCTTGAATAGATGCTGAATCTTAAAAAGGGGGCTATATCTAGGAGAGAGACCACTTTTGGATCTCTACATGAGAGCCTCTTTTATATATAGGGAATAACAGCTCATATAGAAATACAAGGTAGGATAATTTTTATAAAAAGAAAATTATAGGTATAACTCTGCCTGAACTGTGACTAAAGTATAGCAATTTAATATTAAGTGATAAATAGTAAATAGTAGGCGTAGCTGCATTTAGAACTTAGAGACCAAAACATCATATGATATAGAAATTAAGCAGTTAATAGGAAGTTATAAACCAGGCTATCACAAGGAAAGAATCTCAATTTCTAAGCTAAATAGCCGCTCAGTGAAGTAGGCAATAACATCTCATATAGAAATACAAGGTAGTATAATTTAACAATTATAGTGTAGTAATTTAAAATGAAATAGTAGGTGTAGCCATATAAACACTTAGAGACCATGGCTGCGTATGACATAGAAACTAAACAGATGAAAGGGAGTTATAAACAAGGCTGTCACAAGGAAAAAAAAAAAATCTCGATTTCAAAGCTACATACAAATATCATTTGTTTCAGTCACCCTCTAGTCAGTAGCAGATCATGCCTGAGGTGTGTTCCAAAGTCAATGTCAGCTCACATTAAAGCTTTGTAGGGGGCTAGTGAGGGGAAAAACTAGGTAAACATCCCACTACCTCGGCCGCTGGCAGCAGGACAAAACCTCCATGGTATGTTCTTGAGATCCCCCAAGGAGACAGGGAGAGCTACTGTGACCCCTCAAAGTGTTCAGTAAATAAATCTGGAGGAGTACAGGGGGCCCACACACATTGTGTAGATGATAATGAGTGTACTACCAGTGTATAGTAACATGGTGGCAGAGCGTAACATCACTATGATACATGACCACACCACTGCTGGACTTGGTATTCCCAGAATGACAGTTTAATTTGCAGCGACACCGTGCAGCAAGTCACTGCCCATTCCTGTCACCCTTATTAGCAGCAGTCACAGTCCGACAACCAGGGTCCCATTGCCAATGTAAGAAGATTGCATTAGAGAGACTAATAGACAGACCCGGCACCTGAGAGAAACGCAGTCCCTTCAACCGTCTGTGCAGAGCGATCTGGATAGAGTTACCAGCCAAAATATACATTGATGCGTGTATCATAAGCTTCTGCTGCGGCATGCTAGTTAGATGGCTCACCTATGTAATGGCTATATGTTCTCCTGTTTGAGCCAGCCCGCCACTGTCTTGCCGCTCCAATTCTGCAGAATTCATACAGGCACATTCCAGGCTTTCCAGCATACTTTTAGAGGTTGCTAGCGGGCTCCAGGATTCTAGACTGCCAATGAGGGTGCTATCAGTCTCCTGCTCCGCCAAAGCAGGCTCCGTCTGAATAGCTGTGTAAGGCAATTGGTGGTCCGCAGGCTCTAATACTCCGCATAAGATGGCTTCAAATGCAGCATGATGCTCTGCCAGCAAGCGGTTCAGCTCCCATAGAATGCCTGCAGCATACGCCATGATCGGTTGTGTAGATCTGTAGACAGGCAGATTAGGTGTAAAATGCTTTGAGATCAGCACTATGTGCTGCCTAACGACAAGGCCTGAGCGCACCTCGCCGGGGGGGTGAAGGAAAGGCTGCATCCTCAATGTATGCTTCGGGTGCTCCAGATCACATTCTTTTGCAAGATTGTAGGCTCAGCTAAAGCAGGGTCTTTAGGTTCATAGAAATCAGGTTATATAGCAGGTAGATGATCCATCTAGAGTGTTATATTAGTGGAAAACAGTGCAAAGGCTGGAGCAGAGTGGTAATGTGCGACCTGTCATGGCCGCCTCCCGGAAGTTCCCCCTATTAAATAGTTATTAACTATTTAATAGCTATTGTACCTGGTTAAAATAAATACAAAGTTGCCTGTAAAATAAATATAAACCCTAAAATAGCTACAATATAATTATAATTTATATTGTAGCTATATTAGGGTTTATTTTACAGGTAAGTATTTAGCTTTAAATAGGAATAATTTATTTAATGAGTTAATTTATTTTGTTAGATTTAAATTATATTTAACTTAGGGGGGTGTTAGGGTTAGGGTTAGACTTAGCTTTAGGGGTTAATAAATTTATTAGAGTAGCGGTGAGGTCCGGTCGGCAGATTAGGGGTTAATACTTGAAGTTAGGTGTCGGCGATGTTAGGGAGGGCAGATTAGGGGTTAATACTATTTATTATAGGGTTATTGAGGCGGGAGTGAGGCGGATTAGGGGTTAATACATTTATTATAGTGGCGATGAGGTACGGTCGGCAGATTAGGGGTTAATAATTGTAGGTAGGTGGAGGTGACGTTGGGGGCGGCAGATTAGGGGTTAATAAATATAATATAGAGGTCGGCGGTGTTAGGGGCAGCAGATTAGGGGTACATAGGGACAACGTAGGTTGCGGCGGTGTGCGGTCGGCAGATTAGGGGTTAAAAAATTTTATTAGAGTGGCGGCAATGTGGGGGGGGCCTCGGTTTAGTGGTACATAGGTAGTTTATGGGTGTTAGTGTACCTTAGAGCACAGTAGTTAAGAGCTTTATGAACTGGCGTTAGCCCAGAAAGCTCTTAACTCCTGTTTTTTTTCTGCGGCTTGAGTTTTGTCGTTAGATTTCTAACGCTCACTTCAGCCACGACTCTAAATACCGGTGTTAGAAAGATCCTATTGAAAAGATAGGATACGCAATTGACGTAAGGGGATCTGCGGTATGGAAAAGTCGTGGCTGGAAAGTGAGCGTTAGACCCTTTCCTGACTGACTCCAAATACCAGCGGGCGGTAAAAACCAGTGTTAGGAGCCTCTAACGCTGGTTTTGACGGCTACCGCCAAACTCTAAATCTAGCCGAAAGATAATAGGAGTAAATTAGAAAGTTGCTTAAAATTTCATGCTCCATATGAATCATTAAATAAAAAATTTGGGTTTAGTATCCCTTTAAGTATTTCACAAATTTTTGTTACTATAAAATTGTTTATTATTAATTTTTAACTTTAAATTATCGAGCCAAATGTTTTTGCATCTGGTTAATAACATTTTCATTCCAAATGGAAGAAGGTAATTTTAGCCCACGTGCAAACTCAGTGTTACAGTTAAAAACTTTTGGGGTACTTGGTAATAAGTCGAAAAAGTGTTATCTAGGATACTTGGTAATAAGGGGTGGCACTTGGGGTGTGGAGATTATGATTTGGGTTATAGATGTTGAATCTAATTCATTGTTCAAGTAATGACATCCCCAAAACTGTGGAAGTGCTCTCGGTTTTTAGACAGCCTATTACGGCGTGGAAATATTATTGCAAGAAATTACAGACTAGTCACCAACTTTCTAGATTCTTACCCATCTTGGGTAATCCACAATTCCTGCCAGGAACCACCTCCTCAGTTTTTAGACAATGGGCTGATTTAGGCTTGAAATATTGAATCCAACTTAGAGATAGACCCTCAGCAAATATTAAATCCTTTACGATGCTTTCCAGGGAGTTTGCACTCCACAAACATGATCTATTTGCCTACCTACAATTGAGACAGTTTTATATTTAATTAAAAATGAAGTATAATAGCAACTGGGAATTAGGGAGGTTGGATGCAGCAATAACTATATACAAGCAAGGCAAACATTCTATTTCATTCTTATATAATATTTGTTAAATAGTCTAGATCAAAACCATCTGAACAACTTATCGTTAAAATGGAGAAATGATTTTCCCTTAATCTCAGCCGAAAGAGATTAATGAGAGTTTTGGATTGGCAAGAAAAGCCACAAAGATGACTGCATGAAGAGAATCTCATTTTAGAACTGTGAATATGATATATGTAACTCCTGCACAAATAGGTCGCTGGTACCTGAATAATACTATTAATTGCTATAAATATAATAATAGGCAGGCTGACCTGATTCATTGTTTTTGGTCTTGTCCCAAAGTCAAACAATTTTGGGCCAAAATTAATTTCTGGCTAAATGCAGCTTTTGAAAGTAAAATTACATTGACATCACAAGATATCTTCTTTATATATAACCCTCAGAGACATAGGAAATTTAAAGCCATTAATGTATGCATTCTTGCAGGAGGAAACCTGCTATTAACCAACTGGAAAACTAAGAAGGTTCCCTCTTTTGCCCAATTTAAAAAGACAATAACAAATCTGATAATGTTAGATCAATTCTTCACCCCTGTGTGCATGGATAAAAAGATAAAAACGTATCTCCATAAGTGGGAATGTATAATTAAAACCTTTCCTATGGAGACGCAAGTACAACTAATCTTTCCCCTCAGGAAATCTAGTCTCTTTGTCCTATGGGTACAGGAAGGAATACTTTCGATTGAGTGGAGCTAACGCATAACTGGAGAGGGGCGGGCCGGGTCTGGGTGGTAGAGGGTTTTCACCATTTTTTTTTTATTATTATCTTTTTCTCCTCTCTTTCCTCCATAAACTGGCCAATTCATATTTAAATAGGGGGCCATTTTCTCTACTTTTATTCTAAGAGCTGGCAGGCGTACGTTCCAAACAGAGTTTTATAACTACATACCATTCAGCCTACCAGTATATTGGCTAGATCTTATAAGACTATTTAACAAAGCAATATGGTGACGCAACCATAAATTATGGTACTACAAAGGGTAAATCTAAGATGTAACTATTACCCTAAATCAGGTCTTTTTTAGTTGTATTACAGACATACCAACTCTCCCGGAAGTTCTGGGAGTCTCCCGCATTGAAAAAGCTGCTCCCTGACACCTGCAAATTAAACACAATCTCCCGGAAATAGCGGTGCCTGAGAAAATCAAATTTGTGCCTGCCCTTTTCATTTCTACCTCTGTCACTGTTCCGCTATAGCTCAATGCAAATAGTTACTGCATTCCTCTCTAGACTTTTCTCCCCCTTCTTGAGCTCTAGTGCAGACTGCACAGTATAGAGTATGGGAGTCTGCACAGTATAGAGTATGGGGGTCTGCACAGTATAGAGTATGGGAGTCTGCACAGTATAGAGTATGGGAGTCTGCACAGTATAGAGTATGGGAGTCTGCACAGTATAGAGTATGGGAGTCTGCCCAGTATAGAGTATGGGAGTCTGCACAATATAGAGTATGGGAGTCTGCACAATATAGAGTATGGGAGTCTGCACAATATAAAGTATTAGAGTCTGCACAACTCACCTATATCAGGTCTGCTGCTATGTCTCACTCTGGAAGACTCCCATACTCTATACTGTGCAGACTCCCATACTCTATAGTGTGCAGACTCACATACTTTATAGCTAAACAATGGTAATATATATTTATACATGCACGGTTCATCTTGTATTTTTTTATTTATATGTGTATTTTTTTTCTCCCATACTTTTTGTGATAAGATTTTCAACTATTTCATAATCAAAGCACTGAGAAATTCTGAATTGGGGGCTGGGGTACAATAGTTAGGTGGTACATTGATGTACAATACAGAGGTGGTATAGTGAGGTACTATAGTGAGGTGGTACAGTTAGGTACTATAGTGAGGTGGTACAGTGAGGTACTATACAGAGGTGGTACAGTGAGGTACACTATAGTGAGGTGGTGGTACAGTGAAGTACTATAGTGAGGTTGGCATGCAGTGAGGTAGTATAGTGAAGGGCGAGGGAGGGCACACCTCCCTGAAATTTATTTTTGCAGGTTGGTATGTCTGGTATTATAAATGAAAAGGGTATAATAAATATCAATGGTAAATAGTAATGATGATGGTATTATCATTTTTATTTATATACCTATGCATTATGACTGAGGTATTGCTGCCTTATATCTACTCTGACAGATAGGGGACGAATTATCAAGCTCCGAATGGAGCTTGATGCCCCCGTTTCCATGCGAGCCTTCAGGCTCGCCAGAAACAGTAGTTATGAAGCAGCGATCTAAAGACCGCTCCTCCATAACTTGTCTGCCTGCGATCAGTCTGATTGACACCCCCTGCTAGCGTCTTCAAATTTGCAGGGGGCGGCATTGCACAAGCAGTTCACAAGAACTGCTTGTGTAATGATAAATGCTGACAGTGTATGCTGTCTGCATTTATTGATATGCGGCGGACATGATACGCTACATTGTATCATGTCCACTCGCACTTTGATAAATTGATTCCTAAGAGTCTGTATAGCATGATACTTATTTTTTCCCCTTGTCATATTGCATAACTTTATGTATGGTGTTAATCTATCTTTGTTTTCTTTTGTATTTTTCACACATTGTTGGTTTTAAATAAAGATCTAAAAAAAAAAACATATACAGCCATTTTATTTAATGAAAAAGGTTCTGCCACTAAACAATGAAAATGGTTGACTGTGATCACTTCAATTGCAAAAATGGCTCATTGTCCCTATTAACATGCAGATTACTATCAATTGATAGATTTTGATCAATCTCTTCATTTGAAATTTGTGATATTAGATGCCATATCAGATAGACTGACAGCAGTGGATAGATATCACTATAGAAGCATGTAGTCTAGAAATATAATGTGTTCGGAGATAGCAGTTGGGCTATGGGGATTTTGGGTTGGGTTACAGATGTTGTTCACTATATGGTTTTTTACTTTTGATTCTGTTATTTGTTTTTACTACCAAATGCCATTCAGAGAACTGTGTCAGGCCAAGAATACTCTTGATTCTGATTGGCCTACCACCTGATCAGATTATTAAAGTGAAAGTCAATCCTAGCGTTTTACAAACACTAGGATTGACTATTGAAACAAATAAATGGGACTTTCATTCATGAAGTATAAGATACTTCATGTAGAAAGCTCCTTTATTTGTTTCAATCGATCGCCGCTCTTAGCTGCTACAGCAGCCCCCGGCTAAAAAAAGTTTTTGCTAAGAGGTGACGTTTTCACCTCTTAGCCAAAAGCCGTGCGGTAAATCCGGCTCCCATGGGCGCCAAGCCGGATTTACCGCACGGCTATTGGCTAAGAGGTGAAAAACGTCACCTCTTAGCAAATATTTTTTTTAGCTGTGGGTTGCTGTAGGAGCTAAGAGCGGCGATCGATTGAAAAAAAGGAGCTTTCTACACGAACTATCTTATACTTCATGAATGAAAGTCCCCTTTATTTGTTTCAATAGTCAATCCTAGCGTTTGTACAATGCTAGGATTAATTTTCACTTTAAATTTAAAAAAAAAATTGCAGAGAGGGATAGTCAATCAGGAGATTCAAAAAAACTTTTTTAAACACAAAGATAATCAGGGGTAAGACAGGGTTTCATTTACAATATGTTTATTGTCCCTTTAAATATAATCTGATACTCTCCAATAGCAACCACATCTAACATAGCTGTCCTAATGCCTCCTTATTTACAATATGATTTTATTACTGGAAACATTAATTATAGGCAGTCTTTATGCAAATGTATTATAAGATTGTGCTCCAAGCCCACCTCATAATGACTTTTCACAAAAACTAATTTGGCAAATTGCTAGGGACATAAAGCAAACAATGAATGGTGCTTATATATAAAAAGGATATAGCCAGCCAAAAATGTAATCGCATATATTGCAAAAGGAAAAGTGAATTAGAGCATGGTATGTGTGTCAATAAAAGTAGACTATAACTATACCTCTACCCACACTTTATAGGAGTAGATAGTAACATTAAAATCAGTTTTACTTTGCTATGCCTAAAATATGGCATGTTGAAATGTATTACATTGTGTATGTGTGTATGTATATGTATGTGTATACAGTATGTGTTCTTGTATATGTGTGTAAATGTATGTCTGTATATGTGTGTGTGTGTATATATTTATGTGTGTGTATGTATTTGTATGTGACTGTATATGTGTGTGTATGTATATGTATGTCTGTATATGTGTATATCTATATTTATGTGTGTGTATGTATGTATAGTTGTGTGTATATGTATGTGTGTACATGTGTGTATATATATATATATATATATATATTTATGTGTGTGTATGTATTTGTATGTGAGTGTATATGTGTGTATGTTTGTATAGGTGTGTGTGTATATGTATGTCTGTATATGTGTGTTTGTATGTATAGGTGTGTGTGTACATGTATGTGTGTACATGTATGTGTGTTTATGTATATTTATGGGTGTGTATGTATGTATAGGTATGTGTGTATATGTGTGTGTATGTATGTTTATGTGTGTGTATGTATGTATAGGTGTGTGTGTATGTATATTTATGGGTGTGTATGTATGTATAGGTGTGTGTGTGTACATGTATGAGTGTATATGTGTGTGTATGTATGTTTATGTGTGTGTATGTATGTATAGGTGTGTGTGTGTACATGTATGTGTGTATATGTGTGTTTATGTATATTTATGGGTGTGTATGTATGTATAGGTGTGTGTGTACATGTATGTGTGTATATGTATGTTTATGTGTGTGTATGTATGTATAGGTGTGTGTGTGTACATGTATGTGTGTATATGTGGGTTTATGTATATTTATGGGTGTGTATGTATGTATAGGTGTGTGTGTATACATGTATGTGTGTATATGTGTGTGTATGTATGTTTATGTGTGTTTACGTATGTATAGGTGTGTGTGTGTGTACATGTATGTGTGTATATGTGTGTGTATGTATGTATAGGTGTGTGTGTATATGTGTGTGTATGTATTTGTATGTGAGTGTATATATGTATATCTTTGTGTGTGTATGTTTATGTAAAATGGATGCTTCTATATTGGGGGGGGGGGGGGATGCCCTGTCCACCCATAGAGTTGTGTGAGTCCAGTGAGTATCTATCTCGTAGACACAAACAGCTTTAACATAATTTATTTCATAATAAAAAAACAATTTCAACATGTTAAATAGTGCTCTATCAAATGTTTGATTGTAATTTTTAGGGTTTAATGTTCTGTTTATGTCCTGCTCTTGCACATATTCTATTGGGCTAATCGAACTGAATTTGCAGTAGTACAGTGACAGTGCAACACACTAAGATCTTTCGCATTTGGCAGCTAATTAAACTGTCGAAGGCACATCCCTACTTTTTTTTTGTTAAATGTCTTTCTGTTTGTTTGACTAATTTGCTTTTAACTGGGACTTAAATGAATGTTGTTCTATTAATTACAAACATGTTCAATCTTGCATAAGAACCCTGACATATGTGTTTTTCATATGTGTCCCTTTTTAAAGCAGCAATATGGTCAACCTATGTGTAATTAAACATGGTGGTTTGGTGCATAATACCCCCATTGAAAAGGAAACCCCATTAAACCCCTATATTGGAAATATAATTTGTTAACTATCTGAAGGGTAAACAGTGATGCAACCACAATCAGTCATTTTCATTGTTTATTGGCAGCCCTGTTTCAGTGATAGCTTTGTGTGGGTGCAGGCAGTTGGTACTATGGTTCTTGCATCAGCAATGAGACACCACATCTGCTTATAGAACCAGTGGCGTGCATCATATAGGTAATGACACAAATTCAGTCATAGGCAGCAGGACACACACCATTGCCAGCTCTTTGAGCAGGTGTGGTGTTTTAATGGGGGTGAACAGACAGAGCTGCCAGCTGTCTTCAACAGGAATATTGGATGACCTGTAGGTGACTGGGCATGGGTTGTAGGTAGAGGTAACACAATGGCCCTGCTGCGAAAATCTACCTTAGGCACCATATATATTTCTCACAGCTGAGCAGTGATTTAATTTCCTTGGATACCAGTAACACACAATACTATTTCCTTGGATGCCAATAATACATACACAGCACCAATTTGGCCCATCTCTTTGATTGCCTGTAGTACACCCAGAGAAATGTTTTTATACCACTATGGTTGACAGTAAAAGCTCAATAAACTGGCTTTTAGAAACATTTTTTACCCAATACAGAGGCTTACATTAAAGTGTCCAGTATTTTCATATGGACGTTACTAGAAAGTCTACTGGAATCCTGGACTGCCCAGTTGAATACTGACTGGTAACCCTATGCTCGGAGAATATGTGCATTGACACCGTGCACACCCATGCATAGTAAAAACTATCATTGATGGTGAACATTTGTACTTTAAAGGGACACTGAACCCAAATTTTTTCTTTCGTGATTCAGATAGAGCATGAAATTTTAAGCAACTTTCTAATTTACTCCTGTTATCAAATTTTCTTTATTCTCTTGGTATCTTTATTTGAAATGCAAGAAAGTAAGTTTAGATGCCGGACCATTTTTGGTGAACAACCTGGGTTGTCCTTGCTGATTGGTGGATAAATTCACCCACCAATAAAAAAAAGAGCTGTCCAGAGTACTGAACCAAAAAAAGCTGATTCCTTCTTTTTCAAATAAAGATAGCAAGAGAACGAAGAAACATTGATAATAGGAGTAAATTTGAAAGTTACTTAAAATTGCATGCTCTATCTGAATCACAAAAGAAAAATTTTGGGTTCACTGTCCCTTTAAGCATTTTTGCTATTATAAGTGCATGGCACAAATGCTTCTATTCAATAGTACCCCTTTAAATTGGATGCTTTCGCCTAGGTAGATATTTTACAACAGCATTATCTGACTTTCTTCCGTGGATACTTAAAATGTATCACTTTGCATAGGTTAAACTCAATAGACATATTTCATTTTATGAACACAATCTACTTTGTATGCCACACTGCACAATTGGTATGGAAATATTCCTAAGTAAAAACATTTTTGACAGCAGGGTTGTTTCTGCATCATTTTCCAAGATACAGCTGCATAACATCGAAACAACTCAGCAACCTTGAAACAACAAATATCTATCCATTTATAAACTGAATTACAGTTTGCCATGTAAAGGAATACAGACTATGTATTTATCTCAGATAAATAATACAACAAAACAAAACAGATAAATTAAACTCTAAGGCAGACAGAGTTTACAGGTCATCAATGTAAAAGGCCATTTGCATATAAAAACAAAAACTCATGCTTATTTTAATTTAGAATGACAGCAGTGTTATCTGTATACTACATTCCATTTACTGATTGAGAAAAGTCATGTATATTTCAGTGTATCAGCCTAATATAGTATTGATTTTAGTGCTGTGTCCAATTTTTGCTTCAACAGCAGAGACAAATTCATGTCTAGGATAAAGGTCTAACCTTGCATCATCTTCAATAATGAAGTATCTCTTTACATTTAGCTAATAATATTTTCAGTAGTTAAGCGTTTCCTGCAAGTTACAGACAAATGGAGAAAACGTAGTACGATAGCAAGGCATGTTTGATGCAAACCTCACACAAGTTTCAATCTAGCATAAGTGATTATAGTCTGACAAACTGCTCTCTAATGTCAGTTGTTGAAAGAGATGTTTTTTGTCTAGAGAATCCAATTTTTGTGACAGAGAATCTCCATATCCAGGTTTCATGCATTTTTCATGTCACATATTTCTGGGTGAATGTAACACATTAATGCAGAAATGTGTCCTGTCTCTGATGCGAAATGAAAAACAGACTCAACATCTCTGCGACTGTCTTGCCCTCTCTGTATCATGTAAGCTTCCTTTTATCATTATTCTGTCATACTATTTACAAACCCAATATTACAATGGGAAAAATAAATAAATGTGTGGTCATTAAAGTTAATTCATTATGATAAACTGTCTGAATTGTGCACAGTATTTAAGTAAAAAAGAGAAGTGTTTCCTTTATGACCTTATAGAGAATGTATAAGAAATATTTGGTAATAAAAACTGACAAGCAGTTAATAGCACATTTTACCTGTAATATTTCTAGCTTCGAGTTCTCTAATTCTACCAAATATCATTGAGTTGAGATTTCCAGAATGATCATGACATTAAAGGAAATGTATAGAAAAAAAAACTTAGAAAAAACTGGGATCTCCAATTTAAATATTATATAAAAGAACACAGCTTTGTTTAATCAATTACTAATCAGCCACGGAAGAGGCATTTGTTTAGTTATTCAAATTTTGCACCATTTTTCTAACAGGTTAAATGTTCCATCGGACCAGCTGCAGAAAGCAACATATTATACACGCTATCTTCATAACTAGTGACCTTCTAATAATAAAGCAACCACAAACCAATCTTAGAAAAGGTTAGCAGATGCTATAAATCAATATCTTAACAAGTTTAGGCAGCTAGTCAGATTTAGTTTTCATAGCTGTCACGATGACTAGTACTAACAATGCCTATGAAAGAATCGCCTTAAGTAAATACATTCTCAAACAACTTTTATGACAACATGATTAGTCATGGAGCCAGACATTTGTGTGTCTATCCAGCTTAGTTTAAAGGAGTGATACACTGACATCTAGTGGTAGGAAGAAATAATCACAGATTTTAGGAAACAGAGTACTAAAGTGAACATAAAATTCATATCAAATCAAAAATATGTGGTACAAGGTAACATATTGCATAACTTTTGTTGATTTTAAAGAGTGTGCTTAAGATTTTAAATTAAAGGGACACTGAACCCAATTTTTTTCTTTCTTGATTCACATAGAACATGCACTTTTAAGCAACTTTCTAATTTACTCCTATTATCAATTTTTCTTCGTTCTCTTACTATCTTTTTTTTAAAAAAAGAAGGCATCTAAGCTAAGGAGCCAGTCAATTTTTGGTTCAGACCGTGGACAGCATTTGTTTATTGGTGGGTGAATTTATCCACCAATCAGCAAGAACCCAGGTTGTTCACCAAAAATGGGCCGGCATCTAAACTTACATTCTTGCTTTTCAAATGAAGATACCAAGATAATTAAGAAAATTTGATAAAAGGAGTAAATTAGAAAGTTGCTTAAAATTTCATGCTCTATCTGAATCACAAAAGAAAAAAAATTGGGTTCAGTGTCCCTTTAATCCATATAGGCATATATTTCTCAAATAGTAGTCAGCTTTCAAACATCTAAAACAAATCAGCATAACATATATTAGTACACAATATAGATTAAAAGCCTAGATAAAAAATAGAGCACAATCGTTACTACAAGAAGCACTAATGCAATCTCAATGTTTCAATATTTTTACCGCTAGAACCTGGATTACAAATCGCATGTTAAAAAAAATATAGCAACCCTACTTTTGGAAACTGGCGGTAACTAATGTTCCTAAACTTTTAATGACTAAGGGGAAACTCACGCTTCCATTACAAATCCATGGTTAATCCTTGTACATTAATGCTGGAAATATTAACCAAAGTCAAACGTTCTGGTAAAGCCATTGTGACTGTTCATGTGGCATCTTAGGCTTTATTTTCATGCTTTTCAGGACCTTTTACAAAGAAGATTGCTTTTGTACATAGTTAGGTTCCAGGAGGAATTGTAAATCAAAACCGTTGTAAATTGAAACCCAGTTTATAATGTAAATCAATGGGAAGTGAGGGGGTTAGGTTCCAGGCCCCTCTCAAAATTGTCATAAGTAACACCTAATACATTATTTTTAAAGCTTTGAAATGAAGACTTTAAATGCTAAACAGCATTATAAACCTAATAATATAGATTGTATCATCATCAAACTAAGTTTAATGAACAAAAACATTTGCTAACAGCACCTAATTAAATAATCACACAACAGACTGCATCATCATCAAATAAAGTTTAATGAACAAAAAACGTTTTTTTTACTTGTATTTTTCTGCAATCAGTTCTCTGCATTGTTAGCATGTTAGATAATATTGGGTCTGCACCTATTCTATGCATTTCAATCTGCAGTGATTAAGCAGTTAGGCACCCTCACCTCAAGCAGCTGTACAGGAAGATAATAGGGAAGTGGCTGCTAAAACTTGTTGCTCTATAGCTAATGTCTACTCTGTGTACACAGATCAATTTCATGCTGTTAAGTTGCATAACTTTGCTGCAAAACAAGCGGACAGCTCCACCTACTGGCTATTTTAATTAGTGCACTTTGCTTTCCAAAGCTTTTCAATAACAGTCACATGACTGAAAAAAGGTTGTTATTCTGAAACGGCGCAAATTGAACCAGCGTAAACCGAGGGCCACCTATATATTTTTCAAGATTCATTTATTGGAAAAAACATGTTTTGTATTTTGGTGTGTTTTTTGGTTTAGAAAAAAGTATGGGATTTAAATATCTTGCATAAAAAAATGGCATCAGCTTTTCTCGATCACGATAGTGCCTATTGAAACATTTCTCACAATGTAAAACAGGTTTTCTACCATTGAAACTAATAAGACACAAAACTGGCTCTCACTGTACCAACCACATTAATCCAATTTCACTGTACCAACCATGTTAATAAAATCTCACTCTGCTAACCGGGATTACATAAACTTTGTTAGTATATTTTATAACTAATGATTTGTCATACTAAATAAAGTACTACTGATATTGAATGAGGTGGAGAGCACCTAACATGCAGTGGAAAATCAGTATGACTTTGTAGTGGTCTCATACAACCACTAGTTATACTATCATTAAAGGGATAGGAAAGTCAAAATTAAACTTGCATGATTCCGATAGAACATGTAATTTTAAGACACTTTAAAATTAACTTTTATTTTCAAATGAGCTTTGTTCTCTTGGTATCCCTTGTTGAAAAAGAATACGCACATATCCTACGCTAGTGGGAGCTGCTGCTTATTGGTGCCTACACACATTTTTCTTTTGTGATTGGCTGACTAGATGTGCTCAGCTAGCTGGCAGTAGTGCAATGCTGTTCCTTCAGCAAAGGATAACAAGAGAACAACACAAATTTGATAATGAAAGTAAATTGGAAAGTTGTTTAAAATTGTATGTTTTATCCAAATCACGAAAGAAAATTTTGGGGTTTCCTGTCCCTTTAAATTGCAAAATGTCTAAAACTACAATATAAAATGCTTATAATTTTGTAATTACCAAATTTCACCATTTACATCACATAGGCATCAAATTTTACCATTTACATCAAATTGGCAGCCTGAAATTTTGAAGTAAATCTGTTCTGTACTTATTGTGTTTGACATTCTTCAATGCAGCCAGGAAAAACTTTTGTAAGAATCTTCTGTATTTTTTATGGCAATTGACCCCAGGAGGTAAAGTTCTTCTAACTTTGTGTAATGACAAAATAAGCAATGGATCCAAAGATATTAAATAAACATTAAACATTTGACATTGTAAAATAAGTGTACACTCCAGAGTTATTAAAGTCCACACATTCACTAGTGACACATTTATAACTGTTCCTCTGCAGAAAAGGAAACCTAGGTACAGACAAGCAGTGGATTCATTTATACCAGACGGAACCTTAAGCATAACACCAAAAAAAATCTAACTTTTTGTTGGATGGATTTATAATGGCAACATGAATTCTACTAGTAATTGATATATACAATGTTCTAGGTTCCAAAAACATACCAGCCAAAATATAATCTGATGTCATGTAAGTGATCTGCATATCACTGGAATCATTTTGGGTCAACCTCATCCTTGCATATGATATGTATCTCGCATTAATATGTAAAATGTCACATGGAAAAATGTATAACGATACTTCTGTATTTGTTTCTGTATTTTAAAATTATTATTTTTTTAAATCTCTAATTTTAACATAGGAGTTTTAGAAAAGTGTAAATAAGAGAAATCTCTAATGAAGATACATTACATAAAGAGCTTGTTTGCTAATGCATTTCACCATAGACTATAATGGACCAAAAAAAATATTCAAAATCATTCAAATAGAGCAGGGCATACGGAAATGTGCGGATGTACTAAACCTCAGAAGTTCAAAACCCCTTATGCTGATATTAGTGAGTTCAGAGGGAAATGTGTAATTAAGATTATTTGCACAAAAAGTTTGCTTCTAAATTTCTTTAACCTATATCTATAATTAACATCTGTCATGCCATTATGAAATATAAAAGTGCCATAAATCTAGATAGCAAAGTATAGTAAACCTGCTAACTTAAAAAAAAAGTCAGAGCTACATTAATATGCATATTCAGTAGCATTATAAAATTTACGGCTAGATTACGAGTCTTGCGTTAGGTTTAAAAAGCAGCGTTAAGAGGTCCTAACGCTGCTTTTTAACGCCCGTTGGTATTACGAGTCTTGCAGGTACAAGTGTATCGCTCACTTTTTTGGCCAGACTTGGAAATACTGCAAATCCACTTACGCAAATTGCGTATCCTATTTTTTCAATGGGACTTGCATAGCGCCGGTATTATGAGTCTGCCAAAAAGTGAGCGGTAGACCCTCTCCTGTCAAGACTGGTACCACATTTTAAAGTCAGTAGTTAAGAGTTTTACACTACAACACCGTAGCATAAAACTCTTAACTAAAGTGCTAAAAAGTACACTAACACCCATAAACTACCTATTAACCCCTAAACCGCCACACTCCTGCATAGCAAACATTAGTTAAATATTATTAACCCCTAATCTGCCGTCCCTAACATCCCCGACACCTACCTACATTTATTAACCCCTAATCTGCCGCCCCCAACGTCGCCGCCACTATACTAAAGTTATTAACCCCTAAATCTAACGTCATCCAAGATGGCGTCCCTTCAATTCCGATTGGCTGATAGAATTCTATCAGCCAATCGGAATTAAGGTAGAAAAAATCCTATTGGCTGATGCAATCAGCCAATAGGATTGAGCTCGCATTCTATTGGCTGATTGGAACAGCCAATAGAATGCCAGCTCAATCCTATTGGCTGATTGCATTAGCCAATAGGATTTTTTCTACCTTAATTCTGATTGGCTGATAGAATACTATCAGCCAATCGGAATTGAAGGGACGCCATCTTGGATGACGTCATTTAAAGGAACCTTTATTCAGTCTTAGCCGTCGGATGAAGAGGATGCTCTGCGTCGGATGTCTTGAAGATGGACTCGCTCCACGCCGGATGGATGAAGATAGAAGATGCCATCTGGATGAAGACTTCTGCCCGTCTGGAGGACCACTTCACCCAGCTTGGATGAAGACTTCTCCAGGCTTCGTTGAGGACTTCGGCCTGGTTGGATGAAGACTTCTCCCGGTGGGTTTTAGAGTAGGGTTGGTTGTGTGGGTGGTAGGTTTTAATGTTGGGGGGTTGTAATTTTTTTTTCAGGTAAAAGAGCTGATTACTTTGGGGCAATGCCCCGCAAAAGGCCCTTTTAAGGGCTATTTGTAATTTAGTGTAGGGTAGGGCTTTTTTTTTAATTTGGGGGGGGTTTATTTTTTTAGGGGGATTAGATGTAATTAGTTTAAAAATCTTGTAATTTGTTTATTATTTTCTGTAATTTAGTGTTTTTTTGTGTACTTTAGATAATTGTATTTAATTTAGGGAAATAATTTAATTATAGTGTAGTGTTAGGTGTAATTGTAACTTAGGTTAGGTTTTATTTTACAGGTAACTTTGTATTTATTTTAGCTAGGTAGTTATTAAATAGTAATTAACTATTTAATAACTATTCTACCTAGTTAAATAAATACAAACTTGCCTGTAAAATAAAAATAAATCCTAAGCTAGCTACAATGTAACTATTAGTTATATTGTAGCTAGCTTAGGGTTTATTTTATAGGTAAGTATTTAGTTTTAAATTGGAATTATTTAGTTAATGATAGGAATTTTTATTTAGATTTCTTTTAATTATATTTAAGTTAGGGGGTGTTAGGGTTAGACTTAGGGGTTAATAAATTTAGTATAGTGGCTGCGACGTTGGGGAAGGCAGATATGGGGTTAATAATATTTAACTAATGTTTGCGAGGCGGGAGTGCGGCGGTTTAGGGGTTAATGTTTATTATAGTGGTGGCGACATTGGGGCGGCAGATTAGGGGGTTAATAAGTGTAGGTAGGTGGCGGCGACATTGGGGGCAGCAGAGTAGGGGTTAATAAATATAATGTAGGGTTCGGCGATGTTGAGGGCAGCAGATTAGGGGTTCATAAGTATAATGTAGGTGGCGGCAGTGTTCGGAGTGGCAGATTAGGGGTTAATAATTATAATGTAGGTGTCGGCGATGTCGGAGGCAGCAGATTAGGGGTTAATAAGTGTAAGATTAGGGGTGTTTAGACTCGGGGTTCATGTTAGGGTATTAGGTGTAGACATAAAATGTATTTCCCCATTGGAATCAATGGGGCTGCGTTAAGGAGCTTTACGTTGCTTTTTTGCAAGTGTTAGACTTTTTTTCAGCCGGCTCTCCCCGTTGATTTCTATGGGGAAATCGTGCACGAGCACGTTACACCAGATCACCGCTAACGTAAGCAGTGCTGGTATTGGAGTGCGGTAATGAGCAAAATTTTGCACACCGCTCACTTCTTGTCTGGTTTGTAAAAACCGGCAATACCAGCGATGTCTGTAAGTGAGCGGTGAGCATAAACTGCTCGTTAGCACCGCACAGCCTCTAACGCAAAACCCATAATCTAGGTGATAGTTATGCAGCACTCCATTGCTTTTGTTCTATCCTCCCATAATACATTGCTACTTTTCTAAGGCCTAGATTTGGAGTTTGGCGTTAGCCGTGAAAACTAGCGTTAGAGGCTCCTAACGCTGGTTTTAGGCTAACTCCGGTATTTGGAGTCACTCAAAAAGGGTCTAACGCTCACTTTTCAGCCGCGACTTTTCCATACCGCAGATCCCCTTACGTCAATTGCGTATCCTATCTTTTCAATGGGATCTTTCTAACTCCGGTATTTAGAGTCGTGTCTGAAGTGAGCGTTAGAAATCTAACGACAAAACTCCAGCCGCAGAAAAAAGTCAGTAGTTAAGAGCTTTTTGGGCTAACGCCGGTTCATAAAGCTCTTAACTACTGTACTCTAAAGTACACTAACACCCATAAACTACCTATGTACCCCTAAACCGAGGCCCCCCCACATCGCCGCCACTCGATTAAATTTTTTTAACCCCTAATCTGCCGACCGCCACCTACGTTATACTTATGTACCCCTAATCTGCTGCCCCTAACACCGCCGACCCCTGTATTATATTTATTAACCCCTAATCTGCCCCCCACAACGTCGCCTCCACCTGCCTACACTTATTAACCCCTAATCTGCCGAGCGGACTGCACCGCTACTATAATAAAGTTATTAACCCCTAATCCGCCTCACTAACCCTATAATAAATAGTATTAACCCCGAATCTGCCCTCCCTAACATCGCCGACACCTAACTTCAATTATTAACCCCTAATCTGCCGACCGGAGCTCACCGCTATTCTAATAAATGTATTAACCCCTAAAGCTAAGTCTAACCCTAACACTAACACCCCCCTAAATTAAATATAATTTTAATCTAACGAAATAAATTAACTCTTATTAAATAAATTATTCCTATTTAAAGCTAAATACTTACCTGTAAAATAAATCCTAATATAGCTACAATATAAATTATAATTACATTGTAGCTATTTTAGGATTAATATTTATTTTACAGGCAACTTTGTAATTATTTTAACCAGGTACAATAGCTATTAAATAGTTAAGAACTATTTAATAGGTACCTAGTTAAAATAATTACAAAATTACCTGTAAAATAAATCCTAACCTAAGTTAGAATTAAACCTAACACTATACTATCATTAAATGAATTAAATAAAATACCTACAATTACCTACAATTAAACCTAACACTACACTATCAATAAATAAATACAATTCCTACAAATAACTACAATGAAATAAACTAACTAAAGTACAAAAAATAAAAAAGAACTAAGTTACAAAAAATAAAAAAATATTTACAAACATAAGAAAAATATTACAACAATTTTAAACTAATTACACCTACTCTAAGCCCCCTAATAAAATAACAAAGACCCCCAAAATAAAAAATGCCCTACCCTATTCTAAATTACTAAAGTTCAAAGCTCTTTTACCTTACCAGCCCTGAACAGGGCCCTTTGCGGGGCATGCCCCAAGAAGTTCAGCTCTTTTGCCTGTAAAAAAAAACATACAATACCCCCCCCCCCAACATTACAACCCACCACCCACATACCCCTAATCTAACCCAAACCCCCCTTAAATAAACCTAACACTAAGCCCCTGAAGATCATCCTACCTTGTCTTCACCTCAACAGGTATCACCGATCCGTCCTGGCTCCAAAATCTTCATCCAACCCAAGCGGGGGCTGGCGATCCATCATCCGGTGGCTGAAGAGGTCCAGAAGAGGCTCCAAAGTCTTCATCCTATCCGGGAAGAAGAGGCGATCCGGACCGGCAACCATCTTGATCCAAGCGGCATCTTCTATCTTCATCCGATGACGACCGGCTCCATCCTGAAGACCTCCACCGCGGACCCATCTTCTTCCGGCGACGTCCAACTGAAGAATGACGGTTCCTTTAAGGGACGTCATCCAAGATGGCGTCCCTCGAATTCCGATTGGCTGATAGGATTCTATCAGCCAATCGGAATTAAGGTAGGAATATTCTGATTGGCTGATGGAATCAGCCAATCAGAATCAAGTTCAATCTGATTGGCTGATCCAATCAGCCAATCAGATTGAGCTTGCATTCTATTGGCTGATCGGAACAGCCAATAGAATGCGAGCTCAATCTGATTGGCTGATTGGATCAGCCAATCGGATTGAACTTGATTCTGATTGGCTGATTCCATCAGCCAATCAGAATATTCCTACCTTAATTCCGATTGGCTGATAGAATCCTATCAGCCAATCGGAATTCGAGGGACGCCATCTTGGATGACGTCCCTTAAAGGAACCGTTATTCTTCAGTTGGACGTCGCCGGAAGAAGATGGGTCCGCGGTGGAGGTCTTCAGGATGGAGCCGGTCGTCATCGGATGAAGATAGAAGATGCCGCTTGGATCAAGATGGTTGCCGGTCCGGATCGCCTCTTCTTCCCGGATAGGATGAAGACTTTGGAGCCTCTTCTGGACCTCTTCAGCCACCGGATGATGGATCGCCAGCCCCCGCTTGGGTTGGATGAAGATTTTGGAGCCAGGACGGATCGGTGATACCTGGTGAGGTGAAGACAAGGTAGGATGATCTTCAGGGGCTTAGTGTTAGGTTTATTTAAGGGGGGTTTGGGTTAGATTAGGGGTATGTGGGTGGTGGGTTGTAATGTTGGGGGGGTATTGTATGTTTTTTTTACAGGCAAAAGAGCTGAACTTCTTGGGGCATGCCCCGCAAAGGGCCCTGTTCAGGGCTGGTAAGGTAAAAGAGCTTTGAACTTTAGTAATTTAGAATAGGGTAGGGCATTTTTTATTTTGGGGGTCTTTGTTATTTTATTACGGGGGCTTAGAGTAGGTGTAATTAGTTTAAAATTGTTGTAATATTTTTCTTCTTTGTAAATATTTTTTTATTTTTTGTAACTTAGTTCTTTTTTATTTTTTGTACTTTAGTTAGTTTATTTCATTGTAGTTATTTGTAGGAATTGTATTTAATTTATTTATTGATAGTGTAGTGTTAGGTTTAATTCTAACTTAGGTTAGGATTTATTTTACAGGTAATTTTGTAATTATTTTAACTAGGTAACTATTATATTAATCCTAAAATAGCTACAATGTAATTATAATTTATATTGTAGCTATATTAGGATTTATTTTACAGGTAAGTATTTAGCTTTAAATAGGAATAATTTATTTAATAAGAGATAATTAATTTCGTTAGATGTAAATTATATTTAACTTAGGGGGGTGTTAGTGTTAGACTTAGCTTTAGGGGTTAATACATTTATTAGAATAGCGGTGAGCTCCAGTCGGCAGATTAGGGGTTAATAATTGAAGTTAGGTGTCGGCGATGTTAGGGAGGGCAGATTAGGGGTTAATACTATTTATTATAGGGTTAGTGAGGCGGATTAGGGGTTAATAACTTTATTATAGTAGCGCTCAGGTCCGCTCGGCAGATTAGGGGTTAATAAGTGTGGGCAGGTGGAGGCGACGTTGTGGGGGGCAGAGTAGGGGTTAATAAATATAATATAGGGGTCGGCGATGTTAGGGCAGCAGATTAGGGGTACATAGGGATAATGTAAGTAGCAGCGGTTTACGGAGCGGCAGATTAGGGGTTAATAATAATATGCAGGGGTCAGCGATAGCGGGGGCGGCAGATTAGGGGTTAATAAGTGTAAGGTTAGGGGTGTTTAGACTCGGGGTACATGTTAGAGTGTTAGTTGCAGACGTAGGAAGTGTTTCCCCATAGGAAACAATGGGGCTGCGTTAGGAGCTGAACGCGGCTTTTTTGCAGGTGTTAGGTTTTTTTTCAGCTCAAACAGCCCCATTGTTTCCTATGGGGGAATCGTGCACGAGCACGTTTTTGAGGCTGGCCGCTTGCGTAAGCAACTCTGGTATCGAGAGTTGAAGCTGCGTTAAATATGCTCTACGCTCCTTTTTTGGAGCCTAACGCAGCCTTTATGTGGACTCTCAATACCAGAGTTATTTTTATGGTGCGGCCAGAAAAAAGCCGGCGTTAGCTTTTCGGGTCGTTACCGACAAAACTCTAAATCTAGCCGTAAGAAATTAATTAATATATGTTTTCTCTGTGTGGATACAGGGGGTCTGTGTGTATATGTAGACTAGTAACACTTAGAATGCTTAGAAAAAAAGGCTTTATGTGGAGCTAGAGATATGTATTTCCATTAAAAGAAAGGCCATAAAAGAAAAAAAAAAAAGAAAAAAACATTGAATATGGTCTTTCATTTGAAAAAGTTGGATAGTATGCAACACAGTATAGTATGCATTGTTTTATGTTAAAATGCACAATGCAATGAGTTTACTATAACACACATCTTGTTTAATAATTAGATTACAAAATCATTAGAAAAAGTTAGGTGAAAGAAATGAACTAATAGTATTTTTGTTAAAAACAAAGGACAGCTCCTTTCTTAAAGCACAGTCCATACACACAACGTTCTATTACACACATGTATTATTATAATATCTGTACAAAGGAAAGTCATACAAACATTTTAATAGTGAAATAAAACAGATTACAAGCTCCTGTGTTCTAACTGAAAACATTTATAAAAATCTAGTGTTAAGAATGTTCATGATTATTGTGATCTCAGAAAATGATTTAAGGGATTTTATTATTAAAAGTAATTATGTTATTTATAATTGATTTATGTGTTTGTATACAGTTGTGAGGGACAAAACATCTTCATCAATCCTGAATAAAATACTTTACACAGACCTCCATGATCCTGCTTAAACCACTGGTGCTTTCACTTGGTGGTAAGGAAGTCAATAGTTTCCTGTCACAAATAACAGCTATCCAAGCCAATCAATCAATCAATCAGAAAAGGACCCTTGCTAATTGGTTGCAGTAAAGAGAAATAGGCTGAAGACCTGCAGTGCCTCATTGACAATAAAGGTAATATAATATAACCTATGATCTCAGAGAAAGGGTAAAAAAAGGTTTTCTGCAGACACATCCCCGTCATCTTCTCCGAATGCCTTTCATGAACGCACATTAGAAGGGGGTCTTGTTGAATTCATTAAGTGTTGAATCACTTATATTTCCCAGCCTATTGCCAGAGGCATTCCTGCAATTAACATGTATAATTATATGATGTGCCCCCATACATGATATCTCAGGCCAGAACCGCTAGCAGTAAGTACAACACTTCAGCAGCACGTTTGCAAAACGGGTCCTGTAATTGAATGCAACGGCTATACACATCTTTTTTGTTATGGTAGTCTTGCTGGATAGAATAGAATTTGCACCATAATTGCCCTTCTGAACTATTTTGCCTCATTGTTACGTCTTGCTGTTTCAAATTTGATAAGGTCATCTTATTTTTGTTTTTCTTTTATATTTCCTGAACGTTTTTCAAGTTCTTTTTTTTTTGCATATGTTAGATCAGACTGTTTTATAGAGAGTGCTGGTGCTTTATTTTTATTTAGAATTGTGAAAACTTTTTTGTGATGCCGGTGTTCTGTAATGTTTCCCTATCACATTATGTTTTCCTACTTACAGCCATGCCTACAATAAACTTGCAAATACCCTTTGCATGCATGCGCTCACTGCCGCAGTCGGCAAATATTATAGAACACCAGCCTACAATAAACCTGCAAATACAGTTGTGCACGCATGCGCTCACTGCCGCAGTAGGCAAATATAAAAGAACACTGTCCACAATTTTGGCACTAGCTGGGGACATCAAAATACCATTGCCAAAAAAAGACTTCCTACAACTATGTTATTTTATTCTGTATATTCAATATTATTATACTGATTTATTTGATTAAAGGAGTGAACGTATGTCAATAAAGCAGACATAAGTAGTTACAAACATTCCCTTTCATGATGAAATGCTAATACATGCACATTTTGTAACTATTTATATTATATCTGCTTTATTGACATACGTTCACTCCTTTAATCAAATAAATCAGTATAATAATATTGAATATACAGAATAAAATAACATAGTTGTAGGAAGCGCCAAAATTGTGGATGGTGTTCTATAATGTTTGCTGACTGCGGCAGTGAGCGCATGCGTGCAAAGGGTATTTGCAAGTTTATTGTAGGCATGGCTGTAGGTAGGAAAACGTAATGCGGTAGGGAAACATTACAAAACACCAGTATCCTTCATAATGAAATTTGTTCTATGCACTGAGATATGAAAATCTGCAAGAGAAATTTCTGGTTCTTTAACCATATAGCTACAGCGCATTTTGTAGCAATATGTTGCCGGAAGATGGGTCTGAATACTTCTATTTTGCACTTATCTGGTTATTTTCATTTCTATTAAAGGGACAGTCAACACCAAAATTGTTATTGTTTTTCTACCCATTCCTCAGCTTTGCACAACCAACATTGTTATAATAAAATACTTTATAACTTTTAAACTTCTAAATTCCTGACTGTTTCTAAGCCACTACAGACAGCCTCTTATCACTTGCTTTTTTAATAGCATTTCACAACACGGAATGATAGTTCATGTGGGCCATATAGATAAAACTGTGCTCACGCCCGTGGGTTGTGGATGACACTGCGCTAATTGGCTAAAATGCAAGTCAATAGATAATAAATAAAAAGTCAAGTGATCAGGGGGCTGTCAAAAGAGGATTAGATACAAGGTAATCACAGAGGTTAAAAGTATATTAATATGATTTGTCCTTTTTGGGAGGCAACATTTGCAGAGATGAGTAGGGTGATAAAGACTATTCTTCCCCCTAATCCATGCTATTTATTATATCATGAACTTCTCAAGAAACTGGGAGATGTCAACCATCGATTGCTTCTTTTGATGCTAAATGGGGCCAAGAGACTCATTCCTAAGTATTGGAAGTCACAACAAATTCCAAGTCTGTGGGAGTGGAAGGCTAGGGTTGGATACCTGCTTCAGCTGGAGAGGCATCACTATATGATGACGGGCAGGATAGTGACGCATGAAATGATGTTACTCACTTGGGAAGGCAAAGAGCTATAATTGTATCAACAGATCCTCCTCCTTCTCATGTGGTCTTCTTTCTTCCTTTCTCTCTTTATCCTTGCTAACATAAGTTTCCCCCCCCCCCCCACCCTCCCCACATTAAATTTCCCCCTTCCTCATTACCACAATTAGGGTGAGCATCCATTGATTTCACGAACTTCCTGCTTGATGTGGAAAAAAGAGTAGGAGGTTATAATGTTGTTGTACTACTGATCTAGACTAAGGGTGTTCTCTATTATTATTTAACAATCAATGTCATTGCCGATTCTTAATATTGTAAAATCTACTTAACAAGCTCATTTTGCTGTACTTTTATTCTTTTTGCTAAATAGAGACTTTTGTTTGAAATTATTAATCTTATGCCTAAGAATATTGTTATGCATCACTGCTGAGCAGGCTCTGTAAAATCTTTCTTAGACTATATGAATGTATATTACATGCTGCTTAGTTTTGTTGTATCTCTATTTACAATAAAGCTTGTTTTTTTAAAAAAAAAAAAGTATATTTATATAACCATGTTGGCTCTGCAACACTGGGGAAGAGGTAATAAAGGAATTATCTATTTTTCTAAACAATACCAATTTTGGAGTTGACTGTCCCTTTAACCAATACATTTTGTTTGTTTTTTAATTTGAGTAAATATACGTCCCTGCATTAGCTCTTTGTCCATGTCTCTAGCATCCATTTTGCTAAAGGCTGATATGCTGCAGGGGATTATAAAGAAATTAGGTGGCAGTGTAAATCCAAACTGGCCCATAAAACTGGTGGCATTGTATCTAAAAAATAATTAAATCATACTTAGGCCCAGTTTTCATGGCTGTTGTAAACTGTGTATACGGTTGGTAACAAAAAACACCTCCTTGACTTTAATGGAGATGCCTCACCCAGACGAATTTAAAGCAATGAGTGCAGAGAAATTGGCATTTAATATCAGAAAATATTAAAGGCCTAGTTAGTCATGCTGGAATTCAAACCTTTAAGCAAGAAGTTTGAAAGGGTATTGCAGGTGGGCCCTTAAGCAACCAGGAAATCTCACCGGCTGTAGTTATTACCTTCAAATTCTTAGCAAATGACTGATTATAACGCCATAAATTATCAGAATACACAAAGCAGTGAACTAACACACGGATTGCCACAAACATACTTAGGCAATTAATGGGTTAATTACTGCTAGAAAACACAATTGAAGCTGTAATTAAACATATTGATTACTACTAACATAAAATGAACCAGTTGTTTAACTTACCTGTGAAACTCTGGATTCACAGCGTGCTGATTACCCCATCAGCATTGTACTTTGAATGGGACATGGCATGATGTTAACTGTAACTCTCAAGCAAGAATGGAAGCTACAATCTCTTTCATTCAGTGCTCAAAAAGGGGGTGAGGTACAAATGTACCTTCATAAGGACAGAAAAGAGGTATAGAAACAGGGCAGGTTTTACATACTGTATGTTGGTACCAGGCCCAATGTTAGATGTGAACTGGAGCAGTATGTTTGTTGAACCCTATACTATCCCTAGACTATCACTTATAGATAAAAACTGAACTAGCTATTCAAGGTCAAAATAACCTCCCACATTGATATAAGATCCATATAGCATTGACATTGCTATAAAACGTTATGTTGGTAGCAGTGAAAAAACAATCAATGCACGCACATACAATTGATATTGTCTTATTTTACTACTGAACATGAACAATATTAATGTATTAGCCCTTATGTAAAAATCATCATGTTGCCATATGGAAACTGCCAATCCACTAACACATTTCAGCAAAATTACTTCAGGCATTCAAAAGTTTTAAAAAAGATAAGTCTGCGCACAGTAATATTATATACAGTCTGCACACAGTAATATTATATACAGTACAGTCTGCACACAGTAATATTATATACAGTCTGCGCACAGTAATAATATATACAGTCTGCACACAGTAATATTATATACCGTCTGCGCACAGTAATATTATATACAGTCTGCACACAGTAATATTATATACAGTCTGCACACAGTAATATTATATACAGTACAGTCTGCACACAGTAATATTATATACCGTCTGCACACAGTAATATTATATACAGTTCAGTCTGCACACAGTAATATTATATACAGTCTGCGCACAGTAATATTATATACAGTCTGCACACTAATATTATATACAGTCTGCACACAGTAATATTATATACAGTCTGCACACAGTAATATTATATACAGTACAGTCTGCACACAGTAATATTATATACCGTCTGCACACTAATATTATATACAGTCTGCACACAGTAATATTATATACAGTACAGTCTGCACACAGTAATATTATATACAGTCTGCACACAGTAATATTATATACAGTCTGCGCACAGTAATATTATATACAGTCTGCACACTAATATTATATACAGTCTGCACACAGTAATATTATATACAGCCTGCACACAGTAATATTATATACAGTACAGTCTGCACACAGTAATATTATATACCGTCTGCACACTAATATTATATACAGTCTGCACACAGTAATATTATATACAGTACAGTCTGCACACAGTAATATTATATACAGTCTGCACACAGTTATATTATATACAGTCTGCACACAGTAATATTATATACAGTCTGCACACAGTAATATTATATACAGTCTTCACACAGTAATATTATATACAGTCTGCACACAGTAATATTATATACAGTACAGTCTGCACTCAGTAATATAATATACAGTCTGCACACAGTAATATTATATACAGTAAAGTCTGCACAGAGTAATATTATATACCGTCTGCACACTAATATTATATACAGTCTGCACACTGTAATATTATATACAGTACAGTCTGCACACAGTAATATTATATACAATCTGCACACAGTAATATTATATACAGTACAGTCTGCACTCAGTAATATTATATACAGTCTGCACACAGTAATATTATATACAGTACAGTCTGCACACAGTAATATTATATACCGTCTGCACACTAATATTATATACAGTCTGCACACTGTAATATTATATACAGTACAGTCTGCACACAGTAATATTATATACAGTCTGCACACAGTAATATTATATACAGTACAGTCTGCACACAGTAATATTATATACAGTCTGCACACAGTAATATTATATACCGTCTGCACACTAATATTATATACAGTCTGCACACAGTAATATTATATACAGTCTGCACACAGTAATATTATATACAGTACAGTCTGCACACAGTAATATTATATACCGTCTGCACACTAATATTATATACAGTCTGCACACAGTAATATTATATACAGTACAGTCTGCACACAGTAATATTATATACAGTCTGCACACAGTTATATTATATACAGTCTGCACACAGTAATATTATATACAGTCTGCACACAGTAATATTATATACAGTACAGTCTGTACTCAGTAATATTATATACAGTCTGCACACAGTAATATTATATACAGTCTGCACACAGTAATATTATATACAGCGTGTTATTGCCTTTTCATGAGGGTTAAACATGTGCAAGCAATAGAGCAATCAGAAAATGGTCTAACACATTACAGCATTGTATTGTACTTTCATGTATAAATGATCTAATAGGCTATTTATGTTGTCACATTTAATGTGGTAGTATATTTATTTGTGATGCTTATATTATTCATTGAAGAGTGTTTGCATTATCAATAAAACTGACAGGAAGACACTTTAAGTGTTTCCATGCTGGCTTTAATAAAAGCTATACAATTGTAATATTCATAACTAAACAAGTTACTGTAAAATTCATACTGTATATTCAATCAACACAACCTGTAGAGTAAAACAAATAATGACAGCTTTGTTTGTATCAAGCATTTGGATGAAAAGAAGTCAAACAAAGTAATGAGGATGTAGCATGCACTTAGGGTACCTCTCTGTAAGTATTTGTATAAATGACTTTTGGCATAGTGGCTAAAATAAAATCTCTGCAACATTAGCCAAGGATAAAGTTAGGTGATAACTGGCATTTATCACCTCTATTAAACAGTAAGCACTCACTGCACAACCCAAAGTAGCATTTAATGAAAGAAGCTACACTCAAACCAAATAATATACACATATACCAGTTAATGGCTTAAAGCAACTCCTCAGATGGGTTTTTTCCCCAGATCATTGAACATCCTCTTGAGTCTGTAATCTGTAACCACTTAGCTACTTGTATTGAGGACACTGGCACTGCGCTGCTTTTGCACCTCAGATTAAGAATTTAAGGACAAAATACCTAACACATTTCGTCTGCTATCTTGTGCAAACGTCTTTAAAGGCTCAAAGGTGTTGTTGATTTAACACCTCCAGTAGCACAGTTTATGCATTTAAAGGGATAGTCTACTCCAGAATTGTTATTGTTTAAAAATATAGATAATTCATAATTCCTTTATTACCCATTACCCAGTTTTGCATAATTAACACGGTTAATTTAATTTTTACCTTTGTGATTACCTTGTATCTATGCCTCTGCAGACTGACCCTTTATTTCAAAGAAAAAAAGAATGTTAGATGCGCCTAGTGATCATATAATATATGGTGTAAACAATATGTGAAAATAATATGCTATCCTATATTGATAGCATATACCAATATAAATATATATATATAGTTGTATATTTAAAAAAACAAAAATGTGAATTAAAAGGTATGTATTCAATATAAATACAACCTAGTAATAACGTTGATATATATGGTGGTAATTCCAATGACAACACACACAAAGTGAATATAATACGCTCTCCAATATAAGAGCAGAGAATGTGGATGAGTGAAATTTTGTTGATAAAATAAGTAATGTGAGAGAGAGCTGATATACAACTCACAAAACACCTATATAAAACATACACTAGCTACCTCATAGGGGTGAGGTGTGAAGAAATATATATATAGTGTAAGAAAATTCAGTACTACAATATAGATAATTGCAACATAAATACAAATGTGGTATACTTAATAGTGAAAAAAGGCCACAGAATGAAGATACTATTGATAATGCAGGATAGAGGACTTAATAAAGAACCATAGGCTGCATCCTTCTTCCACAAACTTGATGGCAAAACAAGTGTAATCGATTTGTATAAAAGAAGAGGGCACCAATAGTGCACAATCAGTGGTACTAGGTCTTTGCAAACGCAGATAACAAATACACTTACAAACAAACTGGATAAGTCCCTTCTAGGCTCAATAGCCCCAGAGTGTTTTTGCAGGATAGGAGCCCTCACAGAACGGGCTGCAAATGATGGTAAGTAATGAGTAAATACGGTATTTACTCAAAAGTCGTGATGCCAAATGTCTTAAAAACACAAAAGGCTTTATTGTAACAAGAAAGTATCACACTATGCAAGTGCACTATATATATCATAGTGTGATACTTTCCTGTTACAATAAAGCCTTTTGTGTTTTTAAGACATTTGGCATCACGACTTTTATTGAGTAAATTACTTACCATGATTTGCAGCCCGTTCTGTGAGGGCTCCTATCCTGCAAAAACACTCTGGGGATATTGAGCCTAGAAGGGATTTATCCAGTTTGTGTGGATCACAATTTCTTTAGAGACTCCATACTGCTGCGGGAGGACAGCTTTCTGAACAGCTGATAAAGGTCCAGCAGGCGTTTGTGCCACTTCTCAAGTGCATTATACTTTGTAAGTATATTTGTTATCTGCGTGTGCAAAGACCTAGTACCACTGATTGTGCACTATTGGCGCCCTCTTCTTTTCTACTTTTATACTGACCCTTTATTTCAGTTTTTTGACAGATTTGCATTTTAGCCAATCAATACTGACTCCTAAATAACTGCATGGGATATGGCACACATGAACTAGCACTGTCAAGCTGTGGAAAACTGTCAAAATGAACTGAGATGAGAGGCAGCCATCAAGAAATGAGCATATGAGCCTACCAAGGTTTTGCTTTCAACAAAGAATTTACAGAGAACAAAGCAAATTGATGATAAAAGTAAATTATCTGAATCATGAAAATGTAATTTTGACTATACTGTCCCTATAAATATACCCTTGTAGGACAGGGTTCTGGTCATGAAAATGTATCCAGCTAAGTGTTGTCATTTCTTGGAATTAAAACAAATAAATAAACACAGGCCATAACTTTTATTAGAATAATTGTTTCTAATATGTGTGAATTTTAAAAATGGTTCTATTAAATACATATGATCTTAAAGGGACAGACAGCTTAAAATTAAACTTTCATGATTCAGATAGAGCATACATTTTTTAACAACTTTACAGTTCACTTCTATTATCAAGTTTGCTTTGTTCTCTTGGAGTCCTTTGTTGAAAGTCATATGATATGAAATGTTTTCTATTATAAAAATTGTAAAACATAGATGCACAACTATTTATGAACAGATCATGGTTTGGCTTAGCAGGAACAATGCAACAAGTTGTTCTTCACTGCAGTGTCCACTAGATGGCAATGCAAAACCAATTATCACCAAGGTTCATATACGCTTCTTACTGGTCATTTTGTGAATCTCATGTTATTACTATTAACATAAATGTTAATAAATACCCATTCAGGTTAATATATAAAAGGACAAGTCCAAAGAACAAGAGAAAAGAATTTAACATTTTTTTCAGCGGCTGGATCATTTTCTCTCAATATTTTCATTATTTGTTGTCATACCTGAAACTAAAAAAAAATAGTAAGTATTCATAAAAAAAACACCCAGTGATATAGAAGAGCAATGTCGGTCAAATCTGCAGCACTCTCCAAGAGCAGAGGTAAGACAACGCAACTTAAATATTCAGTGATTGCGTCTGTTTGAATTGACTTGGTTGATTGAATATTAGATTTTTAAATGCATCTGTAAATCAGAAGCACGTCACAGACTCAGATATGCTTTCTTGGAACTACAAGAACCTGCAGATTTCATTTAATGATTGATTTATAGCACTAAACCTCTGTGCCTTGTGACATTCCTAACTCTTTTTTTTTTTTTCAAAGTCATAAAACCCCTTTCTTTAAAAAAATGAATTAAAAAATGTTAATTTCAGGGACATGAAAGTTAAAACTAAACGTACGATTCAGATACAGGAGGCAAAAAAAAATCTAGTTTACGTTTATTATTTTTTATTTATTTTGTTTTCTTGCAAGCTGAAGAGCATACCTAAGTAGGCTCAAGAAGATTGCACGTGTTGAGTACAATATGGCAGCAGTGTGCACAATGTAATAAATTATTGAAAATACTGCTCTCATATACTGCTAAAGACACACACATTTGAGCCTACTTAAGTATGCTCTTCTACTAAGGATTCCAAGAGAACAAAGTAAGTTTGATAGCAGAAGTCAATATGTATTTGCTCGCTCCAACTGAATCATTAAAGTTTAATTTGACTTTCATTTGCCATTGTGGGTAAATTTATTACAAAACAATTATTAAAAAAAGTATTTTTTGATGATCCATCACAGATTATCTACATCAGGTTTTATAGCCCCAAGCTCATAAAACTGCAATAAAAAAATGCTCTAAAGCAGCAGAGCACGTGCTTATTGCACTACTTGCTGCCTGTACCTTTGTGCTTCATTCCTGCAAAGGGCTTAAAGGGAAACTGAACCCAAAAAAATGATTTCATGATTCAGATAGAGCATGCAATATTAAGCAAGTTAAAAAGCTGGCCAGCACCTGGGTAGTGCTTGCTGATTGGTGGCTAAATGTAACCTGCAATCAGTTACCCAGCGTTCTGAACCAAAAATGGGCCGACTTGTAAGCTTACATTCTTGCTTTTTACAAATAAAGATACCAAGAGAACAAATTAAAATTGATAACAGGAGTAAATTAGGAAGTTTCTTAAAATTGCATACTCTATCTGAATCCTGAAAGAAAAAAAATTGGGTTCAGTAACCCTTTAAACATATTGTTAAAATCTGGTGCACTTGATTGGCTCAATGGACACATTCAGCTCCATACCAGTAGTGCTGAATTTAACTACATGTTAACCTCTTTGCAAAAGTATAGGAAAGCCATCACGTAGACGTAGTAAGAAAAGCTTGTGACGCAATTTCTTATTGCAGTATCTGTTTTTTTCTGCTTGTTTTTGCTGTTAAAATAAATAAAAAAATATATTTTAGAGGGACTTTAACTAGTCATAACAAAGAAGAAATATAACTTACTGTTTAATCGCTGTACCATTTTAATACCACCGCTCTCCGGCCGCCCACTTCAAAACTCATATTTTTGGTGAGCTAACGGTTTTAGCTGCTCTCGAATTGGTGCTCTAGTTACAAAAAAAGAGATTGGAGAACAGTTCAAACTGCAAATATGAGTTTTGAAATGGGCGACCGGAGAGCTGGGGTATTAGAATTGCACGACTACATTAAAAAGTAAGTTACAGCGCATCTTTAGAAGTGATCATGTAAAAGATTGCTTAGATTCCGGACCTGATTTTAAAACTTGGAAAGTTTAAAGCTAGCTCTGTCTGGCCACAGGTGTTTAAAGTTGTTTGTTACCAGAATTTACAAATCTTTAATAAAGTGACCGGTTTAAGTACTTTTAAAATGTGTACTTTACAGACAGATATTAGTATGAGAATAATATGCAAATGTATTCTTTCAAATTCTATTAATTGTTTAAGTATTGAAAGAATAAGTGTAAAGCTTAGCTTTAATTGTTTAAATATTGAAGAATTTAGTGAGCATAGTGTTATATTGTAAACTAACTTTATATTTAAAACGCTGTTATATTCTCTCCTTTGCTGACACCAGTCAAAGCCAATAGTAAATTAGTTACATGTGTAACAACCACATAGGGCCAGATTACAAGTGGTGCGCTAACTACATTTTTCGCTCGCACATTGACTGCACTCAAAGTAAAGTTGTAACGCAGCCGGGTTATCCGGCGTATTACAAGTTCAAATTACAAGATTAGCACGAGAGCGAAAGTCCAAAGAGCGCTAACTTCAGGACTTCGGATATCACGACCACACTAACTTCTTCTCCCCATAGACTTTAATGGGGCACACTGTTTTTAAAAAAAACTAACACTTATTGCTTGCGTGCTAACCTGACACCACATTAGACCAACTTTGCTAAAGCCGAAAGTAGTTATGAATATTTTACATTCCAATGTACTTCACATAGAAGAAACTGTTCTTTTAATTTTTAAATATTTATTTATTTATATATATATATATATATATATATATATATATATATGTGTGTGTGTGTGTGTGATTTTTTTTGTAAAATATCTATCTATACCTATATCCGTTTTTTTTTTAAACTTTTCTTAAGGCCTCGCTAACAGGCCAGATCTAAACTGGAGTTTAATGCCTATAAAATTGTCACTGTTTGTTCACTTTGTAAGTTGGTCTGATGAAGAGGCACCCTGAAACGTCACTATGAATTAAAGAACCATGGTTTCTCTCACTTAAAGGAATAGTCTAGTCAAAAACAAAATTTATGCTTACCTAATAAATTTATTTCTCTTGTGGTGTATCCAGTCCACGGGTTCATCCATTACTTGTGGGATATTCTCCTTCCCAACAGGAAGTTGCAAGAGGACACCCACAGCAGAGCTGTCTATATAGCTCCTCCCCTAACTGCCACCCCCAGTCATTCGACCAAAGACAAGCAAGAAAAAAGGAGAAACTATAGGGTGCAGTGGTGACTGTAGTTTAAAAATAAAAAACAACTGCCATAAAATGACAGGGCGGGCCGTGGACTGGATACACCACAAGAGAAATAAATTTATCAGGTAAGCATAAATTTTGTTTTCTCTTGTAAAGGTGTATCCAGTCCACGGGTTCATCCATTACTTGTGGGATACCAATACCAAAGCTTTAGGACACGGATGAAAGGAGGGACAAGGCAGGAACGTAAACGGAAGGCACCACTGCCTGTAACACCTTTCTCCCAAAAATAGCCTCCAAGGAAGCAAAAGTATCGAATTTGTAGAATTTAGAAAAAGTATGAAGCGAAGACCAAGTCGCCGCCTTACAAATCTGTTAAACAGAGGCCTCATGTTTAAAAGCCCATGTGGAAGCTACTGCTCTAGTAGAATGAGCTGTAATTATTTCAGGAGGCTGCTGGCCAGCAGTCTCATAAGCTAAATGGATTATGCTTCTTAGCCAAAAAGAAAGAGAAGTTGCCGAAGCCTTTTGGCCTCTCCTCTGTCCAGAGTAGACAACAAATAAAGCAGATGTTTGACGAAAATCCTTCGTAGCTTGTAAATAAAACTTTAAAGCACGAACCACATCAAGATTGTGTAATAGACGTTCCTTCTTTGAAGAAGGATTAGGACATAGTGAAGGAATAACAATCTCCTGATTGATATTCTTATTAGATACCACCTTAGGAAGAAACCCAGGTTTGGTACGTAACACTACCTTATCTGCATGGAAAATCAGATAAGGGGAATCACACTGTAAAGCAGATAACTCCGAAACTCTTCGAGCCGAGGAGATAGCTACTAAAAACAGAACTTTCTAAGATAAAAGTTTAATATCTATGGAATGCAAAGGTTCAAACGGAACCCCTTGAAGAACTTTAAGAACTAAATTTAAACTCCAAGGCGGAGCGACAGGTTTAAACACAGGCTTGATTCTAACTAAAGCCTGACAAAACGCCTGAACATCTGGAACCTCAGCCAGACGTTTGTGCAAAAGAATAGACAGAGCAGAAATCTGTCCCTTTAAGGAACTAGCTGACAATCCCTTCTCCAATCCTTCTTGGAGAAAGAATAATATCCTAGGAATCCTGACCTTACTCCATGAGTAACCCTTGGATTCACACCAATGAAGATATTTACACCATATCTTATGATAGATTTTCCTGGTGACAGGCTTTCGAGCCTGAATTAAGGTATCAATGACCGACTCAGAAAAACCACACTTTGATAAAATCAAGCGTTCAATCTCCAAGCAGTCCGACACAGAGAAATTAGATTTGGATGTTTGAAGGGACCTTGAAGTAGACGGTCCTGTCTCAGCGCCAGAGTCCATGGTGGAAAGAATGACATGTCCACCAGATCTGCATACCAAGTCCTGCGTGGCCACGCAGGAGCTATCAAAATCACTGAAGCTCTCTCCTGCTTGATCTTGGCAATCAGACGAGGGAGCAGAGGAAATGGTGGAAACACATAAGCCAGGCTGAAGGACCAGGGAGCTGTTAGAGCATCTATCAGCGCTGCCTGGGGATCCCTTGACCTGGACCCGTAACAAGGAAGCTTGGGGTTCTGACGAGACGCCATGAGATCCAATTCTGGTTTGCCCCATAGTTGAATCAGCTGGGCAAATACCTCCGGATGGAGCTCCCACTCCCCCAGATGAAAAGTCTGCCGATTTAGAAAATCCGCCTCCCAGTTCTCTACTCCTGGGATATGGATAGCTGAGAGATGGCAAGAGTGAACCTCTGCCCATAGAATTATCTTTGAAACCTCCAACATTGCCAGGGGGCTCCTTGTTCCCCCCTGATGGTTTATATAGGCTACAGTTGTGATGTTGTCCGACTGAAATCTGATGAACCTGACCGCAGCAAGCTAAGGCCAAGCCTGAAGAGCATTGGGCTTCCTCCTGAGTCCACAAACCCTGAAACTTCAGGAGTTCCAGACTGCGCCCCAGCCCAGAAGGCTGGCATCTGTCGTCACTATAGTCCATTCTGGCCTGCGGAAACTCATTCCCCTGGACAGATGGACCCGAGATAGCCACCAGAGAAGAGAATCACTGGTCTCTTGATCCAGACAAATCTGTGTAGTCCCCATTCCACTGATTGAGAATGCAAAGTTGCAGTTATCTGAGATGTAGGCGGGCAAACGGAACTATGTCTATTGCCGCTACCATTAGGCCGATTACCTCCATACACTGAGCCACTGACGGCCGAGAAGTGGAATGAAGAGCACAGCAGGAAGTTAGAAGTTTTGACAACCTGACCTCTGTCAGAAAAATTTTCATTTCTACTGAATCTATCAGAGTTCCTAGGAAGGAAACTCTTGTGAGAGGGGAGAGAGAACTCTTTTCTTCTTCACCTTCCACCCGTGGGACCTCAGAAAGGCCAGAACAATGTCCGTATGGGACTTGGTGATTTGAAAAGTCGACGCCTGTATCAGAATGTCGTCTAGGTAAGGAGCCACCGCTATGCCCCGTGGCTTTAGAACCACCAGTAGGGACCCTAGAACCTTCGTAAAGATTCTTGGTGCCGTGGCTAAACCGAAGGGAAGAGCCACAAACTGGTAATGCCTGTCTAAGAAGGCGAACCTGAGGAACTGATGATGATCTCTGTGAATCGGAATGTGGAGATAAGCATCCTTTAAGTCCATGGTAGTCATATATTGACCCTCCTAGATCATAGGGAGGATGGTTCGGATAGTCTCCATCTTGAAGGATGGGACCCTGAGAAATTTGTTTAGGATCTTGAGATCCAAGATTGGTCTGAAAGTTCCCTCTTTTTTGGGAACTATAAACAGGTTTGAATAGAAACCCTGCCCCTGTTCCTCCCTTGGAACTGGGTGGATCACTCCCATAACCAGTAGGTCTTGAACGCAACGTAAGAATGCCTCTCTCTTTATCTGGTTTGCAGATAATTGTGAGAGATGAAATCTCCCCTTTGGAGATGAAGCTCTGGAGTCCAGAAGATATCCCTGGGAAACAATCTCCAGAGCCCAGGGATCCTGGACGTCTCTTTCCCAAGCCTGGGCGAAGAGAGAAAGTCTGCCCCCAACTAGATCCAGTCCCGGATCGGGGGCTACTCCTTCATGCTGTCTTAGAGGCAGCAGCAAGTTTTTTGGCCTGCTTTCCCTTGTTCCAAGCCTGGTTAGGTCTCCAGACTGGTTTGGACTGGGCAAAATTTCCCTCTTGTTTTGCATTAGAGGAAGTTGAAGCTGCGCCACTCTTGAAGTTTAAAAAGGAACGAAAATTAGTCTGTTTGGTCCTTAATTTGTTGGACCTATCCTGAGGAAGGGCGTGACCTTTTCCTCCAGTAATATCAGAAATGATCTCCTTCAGTCCAGGCCCAAATAGGGTCTGCCCTTTGAAGGGGATGTTGAGAAGCTTAGACTTTGAAGTAACGTCAGCTGACCAGAATTTAAGCCATAGCGCCCTACGCGCCTGAATGGCAAAACCTGAATTCTTAGCCGTTAGCTTGGTTAAATAAAAAACGGCATCAGAAATAAAGGAATTGGCTAATTTAAGAGCTTTAATCCTGTCTAAAATATCATCTAACGAGGTCTCCACCTGTAGAGCCTCCTCAAGAGACTTGAACCAGAAAGCCGCTGCAGCAGTGACTGGTGCAATGCATGCAAGGGGCTGGAGAATAAAACCTTGGTGTATACAGATTTTCTTAAGGAAACCCTCTAATTTTTTATCCATTGGATCTAGGAAAGCACAACTGTCCTCGACGGGGATAGTTGTACGCTTAGCTAGGGTAGAGACTGCTCCCTCCACCTTAGGGACCGTCTGCCACGAGTCCCGTGTTGCGGCATCTATGGGAAACATCTTTTTAAAAGCAGGAGGGGGAGAGAACGGCACACCTGGTCTATCCCATTCCTTAGTAATAATTTCTGAAAACCTCTTAAGGACTGGAAAAATATCAGTGTAAACAGGCACTGCAAAGTATTTGTCCATTTTACACAATTTCTCTGGGACTACAATGGGGTCACAGTCATCCAGAGTCGCTAAAACCTCCCTGAGCAACAAGTGGAGGTGTTCAAGCTTAAATTTAAACGCTGTCATTTCAGAGTCAGACTGAAGCAACGCCTTCCCTGAATCTGAAATGTCACCCACAGATAGAAGCTCTCCTGCTTCGGCTTCTGCATATTGTGAGGGTATATCGGACATAGCTACTAAAGCGTCAGAAAGCTCTGCATTTGTTCTAGTCCCAGAGCTGTCTCGCTTTCCATGTAACCCTGGCAGTTTGGACAATACCTCTGTGAGGGTATTAGTCATAACCGCCGCCATGTCTTGTAAGGTAAACGCATTGGACGTACCAGATGTACTTGGTATCACTTGAGCAGGAGATATAGGTTCTGACACATGGGGAGAGCTAGGTGGTTTAACCTCCCTTTTGTCAGTCTGAGAAACCTCTGGTGATAAATCTTTAAATGCCAAAATATGGTCTTTATAACTTATAGAAACATCAGTACATTTGGTACACATTCTAAGAGGGGGTTCCACAATGGCTTCTAAACATAATGAACAAGGAGTTTCCTCTATGTCAGACATGTTTAACAGACTAGTAATGAGACCAGCAAGCTTGGAAAACACTTTAATAAATGTGAAACAGCAATTAAACAAAAACGGTACTGTGCCTTTAAGAGAAAAAAACCCACCACATAAACTGCAAAACAGTGTTAAAAAGTAGTAAACTCTACGAAATTTTTACAGTGTGTATAAGGGACTAAAGCAGCATTGCACCCACTTGCAAATGGATGATTAACCCCTTAGGCCCCAAACCGGATTTGAAAAACATTAAAACCGTTAATAAACAGTCAAACACACTGCCACAGCTCTGCTGTGGCTCCTACCTGCCCTTAAAAACGATTTTTTGCAGAAAACCCTCTAAAGTTGTCCTTAGATGCCAGAGGACTCCTTTAGGGAAGCTGGATGTCTCAGTCTGAATATCCTAGGAGTAATCTGACTAGCCATGTGGAAAACTAGGCCCCAAAATAAAGATTTATCACCCTCAGAGAAAAAACGTTTTTTCTATAAACCATGCAAACGTTTTGACACTAAGTAATATGAGTATTAACATGAATATTACCCTTTTTTGTAAGCATGATCCCAGTCGCTGTTAAATCACTGCATCATGCTTACCTCAAATATACAAGGCTCTGTCAGCATTATCTAGACCTTATCATCTCTCTAGAAATAAATATACTGAACATACCTCAAAGCAGGTAATCTGCAAACCGTTCCCCCAACCAAAGTTTTCTTTCCATACTCTTCAGTTATGTGTGAGAACAGCAATGGACCTTAGTTACAAACCGCTAAGATCATCAACCTCCAGGCAGATTCTTCTTCTAATTTCTGCCTGAGAGTAAAACAGTACAACGCCAGTACCGTTTAAAAATAACAAACTTTTGATTGAAGGTAAAAACTATCCTAAGTCACCACATATCTCTTGTACTTCCTATCTTGTCGAGAGTTGCAAGAGAATGACTGGGGGTGGCAGTTTGGGGAGGAGCTATATAGACAGCTCTGCTGTGGGTGTCCTCTTGCAACTTCCTGTTGGGAAGAATATCCCACAAGTAATGGATGAACCCGTGGACTGGATACACCTTTAAAAGAGAAATTAAACTTTCATGATTCAGATAAAGCATGCAATTTTAAGCAGCTTTCTAATTTACTCCTAAGTAAATGTAAGCTTGTAAGCTTTTTCAAATAAGGATACCAAGAGAATGTAGAAAAATTGATAATAGGAGTAAATTAGAAAGTTACTGACAATTACATAACTCTCTCTCTCTCTCTCATATATATATATATATATATATATATATATATATATATATATATATATATATACACACACACATATACTGTATATATAAATATATACACACTTACCCACCACTTTATTGGGTACACCTATTCAACTGCTTGGTAACATGAATTGCTAATCAGCCAATCACATGGCAGCAACTCAATGCATTTAGGGATCTAGACATGGTGAAGGCGACTTGCTGAAGTTTAAACCGAGCATCAGAATGGGGAAGAAAGGGTATTTAAGTGACTTTAAACGTGGTATGTTTGTTGGTGCGAGACGGGCTGGTCTAAGTATTGGAAAAACTGCTGATCTACTGGGATTTTCACGCACAACCATCTCTAGGGTTTACAAAGAATGGTCTGAAAAAGAGAAAATATCCAGTGAGCAGCAGTTATGTGGACGAAAATGCCTTGTTGATGTCCGAGGTCAGAGGAGAATGGGCAGACTGGTTTGAGATGATAGAAAGGCAACAGTAACTCAAATAACCACTCGTTATAACCAAGGTATGCAGAATACCATCTCTGAACGCACAACACGTCGAACCTTGATGCAGATGGGCTACAGCAGCAGAAGACCACACCGGGTGCCACTCTTGTCAGCTAAGAACAGGAAACGGAGTGTACAATTTGCACAGGCTCACCAAAATTAGACAATAGAAGATTGGAAAACGTTGCATGATCTGATGAGTCTCGATTTCAGCTGCGACATTCAGATGGTAGGGTCAGAATTTGGCATAAACAACATGATCCATCCTGCCTTGTATCAACGGTTGAGGCTAGTGGTGTAATGGTCTGTGGGATATTTTCTGGGCACACTTTGGGCCACTTAGTACCAATTGAGCATCATTTAAACGCCATGGCCTACTTAAGAATTGTTGCTGACCATGTCCACCTCTTTATGACTACAGTGTATCCATCTTCCACGATCTAGTAGGATAATGCACCACGTCACAAAGCACAAATCATCTCAAACTGGTTTCTTGAACGTGACAATGAGTTCACAGTACTCCACACTGGCCTCCACAGTCACCAGATCTCAATCCAATAGAGAACCTTTGGGATGTGGTGGAACGGGAGATTCACATCATCGATGTGCAGCCAACAAATCTGCAGCAACTGCGTGATGCTATCATGTCAATTTGGACCAAAATCTGGCAGTTTAGGCAAAATGTTGGCAGTTTAGGCCAAAAGGGGTCCAAGGTGTACCTAATAAAGTGGCCGGTGTGAGTGTATGTATATATAACTATATATATATATATATATATATATATATATATATATATATATATACACACTATATATATATATATATATATATATATATATATATATACACACAATATATACACATATATATATATATATATATATATATATATATATATATATATATATATATACACACACAGTGCAGTCCAAAGTTGGAAAGCACTCCATCGGATATTTAAGCCTTTTTTGGATAACCATGTTTCTTTTGACATTTTTTTAGAATTTTTGTAAACATATTGGGTAACTTTGCTACCTATAGTTGGGGCCTTTCTGGATACAAATTTGATGCCATTGGCTAGACTTTGCTTTAGTTTATCGTCTAGTCTAAGTATTTCTAGATTTCTATTCACAATATTTTTTATTTGGTTGAATTGATTGCTATACTGGGTAACAAAAACTGTACTGTTTTCCCTATATTCTAAACTATTTGTTAGACTTGGTTTTTTTGCTTTTTTTTTTGTCATTATTAGTACTTTTTCTTCAAAAGGTCCTTTCGTTTAATTTTAGCTATTTCACCTCTAAGAACTAAGAATACCAAGAGAAAAAAAGCAAATTTGATGATAAAAGTAAATTGGAAAGTGGATTAAAATTAAAAATCCAATCTGAATAATGAAAGTTTAGTTTATACTAGACTGTCCCTTTAACATGAGAAAATGTGCATTCCTAGCCCCTACCCTCCACATAACATGGTCAAACTGCAGACATCGGGGTCGATTTATCAAAGGCTTCGCAAGTCTTTCGACCCACTATGGCTGCAGGTTCTCACAAGAGAACCTGCACGCCGTATTTAACAAGCGGCGGTCATCAGACCGCTGCTTCCCTACCCTTTCGCCACTTCTTAATTGGCAAAATTCAATCTTCCTGGTCTTTTCCGACCGGGGAGATTGACAGCTCCTGCCCGCGCGTGATTGGTTGTGTGCGGGCAGGATTGCACGCGAGCACAAAATCATGCTTGAGAGCAATGCTAAATTTTGCCTGGGGAATTCAGCCCGCCAGAAGCGAGCTGCGGCGGACAGGGGCGCGTATATGCTCCCCTGTCCACCTTAGCTTGATAAATCGCCCTCATATGGGCTGATTTACTTACAGTGTGGACAAACATGATACAATGTAGCGTATCAGGCCTGCCGCACATTGATAAATGCCGACAGCATACGCTGTTGGCATTTATCATTGCACAAGCAGTTCACAAGAAATGCTTGTGCAATGCCGCTCCCTGCAGATTCGCCTCAGAGGCAGCGGATCAGTTATGCAGTAGTGGTCTTTAGACAACTGCTGTTTCCAGCAAGCCTAAAGGCTCGCGCGGAAACCGGTACTTGATCATTCAGCCCCATAATATGCTATATCTACTGAACTTATGCATTTGATGATGGAGGGAGAATCATTAAAAAATAAAATAATGAATTTGTTTGCCTAAAAGGGTTTCCACCTTCATTTAAAAAAAAGAAGAATCACCAGCCATTACAATTTGAATTAGTTTCTCTTTATCACAAAATGGGAAGCTGTTATTAGTTCAAGTTACAATTAAAATGCTTTTCCTGAAATCCAAACATGATTTTAAAATATTATTAGCATTCAAGTAGTTTACCAACTTTAAAAAAAAAATGTAATGCAATTTAAAATAAAATTTAAATTTTATGCTTAAAGCTTTTATATTTGCAATACTTTAAAGGTCAATTCCCATTTAAAGGTCTAAAACTAATTTGCTCATCTTACATAAACCACCTTTTCCCTTCTTCAATGTAGTAAATTGTAGTTGCTAAATGTTATAATAACATATAGCTGCTTTGGCAGTATCCAGGAACAAGCACACACACGTTACCTTACTGCACATAGTGCACAACTCCCTTACCCTGGCATCACATCGTGTCTAACTGGTGATGAGGAATACTAGCTGCAAATGCTGAGTAAGCTAGACCTGGCATCGATGCTGGAGTTTGTAGCTCAAGGATGGATTGAGTGAGCCTGAATCTGCTGACCTTGCTTAGCTCGTCAGCCTTGGAGCTGCTTACTCTTTACATCTCGTGTTCTTTTGGAAGGTACCTGGAGGTTTTGCATTTGTTATTTTGTGTTAACTATTTTCTTTTATTAAATGATTGTATTTAAAATGCGCACTGTGTGAATGTTTTAGATGTGCATGATCTGTCTTTATTATACAGTGACGTTCTGAATTTATAAACGTTACAAGGAAGGAGGCGGTGTTCACACACACTGACCATATGGCTCTGTCTGTTATTTCCTGAACAAAACTGCATTCGTAACGTTCTCTGATATACGTATGTGCTGTTTATGCTATTCGTACAGTTTTCTAAACTCACATGATAATTCCACATATCTATGGTAACTTCTTTTCTTAAAAATAATAATAAAAAAAGGCTTTTATTTTAAATGTGTTTCGCCCAACATGTTACATCAATGGAGAATGCGTGTTTACAAATGAGAAATGCAGTATGATAATAATAGTTGATGGATAACCATAAGCATCCATCTAGTGTATCATCTATTACAGTGTAGAATCATACACAGTACATTTTGTAGATGTAAGAAACAAGATTAGTAATAAAATGTTGTGAACCCTCTATGTCCCTTTAATCAACACAGAGATTAACCAGAATGAACATTTTTTTTGGCAATCTTAGTTCTGATCAACTAAACACACATAGAGCACTTTTGTTCTGCAAGAAGTGGGCAGCTGTGCATTAATGTGTGTGTATATATATATATATATTCCCCGCATATACAGCGGGTTAGGGACCAGAGCCCCGCTGTAAAGTGAAAACCGCCTTAAAGTGATACAAGGCAGTTTTAGCTTTCTTTTCACTTGCCAGTGTGTTTAACCCCTTAATGACCGCAGCACTTTTCCATTTTCTGTCCGTTTGGGACCAAGGCTATTTTTACATTTCTGCGGTGTTTGTGTTTAGCTGTAATTTTCCTCTTACTCATTTACTGTACCCACACTTATTATATACCGTTTTTCTCACCATTAAATGGACTTTCTAAAGATACCATTATTTTCATCATATCTTATAATTTACTATAAAAAACATTATAAAATATGAGGAAAAAATGAAAAAAAAAACACTTTTTCTAACTTTGACCCCCAAAATCTGTTACACATCTACAACCACCAAAAAACAACCATGCTAAATAGTTTCTAAATTTTGTCCTGAGTTTAGAAATACCCAATGTTTACATGTTCTTTGCTTTTTTTGCAAGTTATAGGGCAATAAATACAAGTAGCACTTTGCTATTTCAAAACCACTTTTTTTCAAAATTAGCGCTAGTTACATTGGAACACTAATATCTTTCAGGAATCCCTGAATATCCCTTGACATGTATATTTTTTTTTTTAGAAGACATCCCAAAGTATTGATCTAGGCCCATTTTGGTATATTTCATGCCACCATTTCACCGCCAAATGCGATCAAATAAAAAAAATTGTTCACTTTTTCACAAATTTTTTCACAAACTTTAGGTTTCTCACTGAAATTATTTACAAACAACTTATGCAATTATAGCATAAATGGTTGTAAATGCTTCTCTGGGATCCCCTTTGTTCAGAAATAGCAGACATATATGGCTTTGGCTTTGCTTTTTGGTAATTAGAAGGCTGCTAAATGCCACTGCGTACAATACGTGTATTATGCCCAGCAGTGAAGGGGTTAATTAGGGAGCATGTAGGGAGCTTCTAGGGTTAATTTTAGCTTTAGTGTAGTGTAGTAGACAACCCCAAGTATTGATCTAGGCAATTTTGGTATATTTCATGCCACCATTTCACCGCCAAATGCGATCAAATTAAAAAAAAACGTTAATTTTTTCACAATTTTAGGTTTCTCACTGAAATTATTTACAAACAGCTTGTGCAATTATGGCACAAATGGTTGTAAATGCTTCTCTGGGATGTCCTTTGTTCAGAAATAGCAGACATATATGACTTTGGCGTTGCTTTTTGGTAATTAGAAAGTCGCTAAATGCTGCTACGCATCACACATGTATTATGGCTAGCAGTGAAGGGGTTAATTAGGTAGTTTGTAGGGAGCTTGCAGGGTTAATTTTAGCTTTAGTGTAGATATCAGCCTCCCACCTGACACATCCCACCCCCTGATCACTCCCAAACAGCTCCCTTCCCTCCCCCACCCCACAATTGTCCCCGCCATCTTAAGTACTGGCAGAAAGTCTGCCAGTACTAAAATAAAAGTTTTTTGGGGGTTTTTTTTAAAAGAAAAAAAAAAAAAAGCATATTTACATATGCTGTGTTTAGAATCCCCCCTTAGCCCCCAACCTCCATGATCCCCCCAAAACAGCTCTCTAAGCCTCCCCCTCTGCCTTATTGGGGGCCATCTTGGGTACTGGCAGCTGTCTGCCAGTACCCAGTTTGCACACAAACAAATTTTTTTTTTTTTTCTGTAGTGTAGCTTCACCCCCAACCCCCCCGACCAACCCCCACAACATAAATTACATCTAAGGTTTTTTTTTTACATTCATGGTCCCACTTTTATTTTGTTATGGGACACATTTTTCTGTAGTGTAGCGGTTCCCACCCGCTCCCTCCCCGTGCACGCGCCCGCCCCCGCCCCCTCATGCACGTGCGCGTCCCCGGAATCCCCCGCCCACGATCCCGCCCCCCTCCACATGACCAGGGCCATCGATGGCCGCCACCCACCTCCCACACCGGCTCCTACCCACCAACGATACCGGCCATCGATGTCCGGTGCAGAGAGGGCCACAGAGTGTCTCTCTCTGCATCGGATGGCCGTAGAAGGTTATTGCAGGATGCCTCCATATCGAGGCATCACTGCAATAACCGGAAAGCAGCTGGAAGCGAGCAGGATCGCTTCCAGCTGCTTTCCACACCGAAGACGTGCAGGGTACGTTCTCAGGCGTTAACTGCCTTTTTTCTGAGGACATACTCTGCACGTCCTCCGTCATTAAGGGGTTAAAGACTTGAAAACATGTTTGACTTAACTTATATTAGGGGTGCAATAGCACTACAATTAATTTAACACTAGCACAGCACAGTATTCAATTTGTATTCAATAAATACTGTACCTGTAAAATAGTGACAATCACTGTAGTACAATTTGACAGAATATAACACTGAGACACAGATTGCACTGTAATGATGTAAACAGAGTGAACTAAGCATAAAAAAATGGTGCCAGTCACTTTTCTCGCAATTTCATGATGATTACAGCACTGTTTTAAAATCCTTGGAGGTTGAACTTCAGCTCCACAAAGCGCTGTATTAGTGAAGCGCTGTAAAGTGAGGTATACCTGTATATATATATACACACACGCACTAATTATTGCAGTAATATTACCCTCATGGGAATGTGATTTATCTGTTTTTATGAACTGAGAAAACATCTCACATCAGTTTACATTCACAAGTCCTTTGTCCAACATTAAACATTTAACTAGTGCTGCTGAATTTAAAGGAATAGTCTAGTCAAAATTAAACTTTCATGATTCAGATAGAGCATGCACATTTAAGTAACTTTATAATTTACTCCTATTATCAATTGTCTTTTTGTTATCTTGGTATCTTTATTTCAATGTAAGATTAGGAGCTGGCCCATTTTTGGTTCAGAACCTGGGTAGCACTTGCTGATTGGTGGCTACGTTTAGACACTAATCAGAAAGTGCTACCCAGGTCCTGAACCAAAAATTTGTCCTGCTCCTATGCTTACATTCTTGCTTTTTCAAATAAAGATATCAAGTGAACAATGAAAAATTGAGAACAGGAGTAAATTTGAAAGTTGCTTAAAATTGTCTGCCCTATCTGAATCATGGAAGTTTAATTTTGACTAGACTATTCCTTTAAAGAATCAAAATGATTCCATATAAAGGCACATACAAGTGTATTTTATTATTGTTCTATCGCTTGTATATAATGTATGTGTTTAAACCAGTGCAAATGTGTTAAACACATAGAGTTTAGTACCAGTGCAGCAATGTGCAACTGGGACCTACCTAAACACATCTAGTGAACCAATGACAAGAGGGATATGTGTGTAGCCACCAATCACTAGCTTCCAGCAGTGTATTGCTGCTCTTGATCATACCTGGGTATGCTTTTCAACAAAGGACATAAAAGAGAATCTACATTTGATACTAGAATTAAAATGAAAAGTCTGTTACATTTGCATCCTCAATCTGGAAATTAAAAGTTGAATAATGCCTTTCTTGTCCCTTTAACCCTTTCAGTGCTGAGTCATTTTACATCCCTGTTCTAGAGCTGTTTAGCACTTATTGCATTTACACATACATTTAAATATTTCTTTTTCTGTGAGGTGATCATATAAATGATCATCATGCTATGTTTTGTTTCCAGCATTTAACAACATTATTTTTGTATCATTTTCTGTAGTAACATGGGAGTCAATATTTCCTAAGTATTTCAAACACACATTTTTTTTATAGTCCCCACAGTCACCAGGGTCCAAGTGGAGGGGGGGGGGGGGACTAGCAGCCAGTCTATATATAGGTGTCTGTAGAATGTGTAGATTACAATGCTGGGGTGCCTTTATTAGTGTTGGTTGCAGGTCCTTCTATTTATCCTTAAAATCATTAAACAGAGCAGCATGTATATTGTTACTATTGCTTTCTACAGAGTTACATTTGGGCGCCCAACAATACATTTTGTACCAGTGCCCTCTGTTGAGTAGGTCCGCTACTGCCCACATTAGAAAACACTGACATATAGGATTGTATACTGATATTGTCCAATAAAAAATAATCTTTAAACGTTACATGTATTATTTTTGTCACTCTTGCCATTTATGCACAAAATTACTAAATGTAAACCATAAAATTATTGGATTCATTTTAAAGTAACACTAAATTATGATTTCCAAGATGGATGACTTAAATGTACAGTCTAGTCAAAACGTTCATGAATCAGATAGGGCATGTTATTTTAAACAACTTTCCAATTTACTTCTATCAAATTTGCTTTGTTCTTTTGGTATTCTTTGTTGAAAGCTAAATCTAGGTAGGCTAATATGCTAATTTCTAAGCCCATGAAGGCCACCTCTTATCTCAGTGCATTCTGACAGTTTTTCACAACACTGTTCACCCCTGTGGAGTTATTTATAAGTCAGCACTGATTGGCTGAAATGCAAGTTGGTCAAACGCACTGAGATAAGGAGAGTCTTAGATGCAAGTTAATCACAGAGGTAAAAAGTGTATTAATATAATGTTGGTTATGCAAAAATAGGGAATGGGTAATAAAGAGATCATCTATCTTTTTAAACAATAACAATTTTGGTGTAGACTGAACCCTTTAACTAATTTTAATAATTTATGCATGCTTCTACCCTTGTCCAAACTCACCTAGTGTAGCAAACATATATATCATTAAAAAAAACACTGTTTCAAATGAGAGATCCTATATATTTATATGGTGAGGGAGTAATAAAGCTCTTAAAAATCATTGGAAATCCCAAAATAGAACCAATGCTGTAACAATCACCTGCCACCTGGATGGATGCAGAACTAAACATTTGAAACATGAAGATTTCTGCTTTTAAATAAGGTTGTCAGATTGTGTATTGTGGGGGTAACATAAGGAATAATCCTGATGTTTTTTTTTTCATATGCCTATGATTCTGTTTTGTAATCATTTTATCTTAGTTATCAGCTGATAACCACCTGGGCATGTGACCCCTTATTTAAAAAGAGGTACCTCATTCTAGTGTTTATTTTGCCTCTCCTTTTTCCTAACAAGGGTCTCATACCTCTCTGTGTTTTTATATGGGAACAAGTCCCCCATCAGGCACTGCACAGGTTTATAATTGTGGCAGGTGATCTATATTACCATGGTGATCACATAAAATATAGATCATTAGCTGCTGTGACTTTTATGTTCCTTGTGATGTTATCACAAATGCATATGGCGACATAGTGGAGATTTCAAACTGTAGTTTCCTTGGTGCACAGCACGACTCCACCCACTAATAGTTAAACCCTAAAATGGAGTACTTTGATGATGTCTAAAAGTTCTCATTTTTATAGCATTAGCACATTTTTAAATGTGAGGGGTAATATAAAAGCAGTTTTGAAATGTCACTAGCTCATAATAGCATATAGTTTAAAGAGACATTCTGAAGCAAAAATGCATTTTTCCATTACCAACACTAGATAACGATGCCCCTGCAAAAGAGTTAAACACATAGTTAAAGCACCATTTTAAAGAAGGCATTGCAGCTACTGAGCAGAATATGGCCAGTGATTGGCATGTGGTGTGAGCTGGCATGCATGTCCCTTCGCAGATGTGGAACTCATCTTCAACTAGGTTAAAAAGGCAAATGAAGTACTCTAAGAAATTAGTCCATCTCCTTTTTGCATTATTATTTCCCTTTAAAATTGTGAAGCTTTAAAACTTTGAAAGTGCATCACAGAAATCCGGTAGCCTTCATTTTTTTTCTTAATGCTCATTGCATTGCACATTGGATATGTAACTGTGAATGGGTGACATTCTCAGGTGACATTTTTATATATTTTAGGTATTCCGTACTGCCCTGGTATGATTTGCAGGGACACACAACTACTGAACATGATAGGGAGTGGGGCTTTATTTATTAACCCCTTTGTTGTATTTAAGCACATAATTATCAAGGCTTAAAGGGACATGAAACCCATTTTTTTCTTTTGTGATTTAGAAAGAGCATGCAATTTTTAACAGCATTCTAATTTACTTCTATTATCTAATGTGCTTCATATCCTTTGCTAAAAAGCATATCTAGATAGGCTCAGTAGCTGCTGATTGGTGGCTGCACATAGATGCCTCATGTGATTGGCTCATCCATGTGCATTGCTATTTCTGCATCAAAGGATATCTAAAGAAAAAATCAAATTAGATAACAGAAGTAAATGGGAATGTTGTTTAAAATTGTATCCTCTATCTGAATCATGAAAGAAAATGTTGGGGTTTAGTGTCCCTTTAATAATGTAAAACTTGCAGGCTAGTAATAAATGGTATCCAGTGCTCTAAGGCAGCAATCACTTTTTAGTTTGTAACTGATTTTGACAATATTTCACATTTTGCACAATATGGGCCAGATTACAAGTGAAGAGCTGGCTATTTTAACGTGCGCCATAAAGTGGCAAATTCCCTGTTTACAGGCGCACGTTAAATAACCAGCCATTACAAGTGGCTGTTTAATGCAACCACAAGCTTGCAGAAGCACTTTGCCCTAGACTTCATTTACCATAGGTCAGACCTCTTGTTTATTAAATAAATGTCCCCCAATTTCCCCCAAAAATAATATGTATAGTTCCTTAATAAATAAAAATAGTACCATCTTTATTTTTTTTTTAATAACTGCACAAAGCAGTTATAAGCGGTTAAAGTGACGGGATGTGAGGTATTAGAAAAAAATGGCACTTAAAAGTTCCTTTACATTGCAGTCTATGGGGACTGTGTTATTACTCTAAATATATATGTATATGCTTATATACACATATATTTGTGTTAATAAGTGTATATAAACACATAAATATATATATATATATATATATATATACACACATATATATATTTAAACTTTGCTGCCCATCTCTGCGGCGACTTGCCCCTTTCGCTACGCTAGGTTCTGTGCCGTGACTATTTGCATGAGAACAAGGCTCCCATTAGAGACTATGGAAGCGAGCTCTCGTGAGTGCAAAGCTTCCATGCAATGCAAACGTGGGGTCGCATTTGCATTTCTTCCAGCTTCAAATACCAGTGCACATTTGAGTGGTAGCTCAAATATCACGATCACAAGAGTGCAATTTTGCGCTCCACTTGTAATTAATCTAGCCCTATGTAAGTTACAGAATTTTGCTTTTGGACCTGTTTGGGGAGTAAAGGACAAGCACAATTTTTACGCAAATGCAAAAGAAGCTCAACGTCTCTTTAAAGGGACACTGTACCCAAAATTTTTCTTTTTCGTGATTCAGTTTGAGCATGAAATTTTAAGCAACTTTCTAATTTACTCCTATTATCAAATTTTTTTCTTTCTCTTGGTATCTTTATTTGAAATGCAAGAATGTAAGTTTAGATGCCGGCCCATTTTTGGTGAACAACCTGGGTTGTCCTTGCTGATTGGTGGATAAATTCATCCACCAATAAAAAAGTGCTGTCCAGAGTACTGCAACCAAAAAAAAAGCTTAGATGCCTTCTTTTTCAAATGATGATAGCAAGAGAACGAAGAAAAATTGATAATAGGAGTAAATTAGAAAGTTGCTTAAAATTGCATGCTCTTTCTAAATTACAAAAGAAATTTTTTGGGTACAGTGTCCCTTTAATTTTGTTGAAGACAGGGAAGTAGCACTTTGGCTTCAAAATACAATTTTGAGTGCATGTTTTATTCAGTAGAGTATTGTTAGTGGTACAAGAGAAAGAGAAACATTTAAAGGTATGACAGGCTTCTAAATCTTCAGAAAACAATTTCTTTGTACAGAGCCTTGAAGTGATGAGGTCGGAAATAGTATTTTAAGAGAAGAGTCCTCTTCTGAGCCATATTCACTATTAAACTTCTCCTGTGTAGATTTCAGAACCTTGCTCTTGAATTTTTGGTAAATACCACATGGGTTGTAATTCCAATACTGTTTGTATCATACTGCTTCACCTCCTACTATGGGCCAGATTACGAGTGGAGCGCAAAATTGCGCTTTCACAAGCTCGATATTTGCTCTGCACTTGTAATACCAACGCACGCAGTTGTGCACTGGTATTACAGGTGGCCCGCAATGCAAACGCGAAGCCATGAGAGCGCGCTTCCATAGGCTCCAATGGGAGCCTCGTTCTGATGCAGTCATACACGGCACAGAGCCTAGCGCAGCGAAGGTGGTAAGTCGTGCAGCAATTAAAAAAAAAATTATATATATATATATGTATGTATACACACATTAACATATAAATATATATGTTTATAAGCATATACATATATATTAACAGTGAACCCACATTCCCCATAGACTGCAATCTAAAGGCACTTTTCAGTGCCGTCTTTTTTTTCTAACACCGCACACTTTGACCATTAAAAATTGCTTTGTGCAGTCATTTTAAAAAAAAAAAAATATGCTACATTTTTTTTATTCAAATAGAAACCTAACACTTAAGTTTGGGGGCAATTGGGACACATTTTGAAAATTAACCAGAGATCTCATCTCTGGTTAATTTTTGGAGCGCTTGTAATGGCTGGTTATTTATCGCACGCTCGTAAATGGGGCTTATTTGCCCGTTTACGGGCGCGCAATATATTAGCGCTCCACTTGTAATCTTGCCCAATATTGCTGCATAATATGTCTTTCCTCTATAAAAACATAATTATATATTACATGTATCTTCCTCTGAGCTACCCACAATGTTTTCCAGGTTGACATAGAACAAAATAAGCGGGAACTTAATACCACTGCGCTGAATTCTCAGCTAAAGATAGTAACTGAATTGACAGATATGATACTTCGATTATACAAATATATATATTTAATAACATAAAAAGTATGTAAATAAAAAACACAGTCGTTCTCTCACAATCTAATACGTTGATCAGACGTATATAGAGCAAGATAAGTGCAGTATACTAAAATAACATCACAATAAAAAACACTTCCAAACTAATGCACAATTGGACACCCAAGGAATCCACACTGATGTCACAGGCAGAAAAAACCCCGGAGGCTGGAACACAGATAGATTTAAATCAAAAGACAGAAGAACCAAACACAAGGTGTACACATCTACTTTCACCGGAGTGGTTCATAGAAAGCCGTTCAGATCATCCCCTTTCATCGTCAACTTGTCCGTGCTGATCTTCTAACAAGCGTGACTTCTCCCAGACGTGCATTCAAACACTTGGTGCTAGCGGGTCAGTTAGCTTTCAGATCCTTGCGCTACGGAAGCCGTGTAGGGACAAAAGATAGTAGTCCATGGTTGGTTTATAAGTTTGAGCCTCTGATAGGATTGAAGGCCTGCATAAAAGGACTTAAAGGGACACTGTACCTAAATTTTTTCTTTTGTGATTCAGATAGAGCATGCAATTTTAAGCAACTTTCTAATTTACTTCTATTATCAATTTTTCTTTGTTCTCTTGATATCTTTATTTGAAAAAGAAGGCATCTAAGCTGAGGAGCCAGCAAATTTGTGGTTCAGAACCATGGATAGCAATTGTTTATTGATGCTGCCCAATCAGCAAGGACAACCCAGGTTGTTCACCAAAAATGGGCCGGCATCTAAACTTAAATTCTTGCTTTTCAAATAAACATACAAAGAGAATGAAGAAAATGTGATAATAGGAGTACATTAGAAAGTTGCTTCAAATTGCATGCTCTATCTGAATCACAAAAGATAAAATTTGGGTACAGTGTCCCTTTAATTATGTACAACCAGGGAAAAAATAATAATCGCTAATAATAATGTAATATCCATAATGGATACATAACAATAGCACATAATCAAATTAAAATGGATACATATCAATAGTCAAATAAATGCAAATATATACATATAATCACAGGCATCGTATCTCTACAATTCCACCCAAAAAAGAGACAGTGTTGCTAATATAAAAAACTATATACATTAAAATATATATAAGGTATGTACAAAATGGAACAATATGTAAAAAACTAGATTAGAGAAAGAAGTTAAAAAGAGAGTTCAATACAGAGACTTATGTATAAGATAAATATATACAAGTATTATTTTACAGATAATACATATAAAATTGGGACTAATTAGGGTATATATTGATAACATACTGCTCACATACTGTCACTGAATGTTATATTCAACATACATTTGTCGATATATATTAGAGTTTTAGAGAGGGAAGTTTACTTTATGGAATAACCATATAAGTAGTTCCATAGTGACACTTCTCAATATAAATATACAAATATATAATATTCAGTTACACATTAAGGAAACAGCCTACATCGAAATACAAATTTAAACCCTCTGGTTGCGAGGTTTGAAGATCAAATATCCATTTAGTTTCTCTTTGTTCAATTTGTGGGTTTCTCCCTCTTTAATTGCTTTTGTGTTTATCAATCCCCACAAAGGAGAAACAATTTAAATACACTTTATTACATGATACAAAATGTTTTGGTATGGGCAAATCTTTATTCCTATCTAGGGTGGGATTTTCGATGAACCAAATATGTTCCCTAATCCTGTCACATAGGGTACTTTCTGACTCACCTAACTACTGTTTAACACAACAACACTCTATCACAAATTACATAATTTTATATATCTTGCCTCTTACATAAGATCTTGTTGGGCCAAATTTCTCTTTTTAGTTTTTAACTGTTGGTGCCAGAATTGATTTTAAATTTCTGGTCTGTCTTGCCTTTTTGTAGACCACTTGTGGTTTATTTGGAAGCAATGGACCTAATTTTTCATCATTCTGCAATATTTTCCAATGTTCCTTTAAAAAAAATTTCTAACAAATATCAGTTTTGCTGAACTCTTCTTGAGAAACTTCGCCAAGGAGCGAATGAAATGCGTTGAGGGTGAAGCTGTGGCAGAAAGCAGCAGACTGGACACGTAACAATCATCCTCGACTGTGGTAAATTCTGGCAGTCCTGTGTTGGAGCCAGTGGATGTTATACATCTACAGACTCACTCCTTAAACTGAGTTATATTACATTATCTGTCCTCAAAAGGAGCCGTTAAAATATCTGTTGTGTGTGTATATAATGTACTTTAACCAAATAATTTGACTATCATCATTTGATCATTTCATCTCTGCATTTTTATCACTGTGTGATCATTACTGGTTTGATTTTATTGTCATTTTGTGTTAGGGGGGGAATAATATCACATGTTATTTTTTCTCTCAATTCCCACCTCTATTTTTCAGGCCCTTGAACTAACAACTGTAGCCATTAGTTGCGCTGTTAATATTTTTTGTATAACGGTATTAATGATATTATTATGATTTGGCGGGGTGATGAAAAGTCCCTTGATAATTTTATTGACTCTATGAATATCAATAATATTAATTTAAAATTTAATTGTAAAAGGAGTAAATCCAGTATCAATTTTTTAGATTTAGAGATCTTTGTAAAAGGCAATAGACTAAATTCGAGAACACATTTTAAACAAGTTGATGCTAATAGCTATATCCATCAGAAAGATGGAAGGGTAATATCCTTAAGGGACAATTTCTACGAATAATGAAAAATTGTACTAATATTGAGGGTTTTGAAACCCAGTCTGAGAGATTAAAAAACAAATTCATAGAGAGGGGATATGATAAGAATAAAATATACATAATTAGGGATGAAGTCCATAAAATACATAGGAAGAATATAATAAATAAAAGAAAAAATCACAAGAGACTAAACCAGACCCAATCTATCACTGGAAAAGAAACAGCCTTTATTCCATTCATAAACAATTTTTATGATAATAAATATTTGTTAGAAAAAATTCTAAAGAAACATTGAAAAATATTGCAGAATGATGAAAAATGAGGTCCATTGCTTCCACATAAACCACAAGTGGTCTACAAAAAGGCAAGAAATTTAAAATCAATTCTGGCACCAACAGAGTTAAAAACCAAAAAGAGAAATTTGGCCCAACAAGATCTTATGGGAAGGAAACTACAAGGTTTCTTTCCTTGTTTGACATGTAAATCATGCAAACATTCTATTAAATAAAAAGAATGTAGGTCAAATGTAACAGGCAAGATATATAAAATAAAAATCTTATCAGATGTTCTGACAAATATGTAATTTATGTGATACAGTGTTGTTGTGTTAAACAGTACGTAGGTGAATCAGAAAGACCCCTATGTGACAGGATTAGAGAACATATTTGGTCCATCGAAAATCCCACCCTAAATAGGAATAAAGATTTGCCCATACCAAAACATTTTGTATCATGTAATAAAGCGGATTTAAATTGTTCCTCCTTTGTGGGGATTGATAAACACAAAAGCAATTGGAGAGGGGGAAACCCACACATTGAACTCCTTAGGAGAGAAACTAAAATGGATATTTGATCTTGAAACCTTGCAACCAGGGGGTTTACATTTGGATTTCGATGTAGGCTATTTCCTTAACCCCTTAAGGACAAGGCCATTTTTCAATTTCCTCCCCTTAAGGACAAGGGCTGTTTTTACATTTCTGCAGTGTTTGTGTTTAGCTGTAATTTTCATCTTACTCATTTACTGTACTCACACATATTATATATTGATTTTCTCACCATTAAATGGACTTTCTAAAGATACATTATTTTCCTCATATCTTATAATTTACCATAAAATAAATAATAAAATGGAAAAAAAACAAATTTTTTCTAACTTTGACCCCCAAAATCTGTTACACATCTACAACCACCAAAAAACACCCATGCTAAATAGTTTCTAAATTTTGTCCTTAGTTTAGAAATACTCAATGTTTACATGTTCTTTGCTTTTTTTGCAAGTTATAGGGCAATAAATACTAGTAGCACTTTGCTATTTTCAAACCATTTGTTTTCAAAATTAGCGATAGTTACATTGGAACACTGATATCTGTCAGGAATCCCTGAATATCCCTTGACATGTATATATTTTTTTTAGTAGACAACCAAAAGTATTGATCTAGGCCCATTTTGGTATATTTCATTCCACCATTTCACCGCCAAATGCGGTCAAATAAAAAAAAAAGTTCACTTTTTTACAAACTTTAGGTTTCTCACTGAAATGATTTACAAACAATTTGTGCAATTATGACGCAAATGGTTGTAAATGCTTCTCTGGGATCCCCTTTGTTCAAAAATATCAGACATTTATAGCTGTGGCATTACTTTTTGGTAATAAGAAGGCTGCTAAATGCCGCTGCGCACAACACTTGTATTAGGCCCAGCAGTGAAGGGGTTACTTAGGGAGCTTGTAGGGTTAATTTTAGCTTTAGGGCAGTGTAGTTGACAACCCAAAGCATTGATCTAGGCCCATTTTTATATATTTCATGCCACCATTTCACCGCCAAATCCGATCAAATAAAAACTTTGGGTTTCTCACTGAAATTATTTACAAACAGCTTGTGCTATTATGGCACAAATGGTTGTAAGTGCTTCTCTGGGATCCCCTTTGTTGAGAAATAGCAGAAATATATGGCTTTGACATTGCTTTTTGAAAATTAGAAGGCCACTAAATGCAGCTGCGCACCACACTTGTATTATGCCCAGCAGTGACGGGGTTAATTAGGTAGGTTGTAGGGAGCTTGAATGGTTAATTTTAGCTTTAGTGTAGAGATCAGCCGCCCACCTCACACATCCCACCCCCTGATCCCTCCTAAACAGCTCTCTTCCCTCCCCCACCCCACAATTGTCCCCGCCATCTTAAGTACTGGCAGAAAGTCTTCCAGTACTAAAATAAAAGGCTTTTAAAAATAAAATAAAAAAATGTAATTACATTTTTATATATAATATATATATATATATATATATATATATATATATATATATAAAAGTCCAACAATAACCTGCACAACGGAGCGCACAGATAATCCTCTGTTCTCTGGAAGTAAAGACGGCTCTGTTTGTAAAGGGGAGGGCGGGATATTTAAATCCCTTACTTACTGGCTATGGCAGCTGTTGGTTCAGCGTGTCTGTTTTTCACACGCCAAAGAGCAAAATCCATGATCCACAGAGAGAACCAAAATAAGCGCTTCAAAGCCAAGATTGATGAATAAAACACTGTGTGTTTTATTAGGACATTTAAAAACAAAGAATGTCCACAAAGGACAAAAAGTAATCCAGGTTAGTGTAGCAGGCACACAGAGCAGACATGTTTCGTGCTCAGGTAGCACTTGATCACTGCTTACCTGTGCACCTGCAAAGGCCTGCCTTTTAATTACACAAATTTAAAGTGATACATTACACATTTCATTTAGACAACCTGAATAAGTGAATATCAAGAGTAAATCTGCATAGTTAATCTATGTATTATATATGGGAATATAGCAAACTTTGCAAAGAATTTATATTATGCTAGAATGCAAAGAAAACTGAATGGAAAATGTTTTTATATTAAATAGCAAATTTGTATATCTTAGTTTAAAGCTAGTCAAAGATGGAAAATTATATATAAAAAGAAACTGACATGAAGAGTAAATCTGCATAGTTAATCTATGTTTTATATATAGGAATATAGCAAATTTTGCAAATAATTGATATTATGTTGAAATACTTAGAAGACTAATGGAAAATGATTTTATAATGAAAAACAGATTTATGTATCATAGTTTAATACTAGTCATTAAAGTAAAAAATTAAGTACAGTTATGGGCTGACTTTTGTAGGACTATCAAATTTTGCACTATCCTATAATTATAGTTTATTATACAAATAAATCTAAATCTCTTCTTTTGTTAATCCCTAAAGGATAACTAGTTTGTAAAGTCAGTATCCAAAAAACTTCTCTTTTGTCTAGCATCATTTCCCTATTTCCTCCTCTACTCCAAATAGGAACAAAATCTATGCCCTGCACCATTAGGGCATTAACATCCGCATTATGCTTTTCTTTGAAATGTCTCGCTACTGGAGTATCTGAACTCTCATCTTCTATGCTACGTAGGTGTTCTAAAAACCTTTCCTTGAGCGGCCTGGTGGTCTTACCTGTGTACTGCATGAAACAGATTTTACAGGTTAACAGATATATCACATGAGTAGTTGAACAGTTTATTGAATAGTTAATTTTGTGTTGTTTATGGGTTACTGACGATGTTATTACTTCTCCTTCTTTTACAAAATTACAGGTCCTACATATTGGCCTCCTACATTTGTGGAAGCCCCTTTTTCTTTGAAGCCAATTTTTGTTTGAAATAGGTTTAAGCTCAGAAGGAGATAAAAAGTTAGATAAAGTTTTACCTCTTTTTGATATAAAATTGCACCCTTCCTGCATGATTTCTTTAAGTATGGGATCAGAATATAATATAGGTATAGAACCTTGCACAATTTTACAAATTTTGTTGTATTCCAAACTATAGTTTGTAATGAATTTGAGTTTATTCTGATATTTGTCAGTATTTACATGTTGTTTCTTCCTATTCAAAAGATTTTTCCTTGGTATTTTATCCACTGTATTTTTAGCTTTTATTAATGTCTCATTTTTATAGCCTCTATCTTTAAGTCTCTCTAAGGCTATCTTTGCATGTTTTTGGTATTCATCCTCTGTCGTACAGTTTCTTTTAAGTCTAATTAGTTCTCCTTTAGGTATTGCATTAATAACATGTTTGGGGTGACATGAGTCATATTTTAAAGTGGTATTGCCTGCTGTTGGTTTCCTAAATAGTGTAGTGTTTATATTATTGGATTTATCATCGATAAAGATTGTCAAATCAAGGAAATTGACATTAGTTGTACTATAATGGCTTGTAAATTCAATGCCACATTCATTAGAGTTTAAGTATTGACAAAATTCCTCTATTTCAGAATCATTTCCATCATATATAAATAGCAGGTCATCTATGTATCGAAAAAATGATACGATACGTGATTTGTGAGGGTTTCTATCTCCAAAGACATGGGACAGCTCCCACCAACCCATGAAGAGGTTGGCATAGGAGGGGGCAAATTTAGCCCCCATAGCTGTCCCACGTCTCTGGAGATAGAAACTATTACCAAATTTAAAAAAATTATGTGTTAGCAAATACTCTATTGCATTAATCAGAAAGACCTTAGAAGGTGCTTCATAATTACTGTAATTGTCTAGAAAAAATTCTATTGCTTTTAAGCCCTTCTCATGTACTATTGAGGTGTACAAGGATGAGACATCTGATGTGATTAATCTGTAGGTTGGTTTCCATTGTATATTTTCTAGTTTTCTTAATAGTGCTGTTGTGTCTTGAATGTAGGATGGGAGATTACATACTAGTGGTTGCAAAAAAGAATCCACTAATTCTGAGAGTGATTCATTGAGTGAGTTGATGCCAGCTATTATGGGCCTTCCAGGAGGTAATACAGGATCTTTATGTATCTTTGGAAAATAATGAAAGATGGGTGTTACTGGAAATTCAGGGACAAGTGCTTCTTGTATTGACTGATTTATTATATTGTTGTTTCTGGCATAACACACTAAACTAGTCAGTTGTTCTTTAAATTTTTTAGTTGGATTCTCCTTTAATTTTACATATACATTTGTGTCAGTTAACTGTCTAGTAGCTTCAGCTAAATAGTCTTTTCTATTTAGCACGACCACATTGCCGCCCTTGTCTGACTGTCTAATGATTAATTCCTCATCTTTAGTTAAAGACTTCAATGCTTCCTTCTCTGCATATGTAAGGTTTGATTTTGGTCTGTATTTAGATTTAGTTGTATCTCTATTGTTTTCATCTAGAACTCTGAGTTTATTTTCAATGGTCTTTTGAAAAATGTCTAGGACTTTAGGTCTCATTTGTGTTGGATAAAAGGAACTTTTGTTCTTAATATGTTTAAGTGAAATCCCTTTTGTGTCTGGCAGCCCTATTTTAGTTATGTGATTTTCTTGTTCAAGTGTTTGAAGGTCATATACACTGCACCAATCTGTGAAATGCATCTTATCTATTTCAGTGTAATCAGTGCTAACTGTATCTTCACTCATATCAGTAGTTGGCGACATATCTTTATCCTGAGCAGAATAAAAATGCCTACGCAAAGTAATTTTGCGCACAAATCTATTAATATCTAAAATGGTGTCAAACATGTTGAAATGATTTGTGGGAACAAAGTTAAGTCCTTTTGATAGAACAGAGGTCTCTAAACTAGTCAGATTTTTAGAAGATAGATTGATAACATCTGAGTTCATGCATATTTCTTGTGCGTTTTCTGTGATCTGGTTGTGTATGTCTTGCGCAGATTTCCTTTCTTGGTTTTGTTTAGTACTTGAGTGGATGCACGTTGTTCTTCTGCCCTTTCCTCTTGCCCCTCTATGTGTTTTTTTATTCTTCCTGGGGGTTGAGATCTGTCCTGCCCGTTTTTTGAAGATTGAGACATAGGTTCAGGCACTGATGTTGCATCCATGGTTCGCAAGACATTAGGAACATCATTTTCTTCTGTCACATCCCCATCAGATGAGTCAAACTCGTATTCTGTATCAGAAAACGTTACTGTTTTTTCTTTCTTTTCTGATCTTTTGTTTTGATAGTGACGTTTAAAGTACCTAGGTTTAGAGCTTTCCTCACTGCTCCATCTGTACACTTGCTTAGATTCATAATCCTTTTTATCACGTACCATCTTTCTAGACTTGAACTGCCAAAGTTCCTGTTTGAATTTATTCATATTTTTTTCAAACTGAATATCATATTTCTTGAAGTCCACATTATCTTGATGACTTTTTAAATTTTCTTGAATCTCCTTTAATTCTACTGAAATATCTTTTCTTTGTTGGTTTTTATACTCAATCAGAAGATTAATTAGGGCAAAAGAGCATGTGTCTAGAATGTTATTCCATTTTTTAATGAACTCTAAGTCATTAACTAAAAAGGAGGGAAATTTCTTTATCCTCAGTCCTCTGGGTATACGTTTTTCTTGTATATAAATCCTGAAAGCTTTTATATCAAGATCCAGTTTAATGTCCCTCTTTCTTCGATATTGATACCCTAGTAGAATTAAAGGAGATTCAAGAAAATTTAAAAAGTCATCAAGATAATGTGGACTTCAAGAAATATGATATTCAGTTTGAAAAAAATATGAATAAATTCAAACAGGAACTTTGGCAGTTCAAGTCTAGAAAGATGGTACGTGATAAAAAGGATTATGAATCTAAGCAAGTGTACAGATGGAGCAGTGAGGAAAGCTCTAAACCTAGGTACTTTAAACGTCACTATCAAAACAAAAGATCAGAAAAGAAAGAAAAAACAGTAACGTTTTCTGATACAGAATACGAGTTTGACTCATCTGATGGGGATGTGACAGAAGAAAATGATGTTCCTAATGTCTTGCGAACCATGGATGCAACATCAGTGCCTGAACCTATGTCTCAATCTTCAAAAAACGGGCAGGACAGATCTCAACCCCCAGGAAGAATAAAAAAACACATAGAGGGGCAAGAGGAAAGGGCAGAAGAACAACGTGCATCCACTCAAGTACTAAACAAAACCAAGAAAGGAAATCTGCGCAAGACATACACAACCAGATCACAGAAAACGCACAAGAAATATGCATGAACTCAGATGTTATCAATCTATCTTCTAAAAATCTGACTAGTTTAGAGACCTCTGTTCTATCAAAAGGACTTAACTTTGTTCCCACAAATCATTTCAACATGTTTGACACCATTTTAGATATTAATAGATTTGTGCGCAAAATTACTTTGCGTAGGCATTTTTATTCTGCTCAGGATAAAGATATGTCGCCAACTACTGATATGAGTGAAGATACAGTTAGCACTGATTACACTGAAATAGATAAGATGCATTTCACAGATTGGTGCAGTGTATATGACCTTCAAACACTTGAACAAGAAAATCACATAACTAAAATAGGGCTGCCAGACACAAAAGGGATTTCACTTAAACATATTAAGAACAAAAGTTCCTTTTATCCAACACAAATGAGACCTAAAGTCCTAGACATTTTTCAAAAGACCATTGAAAATAAACTCAGAGTTCTAGATGAAAACAATAGAGATACAACTAAATCTAAATACAGACCAAAATCAAACCTTACATATGCAGAGAAGGAAGCATTGAAGTCTTTAACTAAAGATGAGGAATTAATCATTAGACAGTCAGACAAGGGCGGCAATGTGGTCGTGCTAAATAGAAAAGACTATTTAGCTGAAGCTACTAGACAGTTAACTGACACAAATGTATATGTAAAATTAAAGGAGAATCCAACTAAAAAATTTAAAGAACAACTGACTAGTTTAGTGTGTTATGCCAGAAACAACAATATAATAAATCAGTCAATACAAGAAGCACTTGTCCCTGAATTTCCAGTAACACCCATCTTTCATTATTTTCCAAAGATACATAAAGATCCTGTATTACCTCCTGGAAGGCCCATAATAGCTGGCATCAACTCACTCAATGAATCACTCTCAGAATTAGTGGATTCTTTTTTGCAACCACTAGTATGTAATCTCCCATCCTACATTCAAGACACAACAGCACTATTAAGAAAACTAGAAAATATACAATGGAAACCAACCTACAGATTAATCACATCAGATGTCTCATCCTTGTACACCTCAATAGTACATGAGAAGGGCTTAAAAGCAATAGAATTTTTTCTAGACAATTACAGTAATTATGAAGCACCTTCTAAGGTCTTTCTGATTAATGCAATAGAGTATTTGCTAACACATAATTTTTTTAAATTTGGTAATAGTTTCTATCTCCAGAGACGTGGGACAGCTATGGGGGCTAAATTTGCCCCCTCCTATGCCAACCTCTTCATGGGTTGGTGGGAGCTGTCCCATGTCTTTGGAGATAGAAACCCTCACAAATCACGTATCGTATCATTTTTTCGATACATAGATGACCTGCTATTTATATATGATGGAAATGATTCTGAAATAGAGGAATTTTGTCAATACTTAAACTCTAATGAATGTGGCATTGAATTTACAAGCCATTATAGTACAACTAATGTCAATTTCCTTGATTTGACAATCTTTATCGATGATAAATCCAATAATATAAACACTACACTATTTAGGAAACCAACAGCAGGCAATACCACTTTAAAATATGACTCATGTCACCCCAAACATGTTATTAATGCAATACCTAAAGGAGAACTAATTAGACTTAAAAGAAACTGTACGACAGAGGATGAATACCAAAAACATGCAAAGATAGCCTTAGAGAGACTTAAAGATAGAGGCTATAAAAATGAGACATTAATAAAAGCTAAAAATACAGTGGATAAAATACCAAGGAAAAATCTTTTGAATAGGAAGAAACAACATGTAAATACTGACAAATATCAGAATAAACTCAAATTCATTACAAACTATAGTTTGGAATACAACAAAATTTGTAAAATTGTGCAAGGTTCTATACCTATATTATATTCTGATCCCATACTTAAAGAAATCATGCAGGAAGGGTGCAATTTTATATCAAAAAGAGGTAAAACTTTATCTAACTTTTTATCTCCTTCTGAGCTTAAACCTATTTCAAACAAAAATTGGCTTCAAAGAAAAAGGGGCTTCCACAAATGTAGGAGGCCAATATGTAGGACCTGTAATTTTGTAAAAGAAGGAGAAGTAATAACATCGTCAGTAACCCATAAACAACACAAAATTAACTATTCAATAAACTGTTCAACTACTCATGTGATATATCTGTTAACCTGTAAAATCTGTTTCATGCAGTACACAGGTAAGACCACCAGGCCGCTCAAGGAAAGGTTTTTAGAACACCTACGTAGCATAGAAGATGAGAGTTCAGATACTCCAGTAGCGAGACATTTCAAAGAAAAGCATAATGCGGATGTTAATGCCCTAATGGTGCAGGGCATAGATTTTGTTCCTATTTGGAGTAGAGGAGGAAATAGGGAAATGATGCTAGACAAAAGAGAAGTTTTTTGGATACTGACTTTACAAACTAGTTATCCTTTAGGGATTAACAAAAGAAGAGATTTAGATTTATTTGTATAATAAACTATAATTATAGGATAGTGCAAAATTTGATAGTCCTACAAAAGTCAGCCCATAACTGTACTTAATTTTTTACTTTAATGACTAGTATTAAACTAAGATACATAAATCTGTTTTTCAATATAAAATCATTTTCCATTAGTCTTCTAAGTATTTCAACATAATATCAATTATTTGCAAAATTTGCTATATTCCTATATATAAAACATAGATTAACTATGCAGATTTACTCTTCATGTCAGTTTCTTTTTATATATAATTTTCCATCTTTGACTAGCTTTAAACTAAGATATACAAATTTGCTATTTAATATAAAAACATTTTCCATTCAGTTTTCTTTGCATTCTAGCATAATATAAATTCTTTGCAAAGTTTGCTATATTCCCATATATAATACATAGATTAACTATGCAGATTTACTCTTGATATTCACTTATTCAGGTTGTCTAAATGAAATGTGTAATGTATCACTTTAAATTTGTGTAATTAAAAGGCAGGCCTTTGCAGGTGCACAGGTAAGCAGTGATCAAGTGCTACCTGAGCACGAAACATGTCTGCTCTGTGTGCCTGCTACACTAACCTGGATTACTTTTTGTCCTTTGTGGACATTCTTTGTTTTTAAATGTCCTAATAAAACACACAGTGTTTTATTCATCAATCTTGGCTTTGAAGCGCTTATTTTGGTTCTCTCTGTGGATCATATATATATATATATATATATATTCTGCTGTAAAGGATCCCCCCCCCCCCCCACTAACTATTTGCCACCATTTTGGGTACTGGCAGCTGTCTGCCAGTATCCACTTTGCAAACAAATGTGGCTTTTTTTTAAATTTAAATAAAACCTACTTTTTCTGTAGTGTAGCTGCCCCCCTTCATACCATACCCCCTCTCAGATCCCTTTTTAATTTTTTCCCCCCACCCGCTCCCACCACTCTTTCCCACCACTTAACATATTTAACTTGAACAGATTGCGGACGTGCGCGCCCACACACGCGCGCGCACCCATGCACACTCCCACGCGCAACCGGCAGCCAGACAGACACTGGAAGTTTACCAGCGATGGGCCGCCCACCCGCCTTCCTGCAATGGCTCCCGCCCACCAATGGTCCGCACCATTGCTGGCCGATGCAGAGAGGGCCACAGAGTGACTCTCTCTGCATCAGTGTGCAAAAAAAAGGTATTGCAGCGATGCCTCAATATCGAGGCATCACGGCAATACCTTGAAAGCTCCAGCCGCTTGAAACCACTGACGACGTGCAGGGTACGTCGTTGGTCTTTAAAGACCAGTTTTTGTATGACGTACCCTGTACGACGTGTGTCGTTAATAATTAACTGAATATTAATTATTTGGAAGCGTCACTATGGAACTACTTATATGGTTATTCCATAAAGTATACTTCCCTCTCTAAAACTCTAATATATATCGACAAATGTAAGTTGAATATAACATTCAGTGACAGTATGTTATCAATATATACCCTAATTAGTCCCAATTTTGTATGTATTATCTGTAAACTAATAATTGTGTGTATTTCTTATACACAAGTCTCTGTATTGAACTCTCTTTTTTAACTTTTTTTCTCTAATTTTTTTTTTTTTAACTAGTTTTTTTACTTACTGTTCCATTTGGTACATACAAGTGTGTTGCGTTTTTAATGTATTTATATTTTTATATTAACAACACTATCTCTTTTTTGTGTTGAATTGTAGAGATACAATGCCTGTGAATATATGTATATATTTGCATTTATTTGCTCTTTTAACTTCTCACTAATGGTATATAATTTTAGAATGAGTGATGATATGTTTTTTTTTCATATTGACTAATGTATCCATTTTAATTTGAATATGTGCTATTGTTATGTATCCACTACGGATGTTTCGCTATTTTTAGTGATTATTATTTTTCCCCTGGTTGAACACAATTAAGTCCTTTTATGCAGGGAGCCAATCATATCAGAGGCTCGGACTTATAAACCAACCATGAAATACGCTCTGGAGCTTGACAAAGGCCCTGGACGGGTTGAAACACGGTGCTCCTTTGTTTTTTGGCCCTACACGGCTTCCGTAGCGCAAGGATCTGAAAGCTAACTGACCTGCCAGCACCAAGTGTTTGAATACACGTCTGGGAGAAGTCACGCTCGTTATAAGATCATCACGGACAAGTTGCTGATGAAAGGGGATGATCTGAACGGCATTCTATGAACCACTCCGGTGTAAGTAGAAGTGTACGCCTTATGTTTGGTTCTTCTGTCTTTTGATTGGAATATTTCTGTATTCCAGCCTCCAGGGTTTCTTTTGCCTGTGACATCAGGGTGTCCGTTTATCAGATTGTTGTCCAAATGTGCATTAATTTGGAAGTATTTTTTATTGTGATGTTGTTTTAGGATACTGCACTTATCTTGCTCTATATACGCCTGATCAACATATTAGATTGTGAGAGATTGACTGTGTGTTTAATGTATATACTTTTTATGTTATTCAATATATATTTGTATAATCAAAGTATCGTATCTGTCAATTTAGTTACTATCTTTAGCTGAGTATTCAGTGTTCTAGGTGCACTGTAAGGGGTTAGGGATCCCCTGATTTATACCAGCTGCTTGGTAGGTTGTTTTCAGTGCAGAGATCACTGTTTCTTTTTGATTTCCAGGTTGATATACAAATGAGTTTTGCATGGTGTGGACCAAGTACAGTAATTAAAAGAAATCTTCCTCGGACTGAACATGTAACCCTTTCTAATGCGTTTGTAATTTATATTTTACTCTACAGACATGAATTACACACGTTTTATCACAGCAGTGAGCGCCGCCAGGCAAGTTTCTCCTATAAGAGCTTTCAGTAAGTATATGTTTCCTAAAGCATGCATTACTTTTTTTGACATGAAAATGGCCATAACAAAAATTGCTAATAGCTTTGACCCAAAGAGAAAAGATTGAACTGACTTTTTTTATTTTTTATTGAGAAAAGAACATGAACAAGTAAACATATATAAAAGTCTTGTGTATCCACGCAGGGATAAATGCAATTGTATATAAATACTTGTCATACATGACTTAGGGCAAAAATACTAGACATCACTTGACGAGTTTGGGTAAAGGTAAATAAATTGACATATGAGGAATGTAGAGCTAGGATTAGCCCAACTCATATCTAAGACCTTTTCTAGCAAGCATATCAGTAGAATAAGTCTATAAAATAGAGATAATCTGAAATGCCCTGGGATTCTAGTTTAATTCTCATTTTACTTTTTTCTATCGCATAGAATTGTACCTCTCGTAGATTGTTGAAAATGCAAGGGGAAGGAGGTGAAGAAACAAAAAAAAAAAAAGGGGGGTGGATGGGAAAGGAGAGGGGGGGGGGAGAGGATTAAGGCGTCTCGCGGGATTCAGTAGGGGAATTGTTCCATCCATGGAGACCAGATTTCTAGGTAGGTGTCCATTTTATCTAGCACTGAGTAGGAATATGATTCCATTTTCTGTAAGAAGTGTGCAGTGGCAATGATTTGTGGGATTGTAGGGGGAGATTTTTGCTTCCAGGCTTTCGCAATTTCAAGTTTAATGGAGATAAGTAGATAAATGGCAAGGGATTTTTGAGCTGGGGCAATTGCTGGGAAATCTAAGTGTTGGAGACAAGTTTGTGGGCTAAGTGTAGGGGTAAAGCGCAATGAGTTAAAAACGTTGAACATCTGTATCCAGACTGGTTCAATTTTTGGGCAGGACCACCAAATGTGGCTCTGTGTACCCAGTAGGCCACATCCTCTCCAGCAAGTAGGGGGGTGGTTGTTGTAAATTTTATGTAGGTCAGCAGGGACTAAGTGCCATCGTACTATGATCTTATAGTGTAGCTCCCATAGAGATACACAATGTAGAAGTTTTTTAGTAAAAAGGATCTCTCTATGCCAGGTGTCAGCGTCAGCAGTAAAATTTAATTCTCTCTCCCAGGCTAGATGCTGTGCTATCTTATGGTGGGAGTAGGGTTCGAGGAGAAGACCATAATTAAACAATAGTGTCCCCCTAAGTACATGGGCCTGTGTCCATCTCTGTTCCCATGCGGTAGCCTCCCTGAGATCCCCTCTTGGAAAGCCCCATGCTCTAATAATAGAGCAAAGGCGGAATGCTTCGAATTGAAGATTAGATGGTATTTGTAAGTCAATACAAATGTTGTTATGTGACAGTGTGTTTGTATGGTCGTAGAGGTCTGATATAAGAGTGGCTGCAAAGTTTCTCCAGGTAGACATATGAAAATCGGGAAGGCGGAGAAAAGCTGGCAATTGTCGAACTGACTTTTAAACATCAAGTACCACATTACTTTCACAAGTGCAATATTTGCGCTCCAATTAAAATATCAGCACAAGCAAATGTGCATGGAAGCTTTGCGCTCACGAAAACACGCTTCCATAGGCTCCAATGGGAACCTCGTTCTGATGCTGTCATACACAACACAGAACCTAGCACAGAGGAGGGGGTAAGTCACACAGCGATGGGCAGCAAATATAAAATATATATGTATATGCTTATATACATATATTTGTGTTTATATATGTATATACACATTAACACATAAATATATATGTATATAAGCATATACATATGTGTTCAGGGAACACACAGTTCCCCATAGACCACAATGTGAATGCAATTTTCAACACCCCACCCCTGCTCACTTTAACCCCTTATAACTGCTTTGAGCAGTTATTTTTTAAACAAATAACAATGCTACTTTGTTTTTTTTTATTAAGACACACTACACTGAATTTTGCGGTACATTTTAAAAAAATAACCAGAGGTCTGACCTCTGGTAAATTTTTAGAGTGCAAATTGCTACTGCAACCTCGCGGTAGCATTAAGCAGCCACTTGTAATGGCTGGTTATTTAATGTGTGCCGTAAACTAGTGCTCCACTTGTTATCTAGCCTGAAATGTGCTAGCCAATGATCTCTAAGCAAATAGGAAAGCAAGTAGATTCCACACTGAAACCATTGCGCATACTCAGATGCAGTGGATTAATCAGTAGGTGGTATTTGAAGCTGCCTAGTGTCACCTTTAAAGGACATTAGGCTTGAAGCATATATTAACAATGCTGCCATTTTAGTAGCACACTTTACAAGGTTTTGCAAATCAATAGCAGTTCAACGATACACCTTTTGAAAAGCCTAGTGGAATACATACTCCTAATCTCCTTTGTTGTGACCAATTAGGGCCAGATATAAATACTTATGCTCTGAGTTAACCAATCACTATGTAGACTTTTGCAGGCTTAGGTAAATCTCCCCATACTCAAATATGATAGACGCACACCAGCCTCTCTGGCGTGAACATAAGAAGGCCTAATTTTCATAGGTATTTTAACAGCGGACACTGCCAAAATAATTGATAAAGTTAATTTGAAATTGTGTTTTATTTTCCTTTAACATTTTGACAGGAAATTAAAAGTTGTCTTTAATGTCCTTTTTATTAACTGGGCATCATTTTAGTTGGCGCGGCTAAATGATGCAATCAACTCTTCAATTTTATTAATAATCATCAAACTAGACAACAGAAATCATTTTCTGTTCAAAAAGCCTACCTCTTTCAAACAGTATTTAAGGATTAGGAAATAAAATAAAAGCATGATTGCAATTTGGGAGATTTTGTGGTAAGAAACATTCGCTGTAAAAGTTACTTATCATTTGAAGTGGGTTTGGATTTGTGTGTGTGGGGGATCCTATTATCACATTTTAGAAATGATCCATTTGCCACCTTAAAGGGTGAGCAAGTCTGCTGTGATCGATTATTTGCTTGGTGTTGCTAATCCACAGTGGGCAATGTTCTCCAAGTCACACGTCTGAAATACATAAAAACAGTGACTGTTATTGAAATTGCTGGTCAGCTGGTTGTTGTGTGTGTAGTTATATAACATATTTCCAAAGATGTGATCCTTCCATGTAAAGTTATCAAATTCAAATTACCATAACATTTTCTTTTTCTGATCACATTTAGTACAATAAGAACTGAAATGGGACACGGCTATGTGTTGAAACCCTTTGGGATTAGCAAGGGAAACTAGTGCTTAAAGTGATATGAAACCCAACATGATTTAAATAGAGCATGTGATTTTAAACAACTTTCCAATTTTTTTATCCAGTTTGCTTCATTCTAATGTTATCCTTTTTGAAGGAGCAGCTATGCTCTTCTGGGAGCTATCTGAATACATCTGGTGAACCAATGAAAAAGAGGCATTTTTATGCAGCCACAAATCAGCAGCTACCTCCCAGTAATGCATTACTGCTATTGTGCCTATTTAGATATGCTTTTAAACTAAGGATACAAAGAGAATGAAGCAATTTAGATAATAGAAGCAAATTGGAAAGTTGTTTAAAATCACATGCTCTGTCTGAAATTATATATATATATATATATATATATATATATATATATATATATATATATATATATATATATATAAATAGAATTTCATGTTCCTTTAAACAAATTAGAGCATTTCATTGTTCCATTAGAATGTCCATTTAAAAGGAAAAAAATCTAATTCTTACTACTGCTCTGCAATCTCTTACTAGTTTAGCGTGAGGGGACTAATGGAACATCCAAAAATTTCTGGCTGCAATTAAACAAATTGTCAAGCAACTTCTAAATGTTTTAGCGTGTAGTAAGGTCTGTGTGATAAGAAAAAATATAAACTGTAACTGCTAATTGGCAGTGATGTGATAAATGTTTTTTCTGTGATGTCCATAGACTACTAAGTGAACATTGGTAGGTGGATATTGGTAGGATTAGGACAGACCAAATGGGAAAAAAGTCAGTCCTAACTAGGTCTTTGTTAGCCAAACACAGATAACTTATAAACACTACTAAAAATTGAGCTTTTTATATGGATAGTTTAACCCTTTAAAGACCAAGGACGTACAGGGTACGGCCTATTTAAAACGGTTGTTAATGACCAGGGATGCTTCCAGATGCTTTTAGGGTATTGCAGCGATAAGCGTAAGCAATTGATGCAGAAAGGGCCACTCTGTGGCCCTCTCCACATCGGATATTGATGGTGCCGATCATTGGTTGTGTGGAAGGGATAGGAGGGAGGCGGGTGGGTAGACCATCGCTGGAGGGATCTTGAGGAGGACGGGAGGGTGTGTGAGAGGGGCAGGAGCGGGAGGGAGAGGGCGGTCGCAGTTGGGACCGCTACGCTACGGCAAATGTGAGTGGGAACGAAGGAGAGGGGGGATAAGTGTTGGGAAAGAGATCTGGGAGGGGAGTAGGGTATTGAGGGGGGCAGCTAAACTACGGAAAAATGGGTTATTAAAAAAAAAATTTAGCCTAATTTTATTACAAACTGGGTACTGGCAGACAGCTACCAGTACCTAAGATGGCTGCAAATAGGAAGAGGGGGGAGGTTAAGAGAGCTGTTTGGTTGGGGATTGTACAGGTTGGAGGGTTAGGGGGGAACCTACACTGTAGAAACTGTATATATACAATTGTGGGGTGGAGGAGGGAAGAGAGCTGTTTGAGGGAGGGTCAGGGAAGGATCAGGGGGTGGGATGTTTCAGGTGGGATGCTGATCTCTACACTAAAGATAAAATTTACCCTACAAGCTACCTAATTAACCCCTTCACTGCTGGGCATAATACAAGTGTGGTGTGCAGCGGCATTTAGCGGCCTTCTAATTACCAAAAAGCAATGCCAAAGCCATATATGTCTGCTATTTCTGAACAAAGGGGATCCCAGAGAAGCATTTACAACCATTTGTGCCATAATTGCACAAGCTGTTTGTAAATAATTTCAGTGAGAAACCTAGTTTGTGAAAAAGTAAACTTTTTTTATTTTTTATTATTTGATCGCATTTGGCAGTGAAATGGTGGCATGAAATATTCCAAAATGGGCCTATATCAATACTTTGGGTTGTCAAATAAAAAAAAAAAATATAATATAATATAATATAATATATATATATATATATATATATATATATATATATATATATATATATATATACACATACATACATACATACACACACACACACACATGTGAAGGGCTATTCAGGGATTCCTGACAGATATCAGTGTTACAATGTGACTAACACTAAATTTTAAAAAAATGGTTTGGAAATAGCAAAGTGCTACTTGTACTTATTGCCCTATAACTTGCAAAAAAAGCAAAGAACATGTAAACATTGGGTATTTCTAAACTCAGGACCAAATTTAGAAACTATTTAGCATGGGTGTTATTTGGTGGTTGTAGATGTATAACAGAATTTGGGGGTCAAATTTAGAAAAAGTGTGTGTTTTTTTCAATTTTTTCATCATATTTTATCATTTTTTTCTAGTAGATTATATAATGAAAATAATGGTATCTTTAATGGCGAGAAAAATGGTATATAATGTGTGGGTACAGTAAATGAGTAAGAGGAAAATTACAGCTAAACTTAAACACAGCAGAAATGTAAAAATAGCCCTGGTCACTAACGGTAAGAATTGAAAAACGGTGTGGTAACATACTGTAACATACAGGCCCCTACTTATTAAGCCGTCGACTTTCTTGCATTCGCTGGCACCAATACGCTCGCCTAAGATCGCCTAACATTGCTGCTGCGGACCTGAATACTTTCGCCAAAATTATCAAGAAAGCTGTCAAAAAGTCGCGCACCAAGTACGGTGCGATGAGCATCGGACTGTTGTTAAAGGGATACTGAACCCAAATTTTTTCTTTCGTGATTCCAATATAGCATGCAATTTTAAGCAACTTTCTAATTTACTTCTATTATCAAATTTTCTTCATTCTCTTGCTATCTTTATTTGAAAAAGAAGGCATCTAAGCTAAGGAGCCAGCACATTTTTGGTTCAGACCATGGACAGCACTTGTTTATTGGTTCTGTCCAATCAGCAAGGACAACCCAGGTTGTTCACCAAAAATAAACATAACAAGAGAATGAAGCAAATTTAATAATAGGAGTAAATTAGAAAGTTGCTTAAAATTGCATGCTCTGAATCACAAAAGAAAAAATTTGGGTTCAGTGTCCCTTTAACTAACAGTCATCGATCTCGCTGCTCATCGACTTATTCGCAGCTTTCTTGCTACCTTGTCACTAAGCACTCACACTATACTATACTGTTTTATCCCCTATACCGCCGCTCCCAGAGCCCACCGCAACAAAATAAAGTTATTAACCCCTAAACCGCCACTCCCGGAGCCCACCGCCACCTACATTATATGTATTAACCCCTAAACTGGCGCTCCCGGACCCCGCCGCAACTAAATAAAATGTTTAACCCCTAAACCGCCACTCCCTACACCGCTGCCACCTACATTAAATTTATTAACCCCTAATCTCCCGCCCTCAACGTCACCCCCACTATATAAAATGTATTAACCCCAAAACCTAAGTCTAACCCTAACACTCACTAACTTAAATATAATTTAAATTAATCTAAATAAATTATTCCTATTTAAAACTAAATACTTACCTATAAATAGGATTTTTCCTACCTTAATTCCGATTGGCTGATAGAATTCTATCAGCCAATCGGAATTCAAGGGACGCCATCTTGGATGTCGTCATTTAAAGGAATATTCATTCGTCAGTTAGTTGTAGGTCTGGATGGATGCTCCGCGTCGGATGTCTTCAAGATGGAGCCGCTCCTCGCCGGATGGATGAAGATAGAAGATGCCGCCTGGATGAAGACTTCTGCCCGTCCCGAGGTCCTCTTCTGCCCGGATCGGATGAAGACTTCTGCCCCTCTGGAGGACCACTTGTGCCCGGCTGGGTGAAGACGTCTCAAGGTAGGGTGATCTTCAAGGGGGTAGTGTTAGGTTTTATAAAGGGGGGATTGGGTGGGTTTTAGAGTAGGGTTGGGTGTGTGGGTGGTGGGTTGTAATGTTGGGGGGTATTGTATTTTTTTTTTTACAGGTAATAGAGCAATGCCCCGCAAAAGGACCTTTTAAGGTCTATTTGTAATTGAGTATAGGGTAGGGCTTTTTATTATTTTGGGGGGCTTTTTTATTTTATTAGGGGGATTAGATTAGGTGTAATTAGTTTAAAATTCTTGTAATTATTTTATTATTTTCTGTAATTTAGTGTTTTTTTTTGTACTTTTGTTTATTTTATTTAATTGTAATTAATTTATTTTAATTTAGGTAATTTAATTATAGTGTAGTGTTAGGTTTATTTGTAACTTAGGTTAGGATTTATTTTACAGGTACTTTTGTATTTATTTTAGCTAGGTAATTATTAAATAGTTAATAACTATTTAATAAATATTGTACCTAGTTAAAATAAATACAAACTTGCGTGAAAAATAAACCCTAAGCTAGCTACAATGTAACTATTAGTTATATTGTAGCTAGCTTAGGGTTTATTTTATAGGTATTTAGTTTTAAATAGGAATAATTTAGTTAATGCTAGGAATATTTATTTAGACTTATTTAAATTATCTTTAAGTTAGGGGGTGTTAGGGTTAGACTTAGGTTTAGGGGTTAATAAAAAGGGAAAGTGGTGCCCAAGCGCTAAGATCTGTCCTGTAGCCGTACACAAAAAGGGGTCCTAACTAACCCCCTGGGTGTGAAAGGATCAGAAGAAAGGGAAATGTACAGTGCCCCAAGGACTTAATATGTAACATTGAAAGTGGATGTAAAAATGAGTGACAACGGTGTTTACTTGTATAAGGACAAATGGCAATACAATAAAATCAATACAATGAATAAAATATAGTACAATAGATTAAAAACTCATGGATCCATGGTATAGCAATATAACAATTAAAATAATATTCTGATGACAATAAAATCTGACTGAAATGGTATATGAACAATCTGAGGGACCTGTAAATTAATTAAGGTGTGCAATTGCTTGCAGGGACCAACAGAGAGTTATGTCCAGATCTAAATGCAATGGATAATGTGATATTGAAAAAACTCTTGAAAGTGAAAAGAAATTTTGAAAAATGATGATGCGAAAAAGGTTATGATGTGATAAAATCAAAAAATATACGTTAGTATGAAAAAATATGAAAAAATATATATATAAAAATATAATGAGTGAAAAAATCTGTCCAAAAAAAACAGTCAAAAATGCACATAAATGGTGATGGTACCATGATAGTGAAGTATGATGCTCAAAGAAAAATCAACAATTTGTAATCCAATATGAAAAAGTCAAATAAAGGAAACCTGAAGTTTTGAAAGTGAGGGTCTGTCTGGAACTCCTGGGCGAATCCCTGATCTGCGACCAATTGCAAACTAATATCCTGGAATGTCCCTGTAAAAAATATGTAACATAGCATAATATGTCCACAATAAAATAATACTTCTTGAAATAATTCTTACCAGTAGGTCAACGCGTTTCGGCCCTGTAACACAGGCCTTTCTCAAGACTCAAGGATATTAGTTTGCAATTGGTCGCAGATCAGGGATTCACCCAGGAATTCCAGACAGACCCTCACTTTCAACAATTCAGGTTTCCTTTATTTGACTTTCATATTGGATTACAAATTGTTGATTTTTCTTTGAGCATCATACTTCACTATCATGGTACCATCATCACCATATGTGTGCATTTTTGACTGATTTTATTCACTGAATTTTTCACTCATTTTTTCACTCATTACATTTTTATATATATATTTTTTTCATACTAACGTATAATTTTTGATTTTATCACATCACCTTTTTTCCATCATCATTTTTCAAAATTTCTTTTCACTTTCAAGAGAGTTTTTTCCATATCACGTTATCCATTGCACTTAGATCTAGACATAACTCTCCATTGGTCCCTGCAAGCAATTGCACACCTTAATTAATTTACAGGTCCCTCAGATTGTTCATATACCATGTCAGTCAGATTTTATTGTCATCAGATTATTATTTTAATTGTTATATTGCTATACCATGGATCCATGAGTTTTTTTTTATCTATTGTACTGTATTTTATTCATTGTATTGATTTTATTGTATTGTGATTTTATTGTATTGCCATTTGTCCTTATACAAGTAAACACAGTTGTCACACTCATTTTTACATCCACTTTCAATGTTACATATTATTATTTAAATCAGTCCTTAGCCATAGGCGCTGTACATTTCCCTTTCTTCTGATCCTTAGGGGCTAATAAATTTAATGTAGGTGGCGGCGGCGTCTGGAAGTGGCGTTTCAGGGGTTAATAAGTATAATGTAGATGGCGGCGGTGTAGGGGGGCAGCTTAGGGGTTAAACACTTTATTAGAGTTGCGGTGGGCTCCGGGAGTGGCGGTTTAGGGGTTAATACATTTATTACAGTTGCAGCGGTATAGGGGGGCAAATTAGGGGTTAATAAGTTTAATGTAGGTGACGGCAGGCTCCGGGAGCGGCGGTTTAGGGGTTAAACACTTTATTTAGTTGCAGCGGTGTGGGGGGGCAGATTAGGGGTGTTTAGACTCGGGGTACATGTTAGGGTGTTAGGTGTAGAAACTACCATAGGAATCAATGGGATATCGGGCAGCAGCGAACATGAGCTTTCGCTGCTGTCAGACTCCCATTGATTCCTATGGCATCCGCCGCCTCCAGGGCGGCGGATTGAAAACCAGGTACGCTGGGCCGGAATAGTGGGGAGCGTAAATGGTAGTTTTTTGATAACTTCCAAAAGTAGTCAGATTGTGCCGAACTTGCGTTCGGAACATCTGTAGTGATGTAACCATCGATCTGTGTCGGACTGAGTCCGCCGGATCATATGTTACGTCACTAAATTCTACTTTTGCCGGTCTGTAGGGTTTGATAACTACGGCGAATCAGACTCGCCACAAATAAGCTGCGGAATTCCAGCGTTTTTGCGGTTTACAGCTTGATAAATAGAGGCCACAGTCTCCCTTTCTCAGTCTCTCTCTCTCGCTCTTTATCTCTCTCTCGTTTACATTTTATGTAGAATTGGCACAGAATCACATTAATAGGTAAACACATACCAAAATAAGTCATTAGACATAATAACACTGTAAACCTAAAGATAAAAATATGTTTATTCTGAAATAGCCTGTTGTTAATTGATATTGCAGAGATAGAATTGTATAGATGGTAACCTTTTGTACATATAACATTTAGCTTTTACAAGTTCCTTTTGAAAGATGATAATAGAAGTCAGTAGAAATGAACATTAACAACTTGGCTTCTATTTCCAAAGCAGTAAAAATGTGATTGCTGACCTCCAGCACTATAAGAGTACGCAGTAAAAATTGACAATTTAATTTACAAAACAGGCATCACTGTAGTACAAGTACTTGGTGCATTTGCTGTGTAAGAATAATCACTGATTGGTTTGCCCTGGATAGAGAAATGTAATACAATCCAACATTTAATTTACAAATAGACATATTTCAAATCAATGCCTCTGTATTTCATTAGGTCTTGGAATATGCTAGAATTTTATAGGTTGTAATAACTTTTACAAGATGAGCATGAAAATTATATTTGAGCTATCAGCAAGAGAAATGGACGTTTAGGAATTGCAGTTTGCAGAAGAGATTTTGATCTCTCTTAACCTCATACTGATTCTCTGATTGCTTTGATCTTAGAAGTTTCATGTATTTAGTACTTGTGTATAAATGTATGTACAAAAATAATTAAGGTTAAGAATAAAAGAATAAAAGAGCTTGATATAGAGTCATAGCCATGTTGGTTACTTTATATAGACCATTTAAAGGGACACTAAAGTAAAAAGGAAACAAATAAATAATTTAGTTAGAACACACAAATATAAATACATTTCCCATTTACTTGTAAATTAGCTTTTTTTTGTCATGTTAACCTTTCTTTAACAGTAAACCTAGGTAGGCTCATAGGACCTCAGGAGCACGCACTTGTCTTCAACACGCTAAGGCAGCAGTGTTTGCAATCAGGGTGGATAAAAATTAATTATATAAAAATATATACAGGGAGTGCAGAATTATTAGGCAAATGAGTATTTTGACCACATTATCCTCTTTATGCATGTTGTCTTACTCCAAGCTGTATAGGCTCGAAAGCCTACTACCAATTAAGCATATTAGGTGATGTGCATCTGTGTAATGAGAAGGGGTGTGGTCTAATGACATCAACACCCTATATCAGGTGTGCATAATTATTAGGCAACTTCCTTTCCTTTGGCAAAATGGGTCAAAAGAAGGACTTGACAGGCTCAGAAAAGTCAAAAATAGTGAGATATCTTGCAGAGGGATGCAGCACTCTTAAAATTGCAAAGCTTCTGAAGCGTGATCATCGAACTATCAAGCGTTTCATTCAAAATAGTCAACAGGGTCGCAAGAAGCGTGTGGAAAAACCAAGGCGCAAAATAACTGCCCATGAACTGAGAAAAGTCAAGCGTGCAGCTGCCAAGATGCCACATTTCAGAGCTGCAACATCACTGGAGTGCCCAAAAGCACAAGGTGTGCAATACTCAGAGACATGGCCAAGGTAAGAAAGGCTGAAAGACGACCACCACTGAACAAGACACACAAGCTGAAACGTCAAGACTGGGCCAAGAAATATCTCAAGACTGATTTTTCTAAGGTTTTATGGACTGATTAAATGAGAGTGAGTCTTGATGGGCCAGATGGATGGGCCCGTGGCTGGATTGGTAAAGGGCAGAGAGCTCCAGTCCGACTCAGAAGCCAGCAAGGTGGAGGTGGAGTACTGGTTTGGGCTGGTATCATCAAAGATGAGCTTGTGGGGCCTTTTCGGGTTGAGGATAGAGTCAAGCTCAACTCCCAGTCCTACTGCCAGTTTCTGGAAGACACCTTCTTCAAGCAGTGGTACAGGAAGAAGTCTGCATCCTTCAAGAAAAACATGATTTTCATGCAGGACAATGCTCCATCACACGCGTCCAAGTACTCCACAGCGTGGCTGGCAAGAAAGGGTATAAAAGAAGAAAATCTAATGACATGGCCTCCTTGTTCACCTGATCTGAACCCCATTGAGAACCTGTGGTCCATCATCAAATGTGAGATTTACAAGGAGGGAAAACAGTACACCTCTCTGAACAGTGTCTGGGAGGCTGTGGTTGCTGCTGCACGCAATGTTGATGGTGAACAGATCAAAACACTGACAGAATCCATGGATGGCAGGCTTTTGAGTGTCCTTGCAAAGAAAGGTGGCTATATTGGTCACTGATTTGTTTTTGTTTTGTTTTTGAATGTCAGAAATGTATATTTGTGAATGTTGAGATGTTATATTGGTTTCACTGGTAAAAATAAATAATTGAAATGGGTATATATTTGTTTTTTGTTAAGTTGCCTAATAATTATGCACAGTAATAGTCACCTGCACACACAGATATCCCCCTAAATTAGCTATAACTAAAAACAAACTAAAAACTACTTCCAAAACTATTCAGCTTTGATATTAATGAGTTTTTTGGGTTCATTGAGAACATGGTTGTTGTTCAATAATAAAATGAATCCTCAAAAATACAACTTGCCTAATAATTCTGCACTCCCTGTAGGATTTTTTTTTTATTTAAATCTTTTTTATAAAATGCTTTGAGGAAAAATCTATTTATTTAAGATACATTATAATCTAAAGGTTATTCATTCAAAAATTGATTCATTTTTAATTATATAGCAAGATGTTGTATATTAATGGCTATAATGTTTAATTGTTATTTATTTTTTGGTAAATTAATTCTATTAACCCATTCACAATGTTATGCTCTCCCAGAGGTTTCTGTCAGATTATTTTGGTCAATTTTTCTATCTCATAATAATACTATCACATATTATTGGTTTCGTAGTTATAGAATAAACATACAGAGTTGAGAAATAGAACTTAAAAGGGACATTATCATGAAAGAAAACTTTAAGGTTTCAGATAGAGCATAGAATTTTCAGATTTACGTCTGAAAATTTGCTTCATTCTCTTGGTATCATTTGTTGAAGGAGAGCAATACTCCACTGGGTCCTAGCTGAACACAGTTTGTAGGGGTTGAAGTTGGCGGGTGTGGGGTGTTAGAAAACGAAGCACTGAAAAGTGCGTTTACATTACGGTCTATAGGGCACTGTGTTATCCCTGTATGTATGTGTATATATATATATATATATATATATATATATATATATATATATATATATATATATATATGTGTGTGAGTGTGTTAATATGTGTATATAACACATAAATATATATATCTGTATATTCATATATTTACATTTTCTGCCCATCACTGCACGAGTTACCACCTTCACTGCGCTAGGTTATCATGCTGTGTCCCATTTGAGCCTATGGAAAGCTTCCATGCAATGTGAAGTCGTGTTAGTATTACAACTTACTTGTAATACCAGCGCACATTTGTGTGCGCTGGTATTACTGAGTTGAGCGCAAATATCTTGCGGAAGCGATTTTTTTCTGCTCCACTCATAATCTGGCATTTAACGTCTACTGAAGTATGTTACTTTGTTTTAGTTAATAGAATTTCTAATGGTTTATTCACTGGTCATGCAAGTAAAGAAAAAGTATTTGAAATAGATAACCCTGATATCATATGTAGAATAATCTAATCAAGCCATTAAAAAGTATTTGGAATAGCGAGGCATCCTTGCGTTTGATAGATATGTATGTGTGTGTAGTAAAATTAAACTATTAGGAGGCAGACATGTTTTTTAGATTCATTATTCCCAGGATTTGTTGAACATCAGCAGCACAAAGGAAAAAAAAATATGTGAATAGAACAGCAATGTATATTATCTAGAAAAATGTTTAGCATTTCAATAATAGATAGCAAGGTAGAACATTAGTTTTAACAAGCGCAACTTTCCCGACTGCATTTAAATCCCATTTAGAATTGTTTTATATAATAGCACTTAGAATTCTAAAAAATGCCAGACAGAATATTATTCCTATTGATTCAAGATATAAAGCACTGAAAAGTTATTTTAATTCATTACGTTTGGGATAGGAAAAGAGGAGAAACTTTAAAGGAAGATTAATACAAATGTGAGATTCTCTCTCATGCGTTTCTTCAAATTTCCATGGTAATCTGTAAATAGAATGCTGGCCTTGTGAAGAATATTTCTAAGCAGACACTAATTTGCATATATGATGGGATCACAAAAACATCAATTATTGTAGTTGTTAATATTATTTGCAAAGTGCAGTCAAATTCCTTAGTTCTGGTTACATCAGATGGGGTAAATACAGTATTAACTCTGATTCAAGGTAAAAAACATATATAAAAAAGGGTAAAGCAAGCAAGTGCATTTATTATACTGATTTGATCATATGTTTATGTGTTAATCTCAGCAAAGGGGCTAAACACAGTCAAAGTCACTCACCCAAACATCCCCATGCCTTTTCAGATAATAATGCAGCTTGCGATTGGATCACGTGCCACTGTTGATGTTTATCTGGAGCGACACAGAAACGTGACTTACTTTGTAGGGGTTAATCTAATCACATTGTAGGGTCCCTAGTGCTAAACTTACACGTTTTAATGATTAAGCTGGTCATTTTTGCACTATTATGTCCGTTTAAGGTGTAACTCCCCCAATGTCACCTTGTGCATGTGTGATGACATTACAGGAAAAAAGAAAGTCCCAGCTGGAGCAGGGATTTCTTTATTAGTGAGGGCTTTTAAAAGTCCATATCTCAGCCTCCAAATTTAGTATAGAGTCAAGAGAGCCATTATTTAAAAGAGAGCGATTATACCTTGCAGCAGCACTTACAGGACCATGAAACTTTCAAAAACGCATAAAATGTTTCATTATTGCAAGTGAAACATTATTGCAATATGCATTCATTATTTATTTTGCAGCATTTTGTTATAAAATACATCTAAAAACGTGTTTGTTTCACTTTCTCCCAAGGAGGCTTGGGTTAATACTTTCAGGCAAGTTATGCAAGCTTGTGTTTACTTTTCCTTCCCTCCCTATGCTTCTATGGTGTCACATGCTTTTAAAAGGTGTATTATCAGTTTTGCATCAACAATCATGATAGGCAATTCATTCGTTGCAATAGTAACTAAGTTGAATTAGTGCTAAACCACCTTAAGGGAATACAAGAGGGCAGACTCCCCCAGTCTGCACATGTGCAAACAAAGATTGTGCTATATTTTAATATTAGTTTGTGATTTTTTTAGCAGGGGTTGTTCTGTTCTGGGGGAGACGGAAATCAGTGAAAAGAATAAGCATAAAGCAATATACTAATTTGACAGAATAAAACTGCAGTTTTCAATGCAAAATTATTCTTATATATGAATGTTCATAATCATGTAATTTACAATTTGTGTCCCTTTAAACCCTTAAAGTGAAAGTCAATCCTAGCGTTTTACAAATGCTAGGATTGACTATTGAAACAAATAAAGGGGACTTTCATTCATGAAGTATAATATACTTCATGTAGAAAACTCCTTTATTTGTTTCAATCGATAGTCGTTTTTAGCTGCTACAGCAGTCCACAGCTAAAAAAATGTTTTTGCTAAGAGGTGACGTTTTCATGGGCGCCAAGCCGGATCTACCGCACGGCTATTGGCTAAGAGGTGAAAATGTCACCTCTTAGCAAAAAAATGTTTAAGCCGTGGGCTGCTGTAGCAGCTAAAAACAGTCATCGATTGAAAAAAAAAAAAATAGAGGAGATTTCTACATGAAGTATCTTATACTTCATGAATGTATGTCCCCTTTATTTGTTTCAATAATCAATCCTAGCGTTTGTAAATGTTTTCCTCTTACTCATTTACTGTACCCACACATATTATCTACCGTTGTTCTCGCCATTAAATGGACTTTCTAAAGATACCATTATTTTCATCATATTTTATAATTTACTATAAATTTGTTTAGAAAATATGATTATTATTATTATTATTGGTTATTTGTAGAGCGCCAACAGATTCCGCAGCGCTATTAACAAAAGGCAGAGTACAAAAAAAAAACAGTTATAGAGATCAAATGGGTAGAGGGCCCTTCCAAGAGTGGCACTGTTGTAGTCAGCTCTTGAGAAGGTGATCAACAAACAGCTGGACTGTTAAGCTTACATGCTAGGGGGTTCAGGGGATAGCAATGGAGGAGAGGAACTGGTATAAAGTAAGTTTAGCGTAGGTTGTATGCATCCCTGAACAGTGGAGTCTTTAGGGAGCACTTGAAGCTTTTAAAACTAGAAGAGAGTCTTGTGGAGCGAGGCAGAGAGTTCCACAAGATGGGAGCCAGTCTGGAGAAGTCCGGTAAACGGGAGTGTGATGAGGTGAAGAGAGGAGGAGAGTAGGAGGTCCTGAGCAGAGCGAAGGGGACGGGAGGGAGAGAATCTTGAGACAAGGTCTGCGATATAGGGGGGAGCAGTGCAGTTGATGGTTTTGTTTGTCAGAGTGAGAATTTTGTGTTTGATCCTAGAGGCAAGAGGAAGCCAGTGAAGAGATTGGCAGGGAGGTGCAGCAGATGAAGAGTGACTTGTAAGGAATATGAGTCTGGCAGAGACATTCATTAAGGATTGTAAAGGAGCTAGGCGGTAGGTGGGGAGACCAGAGAGAACAGAGTTGCAGTAATCAAGGCGGGAGAGGATGAGAGAGTGGATTAAAATCTTAGTTGTGTCTTGTGTAAGGAAGTGTCTAATTTTAGAGATGTTTTTAAGGTGGAAGCAGCAGGCTTTAGCCAAAGACTGAATGTGAGGAGTGAAAGAAAGATCTGAGTCAAATGTGACCCCGAGACATCGGGCATGCGGGGTAGGGGTAATGATGGAGTTGTCAACAGTTATAGAGAGATTGGGGGTGGAGAGTTTTGAAGAAGGGGGGAAAATAAGGAGCTCAGTTTTGGAGAGATTTAGCTTGAGGTAGTGAGAGGACATCCAGTTGGAGATGTGAGAAAGACAGTTAGTGACACGGGTTAGCAAGGAAGGAGAAAGGTCTGGTGCAGAGAAGTAGATTTGGGTGTCGTCGGCATACAAATGATATTGTAAACCATGGGACTTTATTAGGGAACCTAGTGATGGCGTGTAGATTGAGAAGAGAAGGGGACCGAGGACAGAGCCTTGCGGTACTCCGACTGAAAGTGGTGACGGGGCAGAGGAGGCCCCAGAGAAGGCTACACTAAAGGTACGGTTTGACAAGTAGGAAGAGAGCCACGAGAGGGCTGTGTCACATATGCCGAAGGATTGGAGGGTTTGGAGCAAGAGAGGGTGGTCAACAGTGTCAAAGGTTGCGGACAGATCAAGGAGAATAAGCAGAGAAAAGTGGCCTTTTGATTTTGCTGTAAGTAGGTAGTTGGTAACCTTAACAATTGCTGTTTCTGTGGAGTGATGGGGAAGAAATTGTGATTGCAATGGGTCAAGGAGGGAGTTTTTTGTAAGGAGATGGGAAAGGCGTGCATAAGCTAGTTTTTTGAGAAGCTTTGATGCAAGAGGGAGGTGGGAAATAGGGCGGTAGTTGGATGGGGAGGTAGGATCAAGGGAAGGTTTTTTGAGGATAGGTGTGACCAGTGCATGTTTCAGCGATGAGGGAAATATACCGGTGCTGAAGGAGAGGTTGAAAGTGTGTGTGAGTATAGGGGTAAGGGTGGCAGAGAGGGAGGGGAGTAGCTGTGAGGGGATAGGGTCAAGGGGACAGCGCAGTATAAGTGCCGAAACTTCTTCCTCAGTAACAGGGGAGAATGAGCTAAGTTTAAGGTTATGTGGGTTGTGGTTGATTGAGAGCATTTGAGGGGGTGAGAGAATGGAATTATGTTGAGAGCTGATTTAATTTCTGATGGAGTTGATTTTGTTATTGAAGTGGTTGGCAAAGTCTTGAGCTGACAGAGAAGTTGTATTAGGAGGTGGGGGAGGGCGGAGAAGAGTATTGAAAGTGGAGAACAAACGTTTTGGGTTTGAAGAAAGATTAGAGATAAGAGTAGAGAAGTAGTGTTGCTTATGGAAATTAAGGGCAGAGTAGTAGGAGGTCAAGATAAATTTGTAGTGTTGAAAATCAGCTGAACTCCTAGATTTTCTCCAGTGCCGCTCAGCAGTACGGGAACATCTGCGTAGGTATCGTGTCAGAGGAGTATGCCAGGGCTGAGGATGAGTGTTTGATTTCCGAGCTATGGTAAGAGGGGCGAGATTGTCAAGGACGGATGTAATGGTGGAATTATAGTGGCAGATAGATTGGTCAGGGCATGAAAAGGAGGAGAAGGATGAGAGGAGAGGTTTGATGGAATTAGAAAGCTGTTGATCTAATGATGTAATGCTTCTGTGAAGTTTGGTGTGAGGAGCAGAAGGAGGGAGAGTTGTAGGAAGGGATGATATGTTGCAAGTAAGGAGATGGTCAGAAAGAGGAAAGGGGGAGTTTGTGAAGTTTGAGAGGGTGCATCGATAGCTAAAGATCAGGTAATGGGAGTGACCATCTTTGTGAGTGGGAGAATCAGTCCATTGTGACAAACCAAAAGAGGAAGTGAGTTGCAGAAGTTGTTTTGCAGAGGAGGCAGTGGGATTGTCAAGAGGGATGTTGAAGTCAGCAAGAATGAGGGAAGGGGTGTCTGAGGAAAGGAAATAAGGTAGCCATGCAGCCAAGTGATCTAGAAATTGAGTTGAGGAGCCAGGAGGACGGTATATGACTGTGACACGTATAGAAAGAGGAGAGAATAAGCGAATCATGTGGGTTTCGAATGAAGAGAATGTGAGGGAAGAGATGGGATGTATTTGTTGAAAGGTGCTACGAGAGGAAAGTAAAAACATAATTTATGCTTACCTGATAAATTCCTTTCTCCTGTAGTGTAGTCAGTCCACGGGTCATCCATTACTTATGGGATTATATCTCCTCCCTAACAGGAAGTGCAAGAGGATCACCCAAGCAGAGCTGCTATATAGCTCCTCCCCTCTACATCATACCCAGTCATTCGACCGAAACCAAACGAGAAAGGAGAAACTATAGGGTGCAGTGGTGACTGGAGTTTAATTTAAAATTTAGACCTGCCGTAAAAACAGGGCGGGCCGTGGACTGACTACACTACAGGAGAAAGGAATTTATCAGGTAAGCATAAATTATGTTTTCTCCTGTTAAGTGTAGTCAGTCCACGGGTCATCCATTACTTATGGGATACCAATACCAAAGCTAAAAGTACACGGATGACGGGAGGGACAGGCAGGACCTTTACACGGAAGGAACCACTGCCTGAAGAACCTTTCTCCCAAAAACAGCCTCCGAAGAAGCAAAAGTGTCAAATTTGTAAAATTTTGAAAAGGTGTGAAGTGAAGACCAAGTTGCAGCCTTGCAAATCTGTTCAACAGAGGCCTCATTTTTAAAGGCCCAAGTGGAAGCCACAGCTCTGGTAGAATGAGCTGTAATTCTTTCAGGAGGCTGCTGTCCAGCAGTCTCATAGGCTAAACGTATTATGCTACTAAGCCAGAAGGAGAGAGAGGTAGCCGAAGCCTTTTGACCTCTCCTTTGTCCAGAATAAACGACAAACAGGGAAGAAGTTTGTCGAAAATCTTTAGTTGCCTGCAAATAAAATTTCAGGGCACGGACGACGTCCAGATTGTGCAGGAGTTGTTCCTTCTTTGAGGAAGGGTTAGGGCACAATGAAGGAACAACAATCTCTTGATTGATATTCCTGTTAGTGACTACCTTAGGTAAGAACCCAGGTTTAGTACGCAGAACTACCTTGTCTGAATGAAAAATCAGATAAGGAGAATCACAATGTAAGGCCGATAACTCAGAGACTCTTCGAGCCGAGGAAATAGCCATTAAGAACAGAACTTTCAAAGATAACAGCTTGATATCAATGGAATGAAGGGGTTCAAACGGAACACCCTGTAAAACGTTAAGAACTAAGTTTAAGCTCCATGGCGGAGCAACAGTTTTAAACACAGGCTTAATCCTGGCCAAAGCCTGACAAAAAGCCTGAACGTCTGGAACTTCTGACAGACGCTTGTGTAAAAGGATGGACAGAGCTGAGATCTGTCCCTTTAACGAACTAGCAGATAAACCCTTTTCTAAACCTTCTTGTAGAAAAGACAATATCCTAGGAATCCTAACCTTACTCCATGAGTAACTCTTGGATTCGCACCAATGCAAGTATTTACGCCATATTTTATGGTAAATTTTCCTGGTAACAGGTTTCCTAGCCTGTATTAAGGTATCAATCACTGACTCCGAGAATCCACGCTTTGATAGAATCAAGCGTTCAATCTCCATGCAGTCAGCCTCAGAGAAATTAGATTTGGATGTTTGAAAGGACCCTGAACCAGAAGGTCCTGTCTCAGAGGCAGAGACCATGGTGGACAGGACGACATGTCCACTAGATCTGCATACCAGGTCCTGCGTGGCCACGCAGGCGCTATTAGAATCACTGATGCTCTCTCCTGTTTGATCCTGGCAATCAGACGAGGAAGCATCGGGAAAGGTGGAAACACATAAGCCATGTTGAAGACCCAAGGTGCTGTCAGAGCATCTATCAGAACTGCTCCCGGGTCCCTGGACCTGGATCCGTAACAAGGAAGCTTGGCGTTCTGGCGAGACGCCATGAGATCCAGATCTGGTTTGCCCCAACGCCGAAGCAGTTGGGCAAATACCTCCGGGTGAAGTTCCCACTCCCCCGGATGAAAAGTCTGGCGACTTAGGAAATCCGCCTCCCAGTTCTCCACGCCTGGGATGTGGATCGCTGACAGGTGGCAAGAGTGAGACTCTGCCCAGCGAATTATCTTTGAGACTTCCATCATCGCTAGGGAACTCCTTGTCCCTCCCTGATGGTTGATGTAAGCCACAGTCGTGATGTTGTCCGACTGAAACCTGATGAACCTCAGAGTTGCTAACTGAGGCCAAGCCAGAAGAGCATTGAGAACTGCTCTTAATTCCAGAATGTTTATTGGAAGGAGACTCTCCTCCTGAGTCCATGATCCCTGAGCCTTCAGGGAATTCCAGACAGCGCCCCAACCTAGTAGGCTGGCGTCTGTTGTTACAATCGTCCAATCTGGCCTGCTGAAGGGCATCCCCCTGGACAGATGTGGCCGAGAAAGCCACCATAGAAGAGAATCTCTGGTCTCTTGATCCAGATTCAGCATAGGGGACAAATCTGAGTAATCCCCATTCCACTGACTTAGCATGCACAATTGTAGTGGTCTGAGATGCAGGCGTGGAAAAGGTACTATGTCCATTGCCGCTACCATTAAGCCGATTACCTCCATGCATTGAGCCACTGACGGGTGTTGAATGGAATGAAGGACACGGCAAGCATTTAGAAGTTGTGTTAACCTGTCTTCTGTCAGGTAAATTTTCATTTCTACAGAATCTATAAGAGTCCCCAAGAAGGGAACTCTTGTGAGTGGCAATAGAGAACTCTTTTCTACGTTCACCTTCCACCCATGCAACCTTAGAAATGCCAGAACCAACTCTGTATGAGACTTGGCAGTCTGGAAACTTGACGCTTGTATCAGAATGTCGTCTAGGTATGGAGCTACCGAAATTCCTCGTGGTCTTAGTACCGCCAGAAGAGAGCCCAGAACCTTTGTAAAGATTCTTGGAGCCGTGGCTAACCCGAAGGGAAGAGCTACAAACTGGTAATGCCTGTTTAGGAAGGCAAACCTTAGCTACCGATAATGATCCTTGTGAATCGGTATGTGAAGGTAGGCATCCTTTAAATCCACTGTGGTCATGTACTGACCCTTTTGGATCATAGGTAAGATTGTCCGAATAGTTTCCATTTTGAACGATGGAACTCTTAGGAATTTGTTTAGGATTTTTAAGTCCAAGATTGGTCTGAAGGTTCCCTCTTTTTTGGGAACCACAAACAGATTTGAGTAAAACCCTTGTCCGTGTTCCGACCGCGGAACTGGGTGGATCACTCCCATTAGTAAAAGGTCTTGTACACAGCGTAGAAACGCATCTTTCTTTATCTGGTTTGCTGACAACCTTGAAAGATGAAATCTCCCTTTTGGAGGAGAAGCTTTGAAGTCCAGAAGATATCCCTGAGATATGATCTCTAACGCCCAGGGATCCTGGACATCTCTTGCCCAAGCCTGGGCGAAGAGAGAAAGTCTGCCCCCCACTAGATCCGTTTCCGGATCGGGGGCCCTCACTTCATGCTGACTTAGTGCCCTTGTTCCAGGACTGGTTAGGTTTCCAGCCCTGTCTGTAGAGAGCAACAGTTCCTTCCTGTTTTGGAGCGGAGGAAGTTGATGCTGCTCCTGCCTTGAAGTTACGAAAGGCACGAAAATTCGACTGTCTAGCCCTTGGTTTGGCTCTGTCTTGAGGCAGGGCATGGCCCTTACCTCCAGTAATGTCAGCGATAATTTCTTTCAAACCGGGCCCGAATAATGTCTGCCCTTTGAAAGGTATGTTAAGCAATTTAGATTTAGAAGTCACATCGGCTGACCAGGATTTAAGCCACAGCGCTCTGCGCGCTTGAATGGCGAATCCGGAATTCTTAGCCGTAAGTTTAGTTAAGTGTACTACGGCATCGGAAATAAATGAATTAGCAAGCTTAAGGACTCTAAGCTTGTCTGTAATCTCATCCAATGTAGCTGAGCTAATGGTCTCTTCCAGAGACTCAAACCAGAATGCCGCCGCAGCCGTTACAGGCGCAATGCATGCAAGGGGTTGTAATATAAAACCTTGTTGAACAAACATTTTCTTAAGGTAACCCTCTAACTTTTTATCCATTGTATCTGAAAAAGCACAGCCCCGTGTGGTGGCGTCTATTGGAAACATTTTTCTAAATATAGGAGGGGGTGAAAAAGGCACACCGGGTCTATCCCACTCCTTGTTAACAATTTCTGTAAGCCTTTTAGGTATAGGAAAAACGTCAGTACCGCAAAATATTTATCCAGCCTACATATTTTCTCTGGAATTGCAACCGTGTTACAATCATTCAGAGCCGCTAATACCTCCCCTAGCAATACACGGAGGTTCTCAAGCTTAAATTTAAAATTTGAAATGTCTGAGTCCAGTTTACTTGGATCAGATCCGTCACCCACAGAATGAAGCTCTCCGTCCTGCAAATTGTGACGCAGTATCAGACATGGCTCTATTATTATCAGCGCACTCTGTTCTCACCCCAGAGTGGTCGCGTTTACCCCTAAATTCTGGCAATTTAGATAATACTTCAGTCATAACATTAGCCATGTCTTGCAAAGTGATTTGTATGGGCCGCCCTGATGTACTTGGCGCCACAATATCACGCACCTCCTGAGCGGGAGACGAAGGTACTGACACGTGAGGAGAGTTAGTCGGCATAACTTCCCCCTCGTTGTCTGGTGAAATTTTCTTTACATGTACAGATTGGCTTTTATTTAAAGTAGCATCAATGCAATTAGTACACATATTTCTATTGGGCTCCACATTGGCCTTTAAACATATTGCACAAAGAGATTCCTCTGTGTCAGACATGTTTAAACAAACTAGCAATGAAACTAGCAAGCTTGGAAAATACTTTTCAAATAAATTTACAAGCAATATAAAAAACGTTACTGTGCCTTTAAGAAGCACAAAGAAACTGTCACAGTTGAAATAACAATGAACCAAATTAGTTATAGCAACCAAATTTTCACAGTAAATGCATTAAGTTAGCAAAGGATTGCACCCACCAGCAAATGGATGATTAACCCCTTAGTACCAAAAAAAAACGGATAACAGATTAATATAAACGTTTTATCACAGTCAAAAGCACAGTCTCACAGGTCTGCTGTGAGTGATTACCTCCCTCAAAACTAGTTTTGGAGACCCCTGGGCTCTGTAGAGACGTCCTGGATCATGGAGGAAGAAATAGGAAGACTGTGACTGAATTTTTACTGCGCAATAAAGCGCCAAAATAGGCCCCTCCCACTCATATTACATCAGTGGGGAAGCTCAGTAAACTGAATTTATTCATAAATAAACGACAGCCATGTGGAAAAATAATGCCCAAAAAGTTTTATCACCAAGTACCTCAGAGAAAAACGATTAACATGCCAGTAAACGTTTTAAAAATAAAATTATGAAATTATATTAATAAGCCTGCTGCTAGTCGCTTACACTGCAGTGGGGGCTCAAATATAAGTTAAATGTATACAGTATTTTCTTAGTGAAGTTCCATTCCCCAGAAATACCTCAGTGTAAACATACATACATATCAGCCTGATACCAGTCGCTACTACTGCATTTAAGGCTGCACTTACATTATATCGGTATTAGCAGTATTTTCTCAGTCAATTCCATTCCATAGAAAATAATATACTGCAACATACCTCCTTGCAGGTGAACCCTGCCCGCTGTCCCCTGTTCTGAAGTTACCTCACTCCTCAGAATGGCCGAGAACAGCAAATGGATCTTAGTTACGACCGCTAAGATCATACACAAACTCAGGTAGATTCTTCTTCTAATGCTGCCTGAGAAAAAACACACTCCGGTGCTGTTTAAAATAACAAAGTTTTGATTGAAGAAATAAAAACTAATTTTAATAACCACAGTCCTCTCACATGTCCTATCTATTAGTTAGGTGCAAGAGAATGACTGGGTATGACGTAGAGGGGAGGAGCTATATAGCAGCTCTGCTTGGGTGATCCTCTTGCACTTCCTGTTAGGGAGGAGATATAATCCCATAAGTAATGGATGACCCGTGGACTGACTACACTTAACAGGAGAAATACCTACACCACCTCCTTGTCTATTACCAGACCTCGGAGTGTGGCTGAAGTGGAGACCCCCATGTGACAGAGCAGCAGTGGATGCTGTGTCTAGGGGAGAGAGCCATGTTTCTGTTAGGGCCAGAAGGGAGCGGGAGATAAAGAGGTCATGTATAGAAGTGAGTTTGTTGCAAACAGAGCGAGAGTTCCAAAGTGCACAAGTGAAAGGGGAAGTGGCTTTGATGCAAGAGGAATGTGAGTAAGGTTGTCAGAGTTTTGTTTTTTGAGTCTGTGGGATGGTACACATGGATATGCACGGCTAGGCAGTTGTTGTGGACCAGGATTAGGGGAGATGCCGCCAGCAGTTAGTAGAAGCAAGAGGGAGAGTGACATAAGATGAGATACAGATTTGCAGTAGTGAGACTGCTTTTGAGACAAGGTGCAGGGGGGGGAGAGAGTGTTTAGGAATAGGTAAAGTTCATGAGTACAAAAGTAATGTGAGTTTAAGAGAGATGGGCTAATAAACAGTGCAGGTGGAGGGGGAGAAGGAGTAATTGAATAATGTAGTTTGTTATAGAGACAAAAGGCAGCAAAAAGGAATAAGATGATATTAGGCATTTTTACAAAAGAGGGAACCAGTTAAGCACATAAGACACAGTATTACAGTAGCAATCGCATTTGAAAACAGTAAGGTATATCAAACATAATATTACAAAAGTACTTGCCTTGTGTCTTGCCCCTTGCCCAATCCTTGTTCAGTTCTTCTATAATTCTATTGCTATATTGCTAGTGAATCACTTATAAAATGTTCACTTTGACAATGTGAACATATGTTGTTAGAGCAATGCACATTACTGTGCAATGCACATCTCAGACTGGTGTGAAATATATGCAGGGAGGGCAGTCAGCTGAGTCCACTAAATTTAGTTGATTGCTAATCAAAGACAATTGGAAAGGCCAATTGGAAAGTTAGATTCTGATCTGGTCAGGGTGAGATGTTAAGTAAACAGACAATAAAATTTGGGGGAGGTTAAAACTATGGAATAAGACAGCTATACATTTTAGAATAATAGCAAGTATTGATAAGGATTGAACATCACATGGCAGTTAAATGAACATTAGTAATAACACATTGGATAACAGTACAACAGATGTAGGACTAAATTAACAAACTAAAATAATTTGCTCTATGTAAATATTCACGTACCAGAAGAGAGTTACAAGAGAGTAAAAAACACCAGAGAGCAGTGAATAGTTGCAGAATGACAGGGTCTCTATTCACGTACCAGAAGAGAGTTACAGGAGAGTAAAAAACACCAGAGAGCAGTGAATAGTTGCAGAATGACAGGGTCTCTATTCACGTACCAGAAGAGAGTTACAGGAGAGTAAAAAACACCAGAGAGCAGTGAATAGTTGCAGAATGACAGGGTCTCTATTCACGTACCAGAAGAGAGTTACAGGAGAGTAAAAAACACCAGAGAGCAGTGAATAGTTGCAGAATGACAGGGTCTCTATTCACGTACCAGAAGAGAGTTACAGGAGAGTAAAAAACACCAGAGAGCAGTGAATAGTTGCAGAATGACAGGGTCTCTATTCACGTACCAGAAGAGAGTTACAGGAGAGTAAAAAACACCAGAGAGCAGTGAATAGTTGCAGAATGACAGGGTCTCTATTCACGTACCAGAAGAGAGTTACAGGAGAGTAAAAAACACCAGAGAGCAGTGAATAGTTGCAGAATGACATATCATCATATCTTATAATTTACATATCATCATATCTTATAATTTACTATAAATTTGTCTATAAAATATGATGCAAAAATGGAAAAAAAACACACTTTTTCTAACTTTAACCCCCAAATCTGTTACACATCTACAACCACCAAAAAACACCCATGCTAAATAGTTTCTAAATGTCCTGAGTTTAGAAATACCCAATGTTTACATGTTCTTTGCTTTTTTTTCAAGTTATAGGGCAATAAATACAAGTAGCACTTTGCTATTTCCAAACCATTTTTTTTTCTCCAAAATTAGCGATAGTTACATTGGAACACTGATATCTGTCAGGAAATCCCTGAATATCCCTTGACATGGATGTATATATATATATATATTTTATTAGACAACCCAAAGTATTGATCTAGGCCCATTTTGGTATATTTCATGCCACCATTTCACCGCCAAATGCGATCAAATAAAAAAAATTGTTCACTTTTTCACAAACTTTAGGTTTCTCACTGAAATTATTTACAAACAGCTTGAGAAATTATGGTATAAATGGTTGTAAATGCTTCTCTGGGATCGCCTTTGTTCAGAAATAGCAGACATATATGCCTCTGGCGTTACTTTTTGATAATTAGAAAGACGCTAAATGCCGCTGCACACCACACGTGTATTATGCCAAGCAGTGAAGAGGTTAATTTGAGAGCTTATAGCGAGCTTGTATGGTTAATTTTAGCTATAGTGTAGTGTAGTAGACAACCCAAAGTATTGATCTAGGCCCATTTTGGTATATTTCATGCCACCATTTCACCACCAAATGCGATCAAATATAAAAATGTTCACTTTCTTCAACAAGATACGACGAGTCCACGGATTTCATCCTTACTTATTATCCTCCTGCTAACAGGAAGTGGCAAAGAGCACCACGGCAGATCTGTATATATAGCACCTCTCTTTGCCTGTGTTATACTAGGAAGTAGGTAAAGTGAGGTGTTAGTTTTAGTTTCTTCAATCAAGAAGTTTTTTATTTTAAATGGTACCGGTGAGTACTATTTTGCTCAGGGGGATATGGAAGAAGATTTCTGCCCTGAGGTTGATGATCTTAGCAGCTGTAACTAATATCCATGCTAGTTCCCACAAGACTTCTGAAGGTAACACAAGAGACATCTTCAGTGTGGAGAATGGTTTCATGCTACAAGCAGCATTGAGGTTTGTGCAGCCCTTTATTTCTGAGGAGACTTGATATATCAGAACTGGCTGGCATTTATTTCCCTGTAAGGGAATGGGGTAAGCAGTAGACCTATTATACAGAGGGGTGTTACTGGAAACCTAAGATTTTCTTTGCTGTTGACACTTTATAATGGGCATTGTATGACACTCTGGGAGAGGCAAAAAATGGCTCATCGATTTTTTCCTTATATTATTAAGATAACTGGTATGGCTTTGCTGGGATGTGTTTGGGGGTTACGTTCCACTTAGTTTTTGTTGCAAAACCGCTTCAACATGCGGTTGTTTTAGGCCTACTCCAGCTTCGGCCATAAGGGACGGGGCTTGTTTTCAGCGCACTTCCTCCTAGCTGAGAAGCAGCAAGCAGTTACTCCGGTTGCTCCTGGACAGTGATTCGTTGGTCCGGAGTGTCGCAAATCATTTAGAAGTACCCTGGGGGCAGGTAGGCGCCACAGGGGGTATTTTGGTGAAAATTGACATTATTATGATTTAAGTCAACTTTAGAGGTTAATTTCTCCCCTTTCTAGTGGGGTGCAATAATTTTTGGAGCCATTAAGAGGTTTCAGTCAATTTTTAAGGCAAATTAACGTTCTTAAAGCAGTTTTGGAAAAATTGTGCGCTTTTTATTTCTTAAAGGCGCAGTACACGTTTTTCAAAATTTATTTTAAGCAATAAATAAAGTTTTTTTAAACGACTTCTGTGGTTATTACTAGTCTGTTCAACATGTCTGACATTGAGGAATCTCATTGCTCTATGTGTTTAAAAGCTATTGTGGAACACCCCCTTACATTGTGTACCTCTTGTACTGAAAGGGCCTTACATTGTAAAGACCATATTTTAGGTCAAGAAAGTGTGCCTAAGGATGATTCTCAGTCTGAAGAGAATCAGGATATGCCATCCAATTCTCCCCAAGGGTCACAACCTTTAACGCCCACACAAGCGACGCCAAGTACTTCTAGTGCGTCTAATTCTTTTACTCTGCAGGAGATGGCTGCAGTTATGTCAACTACCCTTACAGAGGTATTATCTAAATTACCAGTGTTACAGGGTAAACGCAGTAGGTCAGGTATTAATGTGAATACTGAATCCTCTGATGCTTTATTAGCTATTTCCGATGTACCCTCACAGTGTTCTGAGTTGGGGGTCAGGGAATTGCTGTCTGAGGGAGAGATTTCAGACTCAGGGAATGTGTTACCTCAGACAGATTCGGACGCTATGTCCTTTAAATTTAAGCTTGAACACCACCCTATTGTGATACCACCAGAGAAATTGTGTAAGATGGACAAATATCTAGAGGTGCCTACTTAAATTGATGTTTTTCCAGTTCCTAAAAGAATTTCGGAAATTATAAAGAAGGAATGGGATAGACCAGGTATAACGTTTTCTCCCCCTCCTAATTTTAAGAAAATGTTTCCCATATCAGACACCATTCGGGACTCGTGGCAAACGGTCACTAAGGTAGAGGGAGCTATATCTACCCTGGCTAAGCGTACAACTATACCTATTGAGGACAGTTGTGCTTTCAAAGACCCATGGATAAAAAATTAGAGGGTCTTCTAAAGAAATTATTAATTAATCAGGGTTTTTCTTTTACAACCTAAGGCTTGCATTGTTCCAGTAACTACTGCAGCAGCTTTTTGGTTTGAGGCTCTGTAAGAGTCTCTGAAGGTTGAGACTCCGTTAGATGACATTTTGGATAGAATTAAGTCTCTCAAGCTAGCTAATTCTTTTATTACTGATGCCGCTTTTTAAATTGCTAAATTAGCGGCGAAAAATGCAGGATTTGCTATTCTAGCGCATAGAGTGTTGTGGCTCAAATCTTGGTCTGCTGATGTGTCATCAAAAACTAAGCTTTTAGCTATTCCCTTTAAAGGTAAGACCCTTTTCGGCCCTGAATTGAAGGAAATTATTTCTGACATTACAGGAGGTAAAGGCCATGCCCTACCTCAGGATAAGTCTGTTAAGATGAGGGGTAAACAAAATAATTTTTGTTCCTTTCGGAATTTTAAAGGTGGACCCTCTGCTTCCTCTTCCTCCACAAAGCAGGAAGGGAATTTTACCCAATCTAAGTCAGTCTGGAGACCCAACCAGAACTGGAATAAAGGTAAACAATCCAAGAAGCCCGCTACTGCTACAAAGACAGCATGAAGGGGCAACCCCCAATCCGGGACCGGATCTAGTAGGGGGCAGACTTTCTTTCTTTGCCCAGGCTTGGGCAAGATATGTTCAGGACCCCTGGACGCTGGAAATAGTGACCCACGGGTAACAACTGGAATTCAAAGAATTTCTCCCAAGAGGGAGATTTCATCTTTCAAGATTATCTGTAGACCAGATAAAAAGAGAGGCGTTCTTACGCTGTGTAAAAGACCTCTCTACCATGGGAGTAATTTGTCCTGTTCCAAACTTGGAACAGGGACAGGGGTTTTACTCAAATCCTTTCGTGGTTCCCAAAAAAGAGGGAACTTTCAGACCCATTTTAGATCTCGTGTCTAAACAAGTTTCTCAGACGTACCCTGTACGTCGTTGGTCTTTAACGACCAGTTTGTGTATGATGTACCCTGTACGACGTGTGTCGTTAAGGGGTTAAAGTGCTGTTTATTCTGAGGGGAGGGTGTTATAATGAAGACCATTTCCCTCTCCCACTTGTGCTAGAGAGATCACTTGTCCACTAGGATGTCGTTTATCACCATTAAAAAGAAAAGAAACTAATATAATTTTTTTTAAAACAAATAAATACTTCTATATACTATTTACAAGGTAATGTTTGCTTTGAATACATCATTCTGTCTAGCATTTTGTTCGTGTTTAATGTCCCTTTAATGTTGAATTTTAACTTTTTAATTAATTACTAATTCTAGTTGTATTTTTTTCAACCTCCATTTTTTGCTCTTTCAGCATTTTCGTCGGGCGGAGGAATGGGGGCATAAATATGAAAACCAATATCATTAAAAATCCTTTTATTTTGCAAATTAGAAAAAAATAATTAATGAATAAAAGTAACGTTAAATTTTAGAGATCTTTAACATGATATTATGCAGATTGCTGTTTACTATCAGTAACGTTTTTATTAAATTTTAACAGTTCAGATTTAACGTTTGATTCTAAACAACTTTCTAATTTAATTATATTATCTAATTTGCTTCATACTTTTGATATCCTTTGTTGAAAATCATACCTATAGGTAGACTGGGAGCTAGCTGCTGAATGTAGGTAGACTGGGAGCTAGCTGCTGATTGGTGGTTGCATATGTATGCCTCTTATCGTTGGCTCACCCAATGTGTTCAGCTAGCTGCTAGTATGCTCCTTCAGCAAAGGATTCCAAGAGAGAGAAGCTAAATATGAAAACAAAAATAATTTGGAAAATTGTTTTAAAATGGTATGCTCTATCTGAATCATGAAAGGGCAAAAATGGGTTCATGTCACTTTGTGCGACTAATGTGAAGTTTATGTTGCTCCGTGGTTGATAGGGAATATATTTTCAAATACTTTCTTTTAGATAGAGAACATATTTTTATTACATTCTGTATTGTGTTGTTGTTTATTCTTTAAAATCTGTCTCTAAGAGTTAATCATGTTTTAGTTAAATTGCATTGGTTTTGTTTTTATTTGTAGCTGATCTTCTCATGCGGTCTCCACCAACTGTTATATCACTTGCTGGAGGGGTTCCTAATCCCGAAACATTTCCATTCAAATCAGCCAGTTTGACTGTCAGTGATGGAACAACCATTGAGATAGGAGAGAATTTGATGAAGAAGGCCCTCCAGTACTCTGCAACACCTGGGTAAAATGATTGTAGCCAATTTTTTTTGTACAAATCTTAATAATTCTTTATTGACGGACGTTACAATAATTCTCTTAATTAATGTCTTTAGTTCTTGAGATACCTATTGGGATATTGACAAAAAAAATAAGTAATTAAGGTGGAGTATGCAGTCATTTCTAATAGATTAGAAAATGTGTCCATCTTTGGTTCATAAATATATACATTTTCTTTACTTAGATAAGATTTGTTTTTGGTAGAACCAGTTTTACAGACCGTATTGTTTGGATTAATTTCTTTGTACAGGTATTTTTTATCACAACTACAGTGAATATAAAAAGTCTACACACTCCTATGAAACTACAGGTTTTTGAAATGTAAAGACAGAAATAATAACAATGTAAATGTCAGACTTTTCCATCTGTAATGTGATCTTTCAACAAACAAAAATCCAGAGAGATAAAACAAATAGTAAATTATTAGGAACATTTTTTTAATTTTTTTATTGAGGTTATTGAATCAGGCATACAAATAGTTCAAAAGCCATATTACAATAGCGCTCAAAATAAAAGTATAGTATACTTCACAGTCTAGAATAGTAAGGGCAAAACAATAATATATATAGTACAGTGCAATAAAGAAATTTAAATAACAAGTACATTTGGTTACAGTGGTAGCAGATGCCTGTCTATGTGTAAACCTTCTAACAAGACCTCAAGAGACCACTCTTGGACCTCAAATGTTAAAATATAAATACAAATAGAAGAAGATATAATGAAAAAAAGAGACCACTCTTGGGTCTCAGTATGAAAACCTCAAATTTTAACGTTAAGGACATGGGTTCTTAAAATTTAACTATATAAAAACTACATGAGTCTTGGTCCCAAACTCTACAGATATCAAACATATAGGTCCACTTCTGGACCTTTAGCAACTTTATGTATAACTCAAAACGATGTCAACCAAGTACTTTTAGTGCGAGGAATAAAAAATATAAAATACTGTTTAGCTCACATTCATATAGCAGGAAGCACATAACATATGTAAATATCGCTACTCCTGGGGTAATATTAAGATTATAAGAGTGAAAAGAGTAACTCACAGATAACTTAATAACTCACAGTCATAGATATGTAATATTAGGTTAGGTATATTGTCTTTAACTTATCAAGTTGTAGGCTGCTGCAAACAGTTATCTTAATATTCATTGGTCATAGTCATTGGTCATATAATAGGTAGTACAAATGATTTTAAAATATCTTCAAGTGTAGATTTATTAAACACACATATCACGCAAATAAAAACGTACTTACAAGAATTAAATTATTAAAACGCCTTCATATAAAATTACTGTGTCCACAGAGATCTTGTTACAGGCAATGGAGGACAGCTGGAAAGAGTCTCACATACACACCAGTGCGTGCTCAGGGGAATCCGGATCCCCACCAGGGCTACATTCACTTGGTCAGCCAAATGCGGTAAGCACAGTTAGTAGGACTGACCCTCAAGGGGAATAACTGTCAAATTACCCCAACGCGTTTCCCCCAGGTCACAACCTGCTCTCTCAAGAGGATTTTGTGTATCAGATCCTACTAACTGTACTTAACGCATTTGGCTGATCAAGTGAATGTAGCCCTGGTGGGGATCCGGATTCCCCTGAGCATGCGCTGAGCATGCGCTTGTGTGTATGTGAGAGACTCTTTACAGCTGTCCTCCATATCAAGACAGATAGCCTACCTATTGGGAATACGTATTCAAAGAGACAAGTTTAAACAAACAACAGTAAGCCTAATTAGGGACAAAGCAATCCTCCACAAAAACATAAAAGTTCCTTATAATATGCAAGCATGTCTCATATATTATATAGGGGGAAATAAAAATTGTATGGACTTGGGGGAGCGGAGCCTACAGCCGAATCGGCAGGACATGTTTTTGAAGAGCTCCTGACTTTGTAGTATATTTTCAGTGTTATATCATTGTCTTCTTAGGGGTTTTATACGACAGAAAGTTTGAAAGACTCAGGAAAGTAATTTCTTTATCTGTCTAGCAGAGTTATAGCTGAGAGCGGAAGGGTGTTGCTTACTTTGTTTCCCCTCTGCATGGCTACTCCAGGAACATTGAGTTAATTATTTATTGTGCTGACAAGTCTAATGATAAGGTATTGGTTGTCCGAAAGTTCTTAGTGAGGAAATTTATTTCAGCATATATAGCTGTTTTGCCTGAATTTTCAGGAAAGTGTGGGGGGGGGGGGTGAGGATCTAAGCCACTCAAGGCCTTCGCTGCATACCTCACCTTTACTGGTCTGCCAGACCGAGATCTTAAAACAAAAAGCCATAATCCACTTCTTAAGTAATAATCTTCATGAAAGTGGTTTGGATTGCGAGTCTGCTGAACGATAAAAAGCGTATTTATCAATTTCAGTATTCAGCCGTTAAGAAAGAGCAGCCCCCCTTATTAGGAACATTTTAAATTAAAATGTGGCATGACAGATCCCTTTCTTACAAAAAGGAACATCCAAGCCCATCTAAAAGATGCCGAAAGATTTATTGACTCACTCCAAACAATGTAGGAAAATGTGCTATGCTATGACGCGACAAAGGTAGAACTTTTCAGCCTAATTTGTAAAAGATATTGTCATTAATACCTCATGATTTAAATGCTAAGGGGTTAATATTCTTTAGCTAAAAACATTTGTTTTTTAAGAAGAAATGTGTTTATGTGCTGTGTGTGTGTTTTTCCTTTGATAAACCAGACCCCCCCCCCCCAATAAATAGTTGTTAAGGTCCACTTCACCAAATGTTATTGTGTATTCATTGATGCATCAAGAAAAATAAAAGTGTTTGCTCAAGAGCCAATAAGCATTGCACTCTCCCCAGAGCAGATAAGGTCAATAAGAGGATGCTAGTACAATTAAAGATATGCTTATAAACATGTTATGACACTAGTTGAGGGAAATATGACAACCATGTCATATTTGGTACCAAACTAATTCTCAGGATGTCCCAGTGAAGTTGCTTACATAGGTAAACGCGCTAAATATGCCTATCAGAAATTGTAAGGTGTTCTATGATTTTAGCCAAAGGTGCTGAGCTTTATGACCAGTCGTAAAAGAGAGGGGTAGATATTTTCCTAGCCCCTCTGCAAGAAGGTTGGCTCAAGCAATCTTATATCATGGAAAGAGATAACATTTTTTTGTTTTATCATTACAAGTTGTTCATTCTTCATGAGAGGCTGTATACTACAGAGCGAGTGACCAACTTTTTCTGCCATCTCCCTGGCACAGACAACTAAAAGCTACTAAAATATAAGGTTTCTGTTATTTCTCCTTTTTGTTTTTAAAACTGTTTGCTTGTGTATAAGTCTATTTGTTAACATCTTTTTATTAATAATGCACTGTGCATAATTTTTCGCATAATAAATCATTTACCTCTTAAGCTTTTGCCTTTGTCTCATATTTGAACCTTGTTACTTAAAGAGCCTGGTAGTATTATTGCTGTGATTTAAGTTATTTTTTGCTAAATTGTATTCTGGAATTTAACTTGTTAGCTTAGGTTTTCCTTAAGATTTCCCAAATAATATAATTTTAAGTGGTGGCAGCTTAGAGATAGTTTTATTTTAGTTTGGTTAGCAGTAAAAGGGGCGTTTTGGGCATTTTTTCTAAGTCTAGGACAGACTAGAGAGTGTTGTTAACCCTTGCACCCACTGAACTAAGTCACAAGCTTGCCTGGAGTGGCTGGACTGTGACAGATTAGTGAAAGTATAAAGTGTCTGTTAACCCTTTCTGTGCCAAACAAGTGACTGGCGCAGGGTTGGTTAACCCTAGTCGTCACAAATATGTTTAGCACAAAGTCAATAAAGCTCATTATCCAAGGAATACCATACCAATTTTGAAACATGGTGATGGTAGCATCATTATTATTATTATCAGGTATTTGTAGAGCACCAACAGATTCCGCAGCGCTGTAAACATAGTCGGTGTACAGGATAGCTTTTGTAGGGGTCAAGTGGGTAGAGGGCCCTGCCGAGAGTTTCACTGTTGTAGTCAGCTCTTATGAAGCGATCTGTAAACAGCTGGGCCCATAGGCTTACATTCTAAGGGGTTCAAGGGGAAAGCAATGGAGTTAGGAAAGGTTAGTGTTGGTTGTATGCATCCCTGAATAGTAGAGTTTTTAGGGAGTGCATTGAAGCTGTTAAAACTAGGGGAGAGTCTTATGGAGCGAGGCAGGGAATTCCACAAGATGGGGGCCAGTCTGGAGAAGTCCTGTAAACGGGAATGTGAGGAAGTAACAAGAGAGGAGGAGATCCTGAGCTGATCGAAGGGGATGGAAGGGAGAGTATCTAGAGACAAGTTCTGAGATGTAGGGGGGAGCAGTGCAGTTGAGAGCTTTATATGTCAGGGTGAGGATTTTATGTTTAATCCTAGAGGCAAGAGGAAGCCAGTGAAGGGATTGGCAGAGATGTGGCGCAGATGAAGAGCGACGAGTAAGGAAGATGAGTCTGGCAGAGGCATTCATAATGGATTGTAAAGGAGCTATGTGGCAGCTAGGTAGACCAGAAAGGACGGAGTTGCAGTAGTCGAGGTGGGAAAGGATGAGAGAGTGGATTAAAATCTTGGTTATATCTTGTGTAAGGAAATGTCTAATTTTAACGATGTTTTTAAGGTGGAAGCGGCAGGCTTTAGCCAAGGACTGAATGTGAAGAGTGAAGGAAAGTCAAGTGTGACCCCAAGACATCAGGCGTGCGGGGTAGGGGTAATGATGGAATTATCAACAGTTATAGAAATTTTGGGGGTGGAGACATTGGAAGAAGGGGGAAAAATAAGGAGTTCAGTTTTGGAGAGATTTAGCTTAAGGTAGTGAGAGGACATCCAAGATGAGATTTGAGAAAGACAGTTAGTGACATGGGTTAGTAAGGAAGGAGGTAGGTCTGGTGCAGAGTGGTAGATTTGGGTGTCATCAGCATACAAATGGTATTGAAACCCATGGGACTTTATTAAGGAACCTAGTGACGACGTGTAGATTGAAAAGAGAAGGGGACCAAGGACAGAGCCTTGAGGTACCCCAACAGAAAGTGGTAACAGGGCAGAGGATGCTCCGGAGAAGGCTACACTAAATGTTCGGTTAGTCAGACAGGAAGAGAACCACGAGAGAGCTGTGTCACAGATGCCGAAGGATTGGAGGGTTTGGAGCAGAAGAGGGTGGTCAACAGTGTCAAAGGCTGCAGACAGGTCAAGGAGAATAAGCAGAGAGAAGTGGCCTTTGGATTTTGCTGTAAGTAGGTCATTGGTAACCTTGACAATTGCTGTCTCTGTAGAGTGATGGGAACGAAATCCAGATTGCAGTGGGTCAAGAAGAGAGTTTAGTGTAAGGAAATGGGATAGATGTGCGTAAACTAGCTTTTCGAGGAGCTTTGAGGCAAGAGGGAGTAGGGAAATAGGGCAGTAATTGGAAGGGGAGGTTGGATCGAGGGAAGGTTTTTTGAGGATAGGTGTGACCAGTGCATGTTTTAGAGATGAGGGAAATATACCAGTGCTGAGGGAGAGGTTGAAAATGTGTGTGAGTATGGGGCTGAGGGTAGAAGAGAGGGAGGGGAGTAGCTGTGAGGGGATGGGGTCGAGGGGACAGGTAGTGAGATGGGAAGACAGTATAAGGGCAGAAACTTCATCCTCATTAACAGGGGCAAAAGAGCTGGATATTTGGGTTTTGGGTGATCGTGAGCTTTTGAGGGGGTGGGAGATTGGAAGTATGTTGAGAGCTGATTTCACTTCTGATGGAATCAATTTTGTTGTTGAAGTGGCTGGCAAAATCTTGAGCTGAGAGAGAGGTTGTGTTAGGAGGTGGGGATGGGCGGAGAATAGTGTTGAACGTGGAGAACAGACGTTTAGGGTTAGAGGAAAGAGTAGAGATGAGATTAGAAAAATATTGTTGCTTATAAAGATTAAGGGCAGAATAGTAGGAGTAGTAGGAGAATAGTAGGAGTTCAGGATGAACTTGTAGAGAAGAGATTTCCTCCAATGTCGCTCAGCAGTACGGGAGCATCTGCGTAGGTGTCGTGTCAGAGGAGTATGCCAGGGCTGAGGAGTGTGGTTTCTGAGCTAAGGTTGGAGGGGCCAGAGTGTCAATGACCGATGGGTACATTGACTGCTTTGGTAGCATCATGCTTTGGTGTTGCTTCTCTTAAGCTGGGTTAGAGGCTCTTGTCAAAATAGATTGGATAATGCATAGCTGCAATATCAAGATATTTTGGCACTAAACCTGCTGGTCTCTATGAGAAAGCTAACAACAAAGAGGAATTTCACATTTCAACTTGAGAAAAACCCAAAGTACACATACAACTTGACTTAGCTTCAGAAAAGTAAAATCAAAGTCTTGGAGTGTCGCAGTCAGAGCCCTGAACCTGAATCCCATCGGTAACCTTTGGAATGACCTAAAGAGAGCTGTACCCAGGAGATCCTCTCACAATTTGAAGGAACTTGAACTTTCTTGCAAAAAATAGTGGGATAAAATTCCAAAGTGTAGATGTGCAAAGTTAATAGAGACTTAGGGGCCGAATTATCAAGCGGCGGGCGTACATGATTCGCTGTGGCACATCTTGTCCGCCCGACATACGCTGTCAGCGTTTAACATCGCACAAGCATTTTTTTGTGTGAAATCGTGTATTGCCGCCCCAAACACATTTGCAGCCAATCATGGGAATCAATCATACCGATCGTATCTGATCTGGATGATGCGTTCCGCCACCTCAGAGGTGGTGGATGAGTTAAGGAGCAGCGGTCTTACGACGAGCCGGAAACTTTGGAGGTAGATTACAGCATCCACTGCTTGATAAATCTACCCCTTAGGGTTAATGATCTTAACTTTGAGGGTTCAGACATAGTTTTTCTCTCTGTCCCTCACAGGGACTGCCCTGGTGGAATGATCGTAAAAAAGGGACAATTCCTGAAAGTAAAAGGGCCCACTGGAAAGGGACACTTCGCTCCATAGAGCGGTTAGCAGTGAGCAGGGGGTACACTTTAAAAATTAAATCCTTTAGCCAATATACATCACATTACACTGCTTTCTGCGTATAGCATCTTACAACTTCCTATATTTTTGTATGCATGTGTTTTTCTATAAGGGATTAATTGGCGAGAAAAACTGTGAGATCTGTAGTGCGAAAATCTTTACAGAATTACACTGAGATTTAGCCCATTTTACAAAAAAAAACAAAACAATTACGCTTTGTATTTTGTACTTATAAGTTTGAATTTCTAAGTGGTTTTCTCTTGTTAAGTCTATCCAGTCCACGGATCATCCATTACTTGTGGGATATTCTCCTTCCCAACAGGAAGTTGCAAGAGGATCACCCACAGCAGAGCTGCTATATAGCTCCTCCCCTCACTGCCATATCCAGTCATTCTCTTGCAACTCTCAACAAAGATGGACGTAGTAAGAGGAGAGTGGTGTATTATAGTTAGTTTTTTAACTTCAATCAAAAGTTTGTTATTTTTAAATGGTACCGGAGTGTACTGTTTCATCTCAGGCAGCATTAGAAGAAGAATCTGCCTGTGATTTCTATGATCTTAGCAGAAGTAACTAAGATCCACTGCCGTTCTCACATATTCTGAGGAGTGAGGTAACTTCAGAGGGGGAATGGCGTGCAGGTTTTCCTGCAATAAGGTATGTGCAGTTAACATATTTCTAGGGATGGAATTTGCTAGAAAAATGCTGCTGATACCGGATTAATGTAAGTTAAGCCTTAAATGCAGTGATAGCGGCTGGTATCAAGCTTATTAACAGAGATACATACTCTTATAAAGGTGTAATATAAAACGTTTGCTGGCATGTTAATCGTTTTTATATATGTTTGGTGACAAAACTTATTGGGGCCTAGTTTTTTTCCACATGGCTGGCTTGATTTTTGCCTAGAAACAGTTTCCTGAGGCTTTCCACTGTTGTAATATCAGTGGGAGGGGCCTATTTTAGCGCTTTTCTGCGCAGATAGAATTACAGACTGAGACACTCTGCTTCCTTCTGCATGATACAGGACATCTCTGAAGGGCTCAAAAGGCTTCAAAGTCGTGTTTGAGGAGGGTAACAACCACAGTAGACTGTAGCAGTTGTGACTGTGTTTAAAAAACATTTTTGTCATTTATTATTCCGTTTTTGGTATTAAGGGGTTAATCATCCATTTGCAAGTGGGTGCAATGCTCTGCTGACTTGTTACATACACTGTAAAAATTTCGTTAGTGTAACTGCCTTTTTTCACTTTTATTTCAAATTTTGTCAAAATTTGTTTCTCTTAAAGGCACAGTAACGTTTTTTATATTGCTTGTTAACTTGCTTTAAAGTGTTTTCCAAGCTTGCTAGTCTCATTGCTAGTCTGGACAAACATGTCTGAAACAGAGGATACTTGTTCATTATGTTTAAAAGCCATGGTGGAGCCCCATAAGAGAATGTGTACTAAATGTATTGATTTCACCCTAAACAGTAAAGATCAGTCTTTATCTATAAAAGAATTGTCACCAGAGGGGTCTGTCGAGGGGGAAGTTATGCCGACTAACTCTCCCCACGTGTCGGACCCTTCGCCTCCCGCTCAAGGGACGCACGCTAATATGGCGCCAAGTACATCAGGGACGCCCATAGCGATTACTTTGCAGGACATGGCTGCAATCGTGAATAATACCCTGTCAGAGGTATTATCCAGATTGCCTGAATTGAGAGGCAAGCGCGATAGCTCTGGGGTTAGACGAGATACAGAGCGCGTAGAGGCTGTAAGAGCAATGTCTGATACTGTGTCACAATATGCAGAACCTGAGGACGGAGAGCTTCAGTCTGTGGGTGACGTCTCTGAATCGGGGAGACCTGATTCAGAGATTTCTAATTTTAAATTTAAGCTTGAGAACCTCCGTGTATTGCTTGTGGAGGTATTAGCTGCTCTGAATGACTGTGACACAATTGCAGTGCCAGAAAAATTGTGTAGGCTGGATAAATACTATGCAGTGCCGGTGAGTACTAATGTTTTTCCAATACCTAAAAGGCTTACAGAAATTATTAGTAAGGAGTGGGATAGGCCCGGTGTGCCCTTTTCCCCACCTCCTATATTTAGAAAAATGTTTCCAATAGATGCCACTACACGGGACTTATGGCAGACAGTCCCTAAGGTGGAGGGAGCAGTTTCGTACCACTATCCCGGTTGAGGACAGTTGTGCTTTTTCAGATCCAATGGATAAAAAATTAGAGGGTTACCTTAAGAAAATGTTTATTCAACAAGGTTTTATTTTACAGCCCCTTGCATGCATTGCGCCTGTCACTGCTGCAGCGGCATTCTGGTTTGAGGCCCTGGAAGAGGCCATCCATACAGCTCCATTGACTGAAATTGTTGACAAGCTTAGAACTCTTAAGCTAGCTAACTCATTTGTTTCTGATGCCATTGTTCATTTGACTAAACTAACGGCTAAGAATTCCGGATTTGCCATCCAGGCGCGTAGGGCGCTATGGCTCAAATCCTGGTCAGCTCATGTGACTTCAAAGTCTAAATTACTCAACATTCCTTTCAAGGGGCAGACCTTATTTGGGCCTGGTTTGAAAGAAATTATTGCTGACATTACTGGAGGTAAGGGTCATACCCTTCCTCAGGACAGGGCCAAATCAAAGGCCAAACAGTCTAATTTTCGTGCCTTTCGAAATTTCAAGGCAGGTGCAGCATCAACTTCCTCTGCTTAAAAACAAGAGGGAACTTTTGCTCAATCCAAGCAGGCCTGGAAACCTAACCAGTCCTGGAACAAGGGCAAGCAGGTCAGAAAGCCTGCTGCTGCCTCTAAGACAGCATGAAGGAGCGGCCCCCTATCCGAAAACGGATGTAGTAGGGGGCAGACTCTCTCTCTTCGCCCAGGCATGGGCAAGAGATGTTCAGGATCCCTGGGCGTTGGAGATCATATCTCAGGGATATCTTCTGGACTTCAAAGCTTCTCCTCCACAAGGGAGATTTCACCTTTCAAGATTATCTGCAAACCAGATAAAGAAAGAGGCATTCCTAAGCTGCGTACAAGATCTCCTTGTAATGGGAGTGATTCATCCAGTTCCGCGGTCGGAACAAGGACAGGGGTTTTATTCAAATCTGTTTGTGGTTCCCAAAAAAGAGGGAACCTTCAGACCAATTTTGGATTTAAAGATCCTAAACAAATTCCTCAGAGTTCCGTCATTCAAGATGGAAACTATTCGAACCATTTTACCCATGATCCAAGAGGGTCAGTACATGACCACAGTGGACTTAAAGGATGCCTACCTTCACATTCCGATTCACAAGAATCATCATCAGTTCCTGAGGTTTGCCTTTCTAGACAGGCATTACCAATTTGTAGCTCTTCCATTCGGGTTGGCTCAAGAATTTTTACAAAGGTTCTGGGCTCTCTTCTGGCGGTCCTAAGACCGCGAGGCATAGCGGTGGCTCCTTACCTGGACGACATCCTGATCTAATACAAGGTCCTTTCAATCATCCGAATCTGCTTTCTCTGAGACTGACTGCATGGAGATTGAACGCTTGATCCTATCAAAGCGTGGCTTCTCCGAGTCAGTAATTGATACCATAATACAGGCACGAAAGCATGTCACCAGGAAAATTTACCACAAGATATGGCGTAAATATCTTCATTGGTGTGAATCCAAGAATTACTCATGGAGTAGGGTTAGGATTCCTAGGATATTGTCCTTCCTCCAAGAGGGTTTGGACAAAGGACTATCAGCTAGTTCTTTAAAGGGACAGATTTCTGCTCTGTCTATTCTTTTACACAAGCGTCTGGCAGAAGTTCCAGACTTTCAGGCATTTTTGTCAGGCTTTAGTTAGAATTAAGCCTGTGTTTAAACCTGTTGCTCCTCCATGGAGCTTAAACTTGGTTCTTAAAGTTCTTCAAGGGGTTCCGTTTGAACCCCTTCATTCTATTGATATCAAACTTCTATCATGGAAAGTTCTTTTTCTGATGGCTATTTCCTCGGCTCGAAGAGTCTCGGAGTTATCTGCCTTACATTGTGATTCTCCTTATTTGATCTTTCATTCAGATAAAGTTGTTCTGCATACAAAACCTGGGTTTTTACCTAAGGTGGTTTCTAACAAGAATATCAATCAAGAGATTGTTGTTCCATCATTATGTCCTAATCCTTCTTCAAAGAAGGAACGTCTTTTGCATAATCTAGACGTAGTCCGTGCCTTGAAGTTTTACTTACAGGCTACTAAAGATTTTCGCCAAACATCTAACCTGTTTGTTGTTTACTCTGGACAGAGGAGAGGTCAGAAGGCCTCGTCAACCTCTCTTTCTTTTTGGCTTCAGAGCAGCCTCCTGAAAGGATTACAGCTCATTCTACTAAAGCTGTAGCTTCCACCTGGGCCTTTAAAAATGAGGCCTCTGTTGAACAGATTTGCAAGGCTGCAACTTGGTCTTCGCTTCATACTTTTTCCAAATTTTACAAATTTTATACTTTTGCTTCTTCGGAGGCTGTTTTTGGGAGAAAGGTTCTACAGGCAGTGGTTCCTTCCGTTTAAGTTCCTGCCTTGTCCCTCCCATCATCCGTGTACTTTAGCTTTGGTATTGGTATCCCACAAGTAATGGATGATCCGTGGACTGGATACACTTAACAAGAGAAAACATAATTTATGCTTACCTGATAAATTTATTTCTCTTGTAGTGTATCCAGTCCACGGCCCGCCCTGTCCTTTTAAGGCAGGTCTAAATTTTTAATTAAACTACAGTCACCACTGCACCCTATGGTTTCTCCTTTCTCGTCTTGTTTCGGTCGAATGACTGGATATGGCAGTGAGGGGAGGAGCTATATAGCAGCTCTGCTGTGGGTGATCCTCTTGCAACTTCCTGTTGGGAAGGAGAATATCCCACAAGTAATGGATGATCCGTGGACTGGATACACTACAAGAGAAATAAATTTATCAGGTAAGCATAAATTATGTTTTTGCACATCCAGTGTACTAAAGTTACGGTTTATGCTTCTGCATATTTAATACAATTTATTCCTGTGTAATTTATATGCAAATTTTACGGGTTTTTTGGTAAAATACAAATTTTGGTTAATAATTTTGTTACGATTTTTTTGGGAATGATTACATTTATATTTTTTTTGTGTTTAAAATATTTATTTTATTGTGAACTTTTCATACAAAAATGCAGTAAACGCCCCTTATCGAGACACACTGTTTTCACCAGGGAAATAGGAGTACTGGTGAGCAATAGCATTCTTTAATAATCTTGCCAGCCCAGAGAGCTTTAGATCTTCTGGTCCATATTCACAAAGACTTGCTGCTGTTATAAATGCATAATAAATCAGGGTGGTACTCTTTTTTACTAATTTAAAATGTTTTTGATTTAACTATTTGTTTATTATTTGTTTGTATTTTGTTTTTTTCTTTGGAATTATGTTTGTTGTTACAGATGGAAAAAATCTGACATTTTACATTGTTGCTATTTCTGTCTTTGCTTTTCAAAGACCTGCAATTTCATAGGTGTGTGTAGTCTTTTTATGTCAAAGTCGATCTATAAATGATGATTGCATTCAGCTCCCAACTTAAAGGGACAGTGTATATTTTCCACTTAAAGGGATAGGAAAGTCAAAATGAAACTTCCATGATTAGGATAGAGCATGTCATTTTAAGACACTTTTAAATTCACTTCTATTTTCAAATGTGCTTTGTTCTTTTGGTATCCCTTGTTGAAAAGGAATACACACATATCCTACCCTAGTGGTAGCTAGCTGCTGATCGGTGCCTGCACACATTTGTCTCTTGTGATTGGGTAACTAGATGTGTTCAGCTAGCTGATAGTAAGCAATGCTGCTCCTTCAGCAAAGGATAACAAGAGAATGAAGCAAATTTGACAATAAATTAGAAAGTTGTTTAAAATTGTATGTTCTATCTGAATCCTGAACGAAATACCATGTTGTTACCATGTTATTAAACTGGTTGATTTTCCTATTGAGTCCTCCACCTATAATAAAAAAATATAAATAGTGAAGTAATGGATACAGAAAAGATATATATATATATATATGTGTGTGTATGTATATATATATATATATATTTACACATATACAGTATATATATACACACACACACCTATATATATATATATATATATATATATATATCTCATCAGATCAAATTTACCCTCCTTCCGTGGGGATTGGAGAGGTAGAAAGAGAACAGCCCTTTTTTAAAGTACACTGCCTCTTTAGCACTGATATATTGCGGAAAAAAATGTTAATTTATGTGTTTTAATCCTTTAGTGTTCCTGAATTAGTTACCTGGTTAAAGGATTTGCAGAAAAGTTTGCACAACCCACCAACTCTTACTTATTGTCCTGATAAAGGGCAGATGGAACTTTGTGTCACTACTGGCAGCCAGGAAGGACTATCAAAGGTAATACAAATATATATACTTTACAGTTTGCATTTTATTTTTGAAAATAAAATACTATAGAAAACAATATGCTGAGAATGATCTGTTCAATAAATTATTTTCAATAGCATATGTGTGTAGCCACCAATTACCAGCTAGCTCCCAGTAGTGTATTACTGCTCATGGGCCTACCTAGGTATGCTTTTTAACAAGGTATACCAAGAAAGCAAAGTAAATTTCATAAAAGAAGTAAATTGAAAAGTCTGTAAAAATGGCATGTATAGAAAAGGTCAACACTGATTTTATTACCAATGATATTAGAACGATTATAGGGAAATTTTGTGTCGCTGACTCTGAATATGGCATCAGTTCTTCTAGATTGGCTCTAATTTTAGGGATAATGGATGTCCCCATTGAAAAACATAAAAAATGCAAACAATGTAATGACCAGACGTACCCTATCCACAAATCACATAGAAACTGTCTCAAATAATAAAAATATCAAACAATACAAATTGTGAATTAACAATACACTGTGCTTCAATATGATAAAATGTTTAATTTTCCAAAGCAACAAAAAATGGAACAGTGGGGATAAATTGTTGTTTTGTTCCAATGTATCAAAGGAATACAAAATCACAAAAGTTCCAGGATTGTAGCCCTGAGTTACCTCAAAGAAATAAAAACAGATATAGTGAAGTTTCATTAACAATAGACTCCACACCTGGGAGTGGACCGCAGGTTTCAAAGAGCTATATCTGAGCTCTCAGTGATATTCACATGTATACTAGGTGGCCCTCATGGTATCAAGCGACACAACAGCCTAATCCAATATAAAAATAGTATTTAAAACAGTAATACAGGGTGAGATACACATGCTAACAAGGACAAGTCTGCATAGATACAGCTCTACGAATGGAAGAATGCCAACTCTTAACTCTTGGAGATGACAAGTAAGACTACCCACCAGAGTTCCGCCTTCTGTGACGTATAGTCTCTTAACGTATTATACAAATACCTAATGGCATGTATTCCGTTCAATAACATAAAAACAAAGTAAGCTGATTCAATTAATCACACTTAATTAGGGCTGCAACTAACGATTATTTTCATAATCGATTAATCGGCCGATTATTTTTTCGATTAATCAACTAATCGGATAAAAAAAGAATCAATAATTGTTTCCTATATTTTAAATAAAATACACATACTGAGTGTTACAAATATAAACTTCAGACTAAAACTTTACATTAACACAACTGTTTGTCCAATTTTTAAGCAGCAGAGAACAGTTTTATAATTAAACAAAACAAAAACAAAACCTGTTTGAAAAGAGGTAGAACTAGAAAGAGACTATCACTGTTAATAACATTCTGTTATTCACTCTTTCAGAAACTTTGCATTGAAATGTAAAAATCTCAACATGGCCACATGCTTCTGTCTAAGGCTGGTTCTCTGTTTGCAGCTATATTTCCTGCAGCAGAGAAAAAGCACTAAGATGGTGTTGAGGTGCTTGAGATGTATAAGTAGGGATTTGCCAATTTAACCAAAGTGGGATATTTATCTTTGTTAGCTCTTCACCAATGCAAAGGGGGTTTCACCTTGGCAAGGGACCTCTCAATAAAGTAACCCTTGACTTCATTCTTACATAAAAAATATCTTGAATATCTATATGCAATGGTAAATAACCAGCTATAAGGTTAGGGGAAATATCTAGTCTGCTCTAAAAATAACAGATATATACATATAGGTTGAATCTGGTACATATTATCACAATATATTAAAAATATAAAAAAACAATAAAAAACAAATCAAACGCGCTAAGGACTGTATATCAATAACAGGACAAAGCCTTACACATTTATTTATACAGTACATATAATCAGCAATAACAAGCAATACGCTAATAATTGTGCAAACAGACAATCGTGCACATCAATTTAAATAAATCAGTCTAGGGGCTAGGTGTAAATAACAAGCTTGGCACTATATCATGAAAAGGATAGTTCCAAATCACCTGATTTAATATAAACAATCCAAATGATGACTATTATATCTGGGTTGCACATAAGCCTGGGGTAGTTGTAAACATATACTGTCCTGAAAAAGTGAAAAGTAGACGTCTGTAGATGTCCTTTAGGCTAAGGACATAACCATAAAACACAATACCATGTGCAGAAGTTCATTGGAGTGAAGCAGCTGGTGTTGTGCACAGACCAACTAATTGCAAACCAACTAATCGATTAATCGATTATGAGATTCGTTGACAACTATTTTCATAATCGATTATTATCGATTATGACGATTAGTTGTTGCAGCTCTACACTTAATGCATAGAAAAACGTTGTTTGTGACTGTGGAGAAAGGTAGCAAGCATGTTTTGCACCAATTCTTCATAATAGCCTGCTTTGTGATTACCCAAGCTTCGACATCATTAGTAAAATTTGTTAAAATCGAATTTCTCTTGCAAGATGTATCAAGTCCACGGATTCATCCAATACTTGTGGGATATTCTCCTTCCTAACAGGAAGTGGCAAAGAGAGCACCCACAGCAGAGCTGTCTATATAACTCCTACCCTAACTCCACCCCCCAGTCATTCTTTTTGCCTACTCTGAGTACTAGGAAGGGTAAAGTGAGTGTGGTGACAAAAATGTTAGTTTTTATTTTCTCATGCAAAAGTTTGTTATTTTAAATGGTACCTTGTGTACTATTCACTCTCTAACGTTTTGAGGGACTTTGGAAGTTCATTTTGGGCTTACTTAAGGGTTATTAACCCACATGGCTAGTTTAGAAACACTTTGGTGTGTTTCTTTTAGGCCCCACAGACATCGAGTGAGGTGGGAGGGGCCTATTTTTGCGCCTCAGATGCGCAGTTAATTTTACAGACAAGACATCAAGCTGTTACTCCGGAGGGTCCTGCTGTGCTTGAGGGCCTAAAGGAAGTTTTCCCCCCACAAATCTATCCCTAAGGGCAGGTAGGCGCCACAGCAGAGCTGTGGCAAGGTGCTGAACGTTTTTGTACCGGTTTTTGACGTTTTGTCAATCCGGTTTTTCCATTAAGGGGTTAATCAATTATTTGACTAGTGGGGCAATCTTACTAAAGCTTTATGAATACACTGTAAAAATTTTACTGCTTTTTTACACTGTTTTGCAGAGCTGGTGCATCTTTTTTTCTCTTAAAGGCACAGTACCGTTTTTTTCTAAGTATTGTTTTACTTTGAATAAAGTGTTTTCCAAGCTTGCTTGTTTCATTACTAGCCTGTTTAACATGTCTGACATCAAGGAAACTCCTTGTTCAATGTGTTTAGAAGCCATTGTGGAACCCCCTCTTAGAATGTGTCCCACTTGCACTGTTATGTCTATAAATTTTAAAGAGCATATTGTAGCACTTAAAAATATAGCGTTAGATGATTCTCAGACAGAAAGAAATGAGGTTATGCCATCTAACTCTCCCCAAGTGTCACAACCAGTAACGCCCGCACAAGTGACGCCAAGTACCTCTAGTGCGTCAACTTTATTTACTTTACAAGATATGGCCGCAGTTATGAATACAACCCTTACAGAGGTTTTATCTAAACTGCCTGGGTTACAAGGGAAGCGTGACAGCTCTGGGTTAAGAACAAATACTGAACCTTCTGACGCTTTAGTAGCCGTATCCGATATACCCTCACAATGTTCTGAAGTAGGGGTAAGGAATTTGCTTTCTGAGGGAGAGATTTCTGATTCAGGGAAGACGCTCCCTCAGACAGATTCTGATATGACGGCCTTTAAATTTAAGCTTGAACACCTCCGCTTGTTGCTCAGGGAGGTATTAGCGACTCTGGATGATTGTGACCCTATAATGGTTCCAGAGAAATTGTGTAAAATGGACAAATACTTAGAGGTCCCTGTTTACACTGATGTTTTTCCAGTCCCTAAGAGGATTGCGAACATTGTTACTAGGGAGTGGGATAGACCAGGTATATACTGTTCGCTCCCCCTCCTGTTTTTAAGAAAATGTTTCCCATATCCGACACCATGCGGGACTTGAGGCAGACGGTCCCTAAGGTGGAGGGAGCTATTTCTACTCTCGCCAAGCGTACAACTATACCTATCGAGGACAGTTGTGCTTTTAAAGATCCTATGGATAAAAAATTAGAGTGTCTCCTAAAGAAAATTTTTGTTCATCAAGGTTTTCTTCTCCAACCTATTGCTTGCATTGTTCCTGTAACTACTGCAGCTGCTTTCTGGTTCAAATCTCTGGAAGAGGCTCTTCAGATGGAGACCCCAATTCTTTCATTACAGATGCCGCTTTTCAACTGGCTAAATTAGCGGCAAAGAATTCAGGTTTTGCCATTTTAGTGCGCAGGGCGTTATGGCTTAAATCCTGATCAGCTGATGTGTCATCAAAATCTAAACTTTTGAACATCCCTTTCAAAGGACAGACCCTGTTCGGGCCTGAACTGAAAGAGATTATTTCAGACATCACTGGAGGGAAAGGCCATGCCCTCCCTCAGGATAAAACAAATAAAATGAGGACCAAACAAAATAATTTTCGTTCCTTTCGAAATTTCAAGGGTGTTCCATCTTCCTCTTCCCCGGCTGCGAAGCAAGAGGGGAATTTTGCCCAATCCAAGTCAGTCCGGAGACCTAACCAGGCTTGGAACAAGGGTAAACAGGCCAAGAAGCCTGCTACTGCCTCTAAGACAGCATGAAGGGATAGACACCCGATCCAGGACCGGATCTAGTATAATGCAGACTCTCTCTTTTCGCTCAGGCTTGGGCAAGAGATGTTCACGATTCCTGGGTTTTAGAAATTGTTGCCTAGGGTTATCTTCTAGACTTCAAGGACTCCCCCCCCCCCCCCCCCAAGGGGGAGATTTCATATTTCTCAATTGTCTGCAAACCAGACAAAGAGAGAGGTGTTTTTACGCTGTGTAGAAGACCTACATACCATGGGAGTGATTCACCCAGTTCCAAAAGCGGAACAAGGGCTAGGGTTTTACTCAAACCTGTTTGTGGTTCCCAAAAAAGAAGGAACTTTCAGACCAATCTTGGATCTCAAAATTCTAAATAAATTCCTCAGGGTTCCATTGTTCAAGATGGAGACTATTCGGACTATTCTACCTCTGATCCAGGAGGGTCAATATATGACCACCGTGGACTTAAAGGATGCGTATCTGCACATCCCTATTCACAGAGATCATCATCAATTGCTCAGGTTCGCCTTTCTGGACAGGCATTACCAGTTTTGTGGCCCTTCCCTTCGGGTTGGCCACGGCTCCCAGAATTTTCACAAAGGTGCTACGGTCCCTTCTGGCGGTTCTAAGACCACAGGGCATAGCAGTGGCGCCTTATCTAGACGACATCTTAATTCAAGCATCGACTTTCCAACCACCCAAGTCTCACACGGACATTGTGTTGGCTTTTCTGAGATCTCATGGGTGGAAGGTGAACATAAAAAAGAGTTCTCTCTTCCCTCTCACAAGAGTTTCCTTCCTAGGGACTCTGATAGACTCGGTAGAAATTTAAATATTTCTGACGGAAGTCAGGAAATCAAAACGCGTAGCCACCTGCCAAGCTCTTCATTCCATTCCTCGGCCATCAGTGGCTCAGTGTCATTATTTGCCTTTCGTCACAGGAGGATGGCAGAGGAGTGCCGGGTTTCGGAGTAGTCTCTTATGGAGGGTAGTACTCTTCGCAGTGGGACTGGAGTTTTAAGTAGTCCTGCCAGTTTCTCAGTGAGAGCCTGGAGTGAAAGTTAGAGCCCCAGAGATGCAGGGAGAGTCTTTCTGCGAAACCATCAATCACTCAAGTCCATGTCAGGAGCGAGGCTACTAACCTTAAAAGGGCCGTGTTCCTGTTCCACGGCGTAGATTCTGGTAAGATCGTCATAGAAGACAGGGTCACAGTGTGGCGCCTTTTTATCTTTACAGAATCAAGGGCTAAAATTCCTGGAAGGGGGATTATTGAACAGGGTGGTTTATACATGATATTGTTTATTGTGTCATTGCTGCGTTATGTCAGAGATGAGGCTCTGGCAATGTGTGGAACTTCAGGTTAGTTGCAGGATATCTTGGCACGGCCATTTTTTGGCGTGTTTTTCCCTAGTGCAGGGGCGGTCCTGCCAGGCATTTCATGTGACTGGGTGTGGCTATGTATCCTTCTCGTTGATCTGTGGTGCAGGATACGAAGCGGTTTCTGTTGTCCGGGTCCTAGGAAGTGGTGAGTGCCCCGGCCATTGGTGGTATAAAGGTGCCTTTTTTATAAATAAAGTTAGTCTAACCAAGCGATGGAGAACTCTGATGCGTTGAAAAGCTCTCCTTCCTTAATAAAGTCTCATTCCTGTGTTTATTGTGAGGAGGTTCTGGTAGATCAGCCTGCTCAACTATGTTCTACCTGCCTTGATAAAGTTACAACATCTAAATGTAAACGGATTTCTAGTACTACTGAGCCGTCCACCTCTGAGGGTTCTTCGTCCCGGAAGGTGCGTTCCCTACATTCATCTCCGATTGCACATGCAGCGCCCCAGGGTCCAACCGTTACTTCTTCTGGAGAGATTCGTTGGCCGTCAAACTTTGCGGACCAACTGGAATCAGCGGTTTTGAAAGTGATTCTTGCCTTACCATGTTCTGCTAAGCGCATGCGTAGGGTTTATTATAGCGGCCCGGCCCAGGAAAGACCTAGAGGAATTCTGTTGGTTAAAGGATCCCCTTTGAATTGGGGGTTGGTTATATCTGTACTCGTCATCATTGTTATGTTGTGGTGCATTTAATAGTGGATTAAACCTATTATGTGTTTGTAACTGCCATTTATCTTCTCTTTCATATCTTTTTTGGGGGGTGTTCCAATGATTGTGATTAGACTGGGTTGGTCTATAGTTGTAATTGTAGTCATTATTATGATTATTCCATCCTGATCTATTGGTATCGCTACCGTCAGATTGGTGACCAAAACCATCTCTAAAAGATGTCCTTCTATTTCTCCAATTGGGTAAAGTCGACAACCACCAATAAAGATTTTGAGATCAGGGACTGCATCAGGTGCACTGACAATAATGTGGTGTATCTGATTCAGTGTCCTTGTCACAAACAGTATTTAGGGGAGACTTCACGCCCCCTTAAAGATAGAATCCGTGAACATCTCTTAAACATTGAACACGGATTCACAGGGCATCTACTATCTAGACACTTTAAAGAATGCCATAATCAAAACACAATGGGTCTAAAATACTGGGGTATAAGGAAAATTACTAACAATTGGAGAGGGGGTGACCTCAATAAAAAGTTGCTACGGGCCGAAGCAGAATTGATATTTCAATTCAAAACTCTTGAACCATCTGGTTTAAATGCAGAACTTGATTTAAATTCTGTAATGCATTAATAAATCATATATATTTAAAATAAACAAAAATTCCTTCACCCACTACATTTTACTCTTAATCAAATTATACAACTTAAAGTTTAATATCAATACAAATTTTTATTTTGAATTATTATTAATTTAACATATATCTTCGATTTTAAGCTCTTAGAACAGACAAATAAAACAATACAAAAAACCATCAAAATAATCAGCTAATTAACTAAGTTAGAAGTTTATACACTAGTAAGTGCAATTATTTTCAACTATTAATTTTTCACCATCACAATTTTCACTACACACAAGATTAAAAGACACCACTAGTATGTATAATATTGTATTTTATACATTTTTTATGTATTAAATATTAAATACATGTTATTTATTAGATTTTTTTCACCTCTATTCATTAATTTACACTGATAAGATTAGCTTACACAATTTATTTAAATCCAACAAATACATTAATTTTATTATATGCACATAAGTTTTAGGTTATTATTTATTCACAACACCTATTAACTCTTTCTTCACTTTATAGATCTCCATTGGAGAATAACATATGTTTTCTTTCCCTAGATATGAATTAGACAAGGAATTTTATTTATATTCATTGTACACATAAATTGCCATAAATAGGATGTTCATTTATTCTTCTTTTCATTTTTTTCATTTTTTATTCATTTTTTTCATTTTTATTCATTTTTTGTTCTTATTACTTCACACATGAGATTTATACATGTGTGTATACATATTATGTTTTTAAAAATGAGAGTCCGTTATCTTATGAGAGACTATTTGAAACATGGAATGGATACGTCCCTTTAAGAAAAAAAGTAAAAAGAAAAAACTGAGCACCCATTAAGGAGGAGTCACAAACAATTATCCTCTACAAAAGGTGAGCAGCAAGCAGTCTGAATTTATCTTGAAAAAGGCTACATCAGCTGAAACGCGTTGATCCGCAACATTGAGATTGTTTTACTACCAAGTTTTATATAACACACAGAGCGCTCTGTTGTTTTCCACTTTGGAACTCTTCGTAAACAATCCTAACTGCTATGTAACATTGTTCTCCATCTCATCAACAAGTTTGGCTAGCTGTGACGATCAGAATCTGCAGACATCACTTACACGCTGAATCACAGACCACCCGGTAATCCGTGCATCTAATTGGAACAAAATATCACGTGACCCCGCACACGCTGCACAATCCGGCAAACCACAGTACACGCTGGAGCGATACTGCTCACCTGAAAGGTAATTTCTTAACCACCAAGGGTCTAACGTGTTTACTTCGGACCTACTACTCTAACACACGGAGAAGCAAACAGAAAATAGCTTCGTATTCTGGGTGAGTCCAACTTGTAAGATGAATCATTTATGTCACTGACTTTTCCATTTGAATGCAGATCGTCTTTGTAGCCATCGACGGAACTTTCTACCCGAATGTTACATTGATGCAAAATCACATTGATACAGCCACACAGACTGACTTAGCTGCTTTCCGTGCTCTCATTTGACTTCCACTACATATATATTTTTTCATTTGCTTGTTATAGGTTTAGGTTGGAGAATTTGCCCATTCTGCTGCGGCAGTTGCTTGCTAATCTGGAGGTTCTGGAACCTAAGATACCGGAGGAACCTGCGATTCCTAAGCTTGACAAGGTATACAAGGACAGGGTAGTACCTAGGTCTTTCCCGGTTCCCGTTAAGATGGCTAATATTATTAAGAATGAATGGGAGCGATTAGGTTCTTTCTTTCTCCTACATTGGTGTGTCTGGTCCACGGCTTCATCCTTACTTGTGGGAATATTCTCTTCCCTAACAGGAAATGGCAAAGAGAGCACAGCAAAAGCTGCCCATATAGCTCCCCCTCTGGCTCCGCCCCCCAGTCATTCTCTTTGCCGCTCTGAACAAGTAGCATCTCCACGGGGATGGTAAAGAGTATGTGGTGTTAGTTGTAGTTTTTTATTTCTTCTATCAAGAGTTTGTTATTTTAAAATAGTGCCGGTTTGTACTATTTACTCTACAACAGAAAGTGAAGAAGAGTTCTGTTTAAAGAGGAGTATGATTTTAGCAGCAGTAACTAAAATCCATTGCTGTTCCCATGCAGGACTGTTGAAACCAGAGAACTTCAGTTGGGGGGAACAGTTTGCAGACTTTTTCTGCTCAGGGTATGACTAGTCCCTTTTCTAACAAGACATAGTAATGCCATCGGTAAGCAATTCTTCTTAGACTCATAACAGAATGAAGGCTTATTAATGGGCTATATACTGGTTGACACTATTGTGGGCTAAATCGATTGATTTATACAATATTTATATGACTTTTGGAGTGTTTTGGAACTTGGAAACACTTTGGGAACGTTTTTATTTGCCTGGCAGTCGTTTAGACACCTAATCTAGTCAGGAAGGCCCCTTCACTCTGGTATTCAGAGGGAGGAGGCCTCATTTTCGCGCCTTAATTGCGCAGTTACTTCTGGAAGCAGTGCATGCAGCTTCATGTGAGAGGGTCCTGTGGCCATAAAAAACGATTCTAGAAGGCTTATTTCTGTGGTGAATAACCCCCAAGGAAAGGTAAAGCCGCAGCAAAGGCTGTGGCAGGGACTGTAGTGGGTTAAACTGGTAAATTGAACAATTAGCTCCGGTTTGCTCATTTAAGGGGTTACAAACTTGAAATTTGGTGTGCAATACTTTCAAAGCATTAAGACACTAGGGTGCAAATTTGGTACGGATCGGATATTTCCTTCATAGTTTTTCACACATTCAGAAATAGAGTGTGCTCTGTTTAACATTTAAAGAGACAGTAACGGTTTTGTTTAAAAACGGTTTTATTGCATTAATAGCCTGTATAAGTCTGTCTAACATGTCTGTACCTTCAGATAGAACATGTTCTGTGTGTATGGAGGCCAAGGTGGTTCACCCTTTAAATGTATGTGAAAATTGTGCCATGGCGTCCAAACAAAGTAAGGACAGTACTGTCACATTTAATAAGGTTGCCCAAGATGATTCTTCAAATGAAGGTAGTGGGGATAGTTCATCATCCTCTCCTTCTGTGTCAACACCAGTTATGCCCGCGCAGGCGACACCTAGTACATCTAGCGCGCCAATGCTTGTTACTATGCAACAATTAACGGCAGTAATGGATAATTCTATAGCTAATCTTTTATCCAAACTGCAAGCATTTCCAAGAAAGCGTGATTGCTCAGTTTTAAATACAGAGGATGAGCAAGTGTGCGCTGACGATAATTTATCTGTTATACCCTCACACCAGTCAGAATTGGCAGTGAGGGAGGGTCTGTCGGAGGGAGAAATTTCTGATTCAGGAAAAGTTTCTCAGCAAGCAGAACCTGATATCGTGACGTTTAAATTTAAGTTAGAACATCTCCGCGCCCTGCTTAAGGAGGTGTTAACTACTCTTGACGATTGTGACTCTTTGGTGATTCCAGAGAAATTGTGCAAAATGGACAAATTCCTTGAGGTCCCTGTGCACGCTGATGCTTTTCCGATACCCAAAAGGGTGGCGGATATAGTGACTAAGGAGTGGGAGAAGCCAGGTATACCTTTTGTCCCACCTCCTATATTTAAGAAAATGTTCCCCATTGTCGACCCCAGAAGGGACGCATGGCAAACAGTCCCTAAGGTTGAGGGGGCAGTTTCTACGTTGGCCAAACGCACGACTATTCCCATTGAGGACAGTTGTGCTTTCAAAGATCCTATGGATAAAAAATTGGAAGGATTGCTTAAAAAGATATTTGTTCAGCAAGGTTTCCTTCTCCAACCAATTTCGTGCATTATTCCTTTCACAACGGCGGCGTCTTTTTGGTTCGAGGAACTAGAAAATTCGCTCAATAAGGAGACTCCATATGAGGAAGTCATGGACAGAATTCACACACTAAAGTTGGCTAATTCCTTTATTTTAGATGCCGCTTTGCAATTGGCGAAATTAGCGGCGAAAAATTCAGGTTTTGCAATTGTGGCGCGCAGAGTGCTTTGGCTAAAATCTTGGTCGGCGGATGTGTCGTCCAAGACAAAATTGCTTAATATTCCTTTCAAAGGTAAGACCCTTTTTGGGCCAGAATTGAAGGAGATTATTTCAGACATCACTGGGGGAAAGGGCCATGCCCTCCCACAGGATAGGCCTTTCAAGGCTAAGAACAAATCTAATTTTCGTTCCTTTCGCAACTTCAGGAACGGACCGTCTCCTAACTCTGCAGCCTCTAGACAAGAGGGTAACGCTTCCCAGTCTAAACCAGCATGGAAACCAATGCAAGGCTGGAACAAGGGTAAACAGGCCAAGAAGCCTGCTGCTGCTACCAAGACAGCATGAAGGGGTAGCCCCCGATCCGGGACCGGATCTAGTAGGGGGCAGACTTTCTCTCTTTGCTCAGGCTTAGGCAAGAGATGTTCAGGATCCCTGGGCACTAGAAATAGTCTCTTAGGGTTATCTTCTAGAGTTCAAGGAACTTCCTCCAAGGGGAAGGTTCCACATGTCTCGCTTATCTTCAGACCAGATAAAGAGACAGGCATTCTTACATTGCGTAGGAGATCTATTAAAGATGGGAGTGATACACCCAGTTCCAACAGTGGAACAAGGTCAGGGGTTTTACTCAAACCTGTTTGTAGTTCCCAAAAAAGAGGGAACTTTCAGACCAATTCTGGATTTAAAAATTCTAAACAAATTCCTCAGAGTTCCATCGTTCAAAATGGAAACCATTCGAACGATTTTACCAACAATCCAGGAAGGTCAATACATGACTACCGTGGACTTAAAGGATGCGTACCTACATATTCCTATCCACAAAGATCATCATCAGTTCCTAAGGTTCGCCTTTCTGGACAAACATTACCAGTTTGTGGCTCTTCCGTTCGGTTTAGCCACTGCTCCCAGAATTTTCACAAAGGTGCTAGGGTCCCTTCTAGCGGTTCTAAGACCGAGGGGCATTGCAGTGGCACCTTACCTAGACGACATCCTAATCCAAGCGTCGTCCTTTTCCAGATCAAGGGCTCATACAGACATTGTATTAGCTTTTCTCAGGTCTCACGGGTGGAAGGTGAACGTGGAAAAGAGTTCCCTGTCCCCGTCTACAAGGGTTCCCTTTCTGGGAACAATAATAGATTCTGTAGAAATGAAGATTTTTCTGACAGAGGTCAGAAAATTAAAGCTTCTAAATGATTGTCAAGTTCTTCAATCTATTCCTCAGCCTTCCATAGCTCAGTGCATGGAAGTAATAGGTCTAATGGTTGCAGCAATGGACGTGGTTCCTTTTGCTCGAATTCATCTAAGACCATTGCAAATGTGCATGCTCAAACAGTGGAATGGGGATTATGCAGACTTGTCTCCCCAGATTCAAGTAGACCAGTCGACCGACGCCAGTCTTTTAGGCTGGGGCGCGGTCTGGGACTCCCTGAAAGCTCAGGGTCTATGGTCTCGGGAAGAGTCTCTTCTCCCGATAAACATTCTGGAACTGAGAGCGATATTCAATGCGCTCCGGGCTTGGCCTCAACTAGCGAAGGCCGGATTCATAAGATTTCAGTTGGACAACATGACGACTGTAGCTTACATCAATCATCAGGGGGGAACAAAGAGTTCCTTGGCGATGAGAGAGGTATCCAAGATCATCAAATGGGCGGAGGATCACTCCTGCCATCTATCTGCAATTCACATCCCAGGAGTAGACAACTGGGAGGCGGATTATTTGAGTCGTCAGACTTTCCATCCGGGGGAGTGGGAACTCCACCCGGAGGTCTTTGCCCAGTTAACTCAATTATAGGGCATTCCAGACATAGATCTGATGGCGTCTCGTCAGAACTTCAAGGTTCCTCGCTACGGGTCCAGATCCAGGGATCCCAAGGCGACACTAGTGGATGCATTAGTGGCGCCTTGGTCGTTCAACCTAGCTTATGTGTTTCCACCGTTTCCTCTCCTTCCCAGGCTCGTAGCCAGGATCAAACAGGAGAAGGCTTCGGTGATTCTGATAGCTCCTGCGTGGCCACGCAGGACTTGGTATGCAGACCTGGTGAATATGTCATCGGCTCCACCATGGAAGCTACCTTTGAGACAGGACCTTCTAGTACAAGGTCCATTCGAACATCCAAATCTAGTCTCTCTGCAACTGACTGCTTGGAAATTGAACGCTTGATTTTATCTAAGCGTGAGTTTTCAGATTCAGTTATAGATACTCTGGTCCAAGCCAGAAAACCTGTGACTAGGAAAATTTACCATAAAATATGGAAAAAAATATATCTGTTGGTGTGAATCCAAGGGATTTTCTTGGAGTAAAATTAAAATTCCTAGGATTCTCTCCTTTCTCCAAGAGGGTTTGGATAAAGGGTTGTCAGCGAGTTCTCTAAAAGGACAGATATCTGCTCTGTGTGTTTTGTTACACAAACGTCTGGAAGCAGTGCCAGATGTACAAGCATTTGTACAGGCCTTAGTCAGAATCAAGCCTGTTTACAGACCCATGACTCCTCCATGGAGTCTTAATTTAGTTCTTTCAGTTCTTCAAGGGGTTCCGTTTGAACCTTTACATTCCATAGATATTAAGTTACTATCTTGGAAAGTTCTGTTTTTGGTTGCTATTTCTTCTGCTAGAAGAGTTTCTGAATTGTCTGCTTTGCAGTGTGATTCACCCTATCTGGTATTCCATGCAGATAAGGTTGTTTTGCGTACCAAACCTGGTTTTCTTCCAAAAGTGGTTTCCAACAGGAATATTAACCAGGAAATAGTTGTTCCTTCTCTGTGTCCGAATCCAGTTTCGAAGAAGGAAGGTTTGTTACACAATTTAGATGTGGTCCGTGCTTTAAAATTCTACTTAGAAGCAACAAAGGATTTCAGACAGACTTCATCTTTGTTTGTCGTTTATTCTGGTAAGAGGAGAGGACAGAAAGCTACTGCTACCTCTCTTTCTTTTTGGCTGAAAAGCATCATCCGATTGGCTTATGAGACTGCCGGACGGCAGCCTCCTGAACGAATTATAGCTCACTCTACTAGAGCTGTGGCTTCCACATGGGCCTTCAAGAACGAGGCTTCTGTTGATCAGATATGTAAGGCAGCGACTTGGTCTTCTCTGCACACTTTTGCCAAATTTTACAAATTCGATACTTATGCTTCTTCGGAGGCTATTTTTGGGAGAAAGGTTTTGCAAGCCGTGGTGCCTTCCGTTTAGGTAACCTGACTTGTTCCCTCCCTTCATCCGTGTCCTAAAGCTTTGGTATTGGTTCCCACAAGTAAGAATGAAGCCGTGGACCGGACACACCAATGTAGGAGAAAACAGAATTTATGCTTACCTGATAAATTTCTTTCTCCTACGGTGTGTCCGGTCCACGGCCGGCCCTGGCTTTTTAGTCAGGTTTCAAATTTTTTCTTTCTATACACTACAGTCACCACGGCACCCTATGGTTTCTCCTTTTTCTCCTAACCGTCGGTCGAATGACTGGGGGGCGGAGCCAGAGGGGGAGCTATATGGGCAGCTTTTGCTGTGCTCTCTTTGCCATTTCCTGTTAGGTGGACCGGACACACCGTAGGAGAAAGAAATTTATCAGGTAAGCATAAATTCTGTTTTTCCCCTTCTTCTTCCTTTAAAAAACTGTTCCCCATTCCGGACACTCAGCTTTGGCTGTGAGGGAACATCCATAAGGTGGATGGGGCTATCTCTACGCTCGCAAAGCGGACAACTATTTCCCTTGAGGATAGTTTGTCGTTTAAAGAGCCCATGGATAAAAAGCTGGAAAACATGTTCAGCACACAGGGTTTGTTTTTCAGCCAGCAGCGGCCGTTGCGGTGGTCGCTGAAGCTGCGACATATTGGTGTGAATTCCTGTGTGAAATGATCGAGGGGGAGACATCCATCGACGAGATACAGGAGAAGATTTAAGGCGCTGAAGATCGCCAATTCTTTCATTTGTGATGCCAATATGCAAATTATTCGCCTGAATGCTAATGTGTCAGGATTTTTTGTTTTAGTGCGCAGGGCTCTGTGGCTAAAATCTTGGTCTGCGGACATGACCTCTAAGGCGAGGCTGTTGTCCCTGCCTTTTCAAGGAAAGATCCTGTTCAGTCCAGGATTGCATTCGATTATATCCACGGTTACGGGAGGCAAGGGTGCTTTCCTACCGCAGTATAAGAATGCTAAGCCTAAAGGATCTACTTTTAGTCCCTTTCATGCAAACAAGGCCCAGCACCAGCAACCCGCTGTAAAAGCGGACCAGTCCAAGGGATCTTGGAAGCTGGCTCAATCTTGGAACAAATCTAAGCAGAGCAAGAAGCCCGCTGAGATGAAATCGGCATGAAGGGGTGGCCCCCGACCGGTCTCCGGATCACATAGGGGCAGATTATCTCTATTCTCAGACGCATGGTTGCAGGACGTTCAGGACCCTTGGGTTCTAGAAGTGGTCTCCCAGGGTTACAGGATAGGGTTCAGATCCCATCCGCCCGAGGGCAGATTCCTCCTGTCAAACCTGTCTTCAAGACCAGAGAAGAGAGAGGCCTTCTATAGTGTGTGAGTGATCTCGCATCTCTCAGGGTTACCGTACCAGTACCCCTAGCAGAAAGGGGTCTAGGGTACTATTCCAACCTTTTTGTGGTTACAAAGACATGCCATCCGATTCTGGACCTAAAGTGTTTAAACAAGTTTCTGAGTGTTTCATCGTTCAAAATGGAGACGATCAGATCAATTCTGCCCCTAGTTCAAGAGGGACAGTTCATGACAACTGTAGACTTGAAGGACGCTTACCTTCATGTGCAATTCACAGGGACCACTTCAGGTTCCTAAGATTTGCTTTTCTGGACCAACACTTCCAGTTTGTGGCCCTTCCTTTTGGTCTGGCGACAGCCCGAGAGTCTTCACGAAGGTTCTGGGGGCACTGCTTGCAGTGGCCAGATCCAGGGGCATTGCGGTGGCACCTTACCTGGATGACATCCTAGTTCAGGCGCCGTCGCTCGGCCTCAGAGAGGATCATTTGAGGGCTCTTCTTCTTCTGCTCCGATCTCACAGTTGGAAGATCAACGCAGGAAAGAGTTCCCTGGTTCCAAGCAACAGGGTGGAGTTCCTGGGCACGATAATAGACTCTATGTCCATGAAGATATTTCTCACAGATCAGTGTCGCAAGAAGCTTGCGTCCACCTGTCTTGCCCTTCTGTCCTCCAAAGCCCGTTAGTGGCTCAATGTATGGAGGTCTCATGGTGTCAAGCATAGATGTCTTTCAATTCACCAGGTTCCATCTCAGACCTCTTCAATTGTGCATGTTGAGACAGTGGAACGGCGATCATTCAGATCTATCACAGCTGATATCCATGGATGCTCGGACTCAGAACTCCCTCTCTTGGTGAATTTGTCTGGAGCAACTGTCCATGGGGACATCCTTCTTGCGACCGTCCTGGGAGATTGTGACCACGGACGCCAGTCTGACAGGATGGGAAGCTATTTGGGGTACCAGGATGGCACAGGGAAAGTGGTCCAGGGAGAATTCTCTCCTTCCGATCAACATCCTAGAACTACGAGCAATTTACAATGCTCTGAAGGCCTTCTCTAGGGTCGGTCAATTTAATCAGATTCCAGACCGACAACATTACCTCTGTGGCTTACATCAACCATCAGGGGGGGTACGAGGAGCTTCCTCACAATGAGAGAGGTGTCTCAGATTCAGGAGTGGGCGGAGTCCCACGACTGTTCGCTCTCAGCGATTCACATTCCAGGTGTGGACAACTGGGAAGTAGACTTTCTCAGCAGAGATTTGTCTTATATGGGGAGCGCCGGATCTCATGACGTCCAGCCTCAATTGCAAGCTACCTCGATACGGGTCGAGGTCCAGGGATCCCCAGGCAGAGCTAATAGAATCCTTAGTGGTACCTTGGGGATTCAGCTTAGCTTACATTTTTCCACCGTTACCACTTCTACCTCGCGTAGTGGCACGCATCAAACAGGAGCGGGCCCTGGCCATTCTGATTGCTCCTTTGTGGCCGTGGAGGACGTGGTTTGCGGATCTGGTGGGGATGTCATCCTCTCCACCATGGAGGTTACCCTGTCGCAGGGATCTGCTGTCACAGGGCCCCTTTCAACATCGAAATCTAGATTCTCTGAGGATGACTTTGTGGTGATTGAACGCCTAGTCTTAGCCAAGAGAGGCTTTTCAGAAAGTGTGATTGATACTCTAATTCAGGCAAGGAAGCCAGTCACTCGCCACATATACCATAAGGTGTGGAGGACTTACTTGTCCTGGTGTGAGAAGCATGTATATCCTTGGCATACGGTGAAGGTATCCAGGATTCTATCCTTTCTCCAATATGGTTTGGAGAAGGGTCTTGCCGCTAGTTCCTTAAAGGGACAGATTTCGGCTTTATCAGTTTTGTTGCGTAGGAGACTCGCTGAGCTACCTGACATTCAATCTTTTGTTCAGGCTCTGTCTAGAATCAGGCTCCGCCTTGGAGCTTAAACTTAGTCCTTAAAGGGACAGTCAACACCAGAATTTTTGTTGTTTTAAAAGATAGATAATCCTTTTATTACCCATACCCTAGTTTTGCATAACCAACACACTTATATTAATACACTTTTTAGCTCTGTGATTACCTTGTATCTAAGTATCTTCTGACAGCCCCCTGATCACATGACTTTATTTATTATCCATTGACTTTCATTTTAGCCAATTAGTGCAGTGTCTGCCACAATTCACAGGCGTGCTCACAATGTTATCTATATGTCTTACAGGAACTAGCTCTCCCCTGTTGGGAAAAGCAAATACAAAAGCATGTGATTAGAGGCGGCCTTCAAGGGCTTAGAAATTATAATATGAGCCTTCCTAGGTTTAGCTTTCAACTAAGAATACCAAGAGAACAAAGCAAAATTGGTGATAAAAGTAAATTGGAAAGTTGTTTAAAATTACATGCCCTATCTGAATCATGAACGTTTTTTTTGGACTTGACTGTCCCTTTAAGGTTTTGCAGAGGGTTCCATTTGAACCTATGCATTCCATAGACATTAAGATTCTGTCCTGGAAGGTTCTCTTCCTGTTGGCTATTGCATCGGCACGCAGAGTATCTGAACTAGCGGCCTTGCAATGTGATCCTCCTTATCTGGTGTTTCATGCGGATAAGGCTGTACTTCCAATGGGTTGGGGTTTCTCCCCAAGGTGGTGTCTAACCGTAACATCAATCAGGAAATAGTTGTTCCTTCTTTTTGTCCTAACCCTTCTTCTTCAAAAGAAAGGTTACTTCATAACCTGGATATGGTTCGTGCCTTGAAGTTCTATCTTCAGGCTATGAAGGATTTCAGACAGTCTACATCTCTTTTTGTGGTGTATTCTGGGAAGCGCAAGGGGCAAAGGGTCTCTGCTACTTCTTTGTCTTTTTGGTTGAGGAGCTTTATTCGCTTGGCTTATGAGACAGCGGGACAAAGCCTCCTCAGAGGATCACGGCTCATTCAACTTGAGCTGTGGCTTCGTCTTGGGCCTTTAAGAATGAAGCCTCTATGGAGCAAATTTGTAAAGCGGCTACCTGGTCCTCCTTATACACTTTTACAAATTTGACGTTTTTGCTTCTGCGGAAGCTGTTTTTGGGAGAAAGGTTTTGCAGGCTGTGGTGCCCTCAGATTAGCGGTCCGCCTTTTACCCTCCCGGTTTCATTCAGTGTCCTCTAGAGCTTGGGTATATGTTCCCAATAGTAATGAATGAAGCCGTGGTCTCTCATTCCTACTGTTCCTGGTTCCCTCGGCAGAATGACTGGGGGGTGAGGGAAGTAGGGGAGGTATTTAAGCCTTTGGCTGGGGTGTCTTTGCCTCCTCCTGGTGGCCAGGTTCTAAATTCCCAATAGTAATGAATGAAGCCGTGGTCTCCCCTCCCCTCGATGGAAATGAAATTATCAGGTAAGTATAATTTATGTTTTTTAAGGTAAAAGAGCTGTTTAACTCTTTTTAACTTAGTTTATTGTAGGTTAGGGGATGTTTTTATTTCGGGAAGGGCTTTTTTTATTTGTATAGGTGTAATTGTTTTTATTTTTGATAATTTCATTTAATAATTTTTTGTAATCTTAGAGTTTTTTTATTTTTCGGAATTTAGTGTTTATTATTTTTTTGTGAGGTTTTTTTGTTTTCGCAGATTTTTTTAAACTTTTTAATTTAGGTTTTTAATTGGTAGTTTTTTTTTTTATTTTATTAGAACAGTAATGTTAGGTTAATTTATAGTTTAAACTAAGTTTTTTTTAATTTCACAAGTAAGTTTTTTTTTTTTAAATATAGTTATATTGTAATTTTAATTTAAAGTTTAGGGGGGTATTAGGTTTAGGGGTTAATAGTTTAATAATTTAGTGTTATGCAATATGGGGGGTGGTGGTTTAGGGGTTAATAGGTTTAGTTTAGTAGTTACAATGTGGGGGGCTGGAGGTTTAGGGATTAATACTTATTTATAGTGTTGGTGATGTGGGGGCCGGTGGTTTAGGGGTTAATAGGTTTATTTAGGTGTTGGCAATGTCGGGGGTGGCAGATTAGGGGTTAATAACTTTTATTAGTGTCGGCGAGCGGCGGATTAGGGGTTAATAGGTTTATTTAATAGTCGCAGTGTGGGTGGGCAGCAGATTAGGGGTTAATAGGTTTACTATAGTTTTTGCGGTGTGGGAGGGCGGCGGTTTAGGGGTTAATAGTTTATGGTTGTTAGTGTACTTTGTAACATTTTAGTTATGAGTTTTGTGAAACATTTTTGTTACACAAAATCCATAACTACTGCTCTCAGGTGGCGGTATGGATCGTGTTGGTATAGGCTGTAACGCAAGAATTTTAGCCGGACCGCACAACCTGTAATACGGCGCTATGGAAAATCCCCCAGAAAATGACGTTTGAGTTGCGGAATGGACGTTGCGTTACAGGCTAAAATGTTTACGGTAAAAAAATTGTTTTTTAAGGTATAAATAAATATATAAATATATTTATTTATTAGTTACACTGACGGTTTGTAGTGATTCACACTATTAACAGACAGAGTACAATTAGAGACATGTGTCCAGAGCTGCCTGTGATAATGTGAGTGAGATCAACAACATATCCCACCTGCCCAGACCCCATCCATCATCACAGCCCAATGGCACACAAGAGATCTGTGAGTTTACCTGCGAGTTAACCACCAGGCCATCTGCCTTAAGCACACAGCACCGTAGCTGCTAGGGTCAGGCACTGTGATGGTTAGTGGGAGGTGGGACATGGGCGTGTCAGACTTACCTACGAGTCCCAAGTCTCTGCTGCCGGCTGAAGCTGCTGCTGCTCTCAACGTTCCATATGGCTTAGTTTGCCCTCTCCGATCAGTTGCGCTCTATAAATAGCGCACTTTGCTGCCCTTAGAGTTCATGCTCTATTTTACATTCAGCGAGGGAACTCTGATGGCAGAGGTGCCGGTATGACATACTGTGGCGTACCGGCAGAAAAAAAAGCCCTGATCTTGCTTTGCCTACTACTATCCTACAGGCAAGGGTACTTTGTGTACCCACTTTGCTGCTCAAGCAAGAAGTTCATGATCTCCAGATCAACACGAATAGACCACTGATGCTCATAATAGCAAGGCTTCTACAACACTGTTTTGATATTTTTATGTTATTCCTTAAGTTTTGTTGAATAAGTAATTGGAAGAGATGCATAGTGGTTACCATTGTGTAATAAAACACATTTCAAGCGTCTTACGGTTAAGGACCATGGCTGTTTTTACATTTCTGCTGTGTTTGTGTTTAGCTGTAATTTTCCTCTTACTCATTTACTATACGCACACATATTATATACAGTTTTTCATAGCCATTAAATGGACTTTCTAAAGATACCATTATTTTCATCATATCATATAATTTACTAATATAAAATATGATGAAAAAAATTGAAACAAAAACTATTTTTTTTAGTAGACAACCCAAAGTATTGATCTAGGCCCATTTTGGTATATTTCATGCCACCATTTCACCGCCAAATGCAATCCAATAAAAAATATTTGACAAACAAGAGCAAAAAGAGAGCAAAGTACAAGACTTGGACTCGAGGTCTGCGCTAAAGTATAGCAACTTTTGGTAAAAATTTAATAACCAAAAAAATGCTAGGTAGTAAATCTTAGCAGCTAGGTCAAAGGGTAGACAGATAATCCAAAATATCTGTCAAAGTAAAAATTAACAAACAAGAAAAGATATTGACTACAGCGCATAAGATTACAACTAAAAAGGAGATACTATCTAAACTCCAGGTGGTATACAAAAAGGTACAATGACCAATAGTGTCTAAATAAAACAATATTAACTAATGAGTCAACATGTAACAATATATACAAAGAGTATAAATATACTAAATATACTTGAAAAAAGTAATGAAATGAAATAAAAATAAAATGAAATGAAGAAAAAAGCAGGATACACCTTTAGGATATAAATGAGGTTAAAACACTAATTATGTATATACATATCAAGCTGAGAAAAAAACTATTATAAAAATGATAATGTAAAAATATAACCATATAAACAGAAAAAAAAACCCTGTGGCTGTTAACACTGAGTGATTAGTGAAATGGTATAAAAAATATGAATAGTTGAGAATGGAGTCAGCATTGAAAGCACAATATCATCCGAATTTGAGATGTAATCATATAGCTGAGTGTTCTAGTCCAAAATTAAAAGTAATTCTTAATAAATGTTCTTAAAAATTAGTTCAATAGGTGAAATGATTGAATTCAAGGGATCAAATCGTATCGTAGTTGTATCCTTAGCTAAGGCTGCAAACTCGGTACTCACCGACCAGGACCTCAATCATATGAGGTAAGGGACAGGCTCTACGTGTAGTTTCTTAGGCAGTATCATCAGGAATCCTGAAGTTTCACAGAATGGAGCTTGCAGTTGTTTACACTGGTATGTTGGTGTAGTTAGCCGATGTGCTTTATTACCTGTTCCCAGTTACCAAAGTTATAATTAGTTGCCTGGACCTCTCACAAGCTCTCTTACCTCTGACGAAGAAGTAACTTATCTGCAAACACTTTGAAACGCGTAAGGTTTCCATATAGAGAGCGACTTGGTCCTGGTAGTTGTCTCTAACTTCTAACGTTATTTTTAACGTACTTTGGAATATTTACGCAATTGTTCTCCCATTGGTGTTTATTAACACTCAATGCCTATACATACCTCATTGTTTGAGGGCTCATTTTGTAAGCAGAATCACAACGTGTGCCTTGTTTCTGTTTTGCCTTTCATTTAATAAACTATACTTCAATATTGCAAGTTTTCGTTTTCCCTTCACATATTTATCCTTCATCTGTGGGAACGAGTAATAAAACACATCGGCTAACTACACCGACGTACCAGTGTAAACAACTGCAAGCTCCATTCTATGAAACTTCAGGATTCCTGATTATACCGCCTAAGAAACTACAAGTAAAGCCTGTCCCTTACCTCATATGATTGAGGTCCTGGTCGGTGAGTACCGAGTTTGCAGCCTTAGCTAAGGATACAACTACGATACGATTTGATCCCTTGAATTCAATCATTTCACCTATTGAACTCATTTTTTAAGAACATTTATTAAGAATTACTTTTAATTTTGGACTAGAACACTCAGCTATATGATTACATCTCAAATTCGGATGATATTGTGCTTTCAATACTGACTCCATTTTCAACTATATATATTTTTTATACCATTTCACTAATCACTCAGTGTTAACAGCCACAGGGTTTTTTTCCGTTTATATGGTTATATTTTCACATTATCATTTTTATAATTGTTCTTTTCTCCGCTTGATATGTATATACATAATTAGTGTTTTAACCTCATTTATATCCTAAAGGTGTATCCTGCTTTTTTCTTCATTTTATTTCATTTTATTTCATTACTTTTTTCAAGTATATTTATACTCTTTTTATATATTGTTACACGTTGACTCTTTAGTTAGTATTGTTTTATTTAGACACTATTGGTCATTGTACCTTTTTGTATACCACCTGGAGTTTAGATAGTATCTCCTTTTTATTTGTAATCTTATGCGCTGTAGTCAATATCTTTTGTTGTTTGTCAATAAAAAATATTGTTAACTTTTTCACAAACTTTAGGTTTCTCACTGAAATTATTTACAGCTTTATGACACAAATAGTTGTAAATGCTCTGGGATCCCAGACATATATGACTTTGGCTTTGCTTTTTGGTAATTAGAAGGCTGCTAAATGCAGCTGCACACCCCACTTGTTTTATGCCCAGCAGGGAAAGCTTTCTGCCAGTACCCGGTTTGCTGCAAATTATGCTAATTTTTGTAATAAAAATAAAAAAAAATTCTGTAGTGTAGCTGCCCCCTCCTCATTACCCTACCCCTCCCCCTCCCAGATCCTTTTCCCAACTCGGATCGCACATAGGGTCCCCCTCTCCCTCCTTCCCCCTCCTCCCCCTTCCTCCTTCCCACTCACTGCTCCTTTTTTTCGTAGCATAGTGGTCTCCTCCGCTCCCACCCTCCTGCCCCCTCCAGCGATGGGTAACCCACCCACCTCCCTCCTAACCCTCCCACGCCAACCATCGATCAGCAGCACCATCGCTGGCTCTCCCACACCACCGATCGGCACCAGAGTGGCCCTCTCTGCATTGGTTACTGTCCGGAGGGTATTGCACGATGCCTCAATATCGAGGTATCGCTGCAATAACTTGACAGCGTCTGGAAGTGATCACGAACGCTTCCAGCACTCATTTTGACCAAGGACGTGCCAGGTACGTCCGTGGTTGTTAGCAGCTGCTTTTTAAAGGACGGGCCTGGCATGTCCTTGGTCGTTAAGGAATTAGATTAAACATTAGATAAAATCAATGTTACAGAGTAAAAAGACAAGCCAAACATTGCTGCATGTGTGAGCAGCCACAGGTCATATTAGGGTAAAATCATCATTTGAAGAGTATTCATTATCCCAAAACCTAGAGCCAATTCAGCAAAACCGAAATAATTTTTGGATTTAGCACCCCCAAAAATTCTAAATTGGTTCAAACATTTGTTGACCTGTGTAATTGGACTTTTATAACCCTTTAAATTTCTGCTTTTTTTACTGGTAACTAAAAGTACTGTGTGATTTATAACTGTACCCAAAATGCAAATGTATAATCTCTGGATCATAAACGTTTGTTCTTATATTTGATTGGTTAATAAGCTGGGTTACAGAGATTTTATCCACAGAAAAGTCCTAACAGGTCTAAACTAATTTGTTTTCTTTCCTAAGATATGGTGAGTCCACAACGTCATCATTTACTGTTGGGAATATCACTCCTGGCAAGCAGGAGGAGGTAAAGAGCACCACAGCCAAACTGTTAAGTATCACTTCCCTTCCCACAAACCCCCAGTCATTCTATTTGCCTTGGTGCATGGAGGAGGTGAAGTTTTGGTGTCTGAGAAAATTGGATTTCTTTTACTTCAAGCAAGATTTTTAACTAGTTTAGAAAGCCAGAGTAGGTTACTTTGATATTTCTCCAACATTGGTGTGTCCGGTCCACGGCGTCATCCATAACTTGTGGGAATATTCTCTTCTCCAACAGGAAATGGCAAAGAGCACAGCAAAAGCTGTCCATATAGTCCCTCCCAGGCTCCGCCCACCCCAGTCATTCTCTTTGCCGTTGCACAGGCAGCATCTCCACGGAGATGGTGAAGAGTATGTGGTGTTTAGTTGTAGTTTTTTATTCTACTATCAAGAGTTTGTTATTTTAAAATAGTGCTGGTATGTACTATTTACTCTGAAACAGAAAAAGATGAAGAGTTCTGTTTGTGAGAGGAATATGATTTTAGCAGCAGTAACTAAAATCGTTTGCTGTTTCCACATAGGACTGTTGAGATGAAATAACTTCAGTTGGGGGAAACATTTGGCAGACTTTTCTGCTTAAGGTATGACTAGCCATATTTCTAACAAGACTGTGTAATGTTGGAAGGCTGTCATTTCCCCTCATGGGGAACGGTAAGCCATTTTCTTAGTCTCAAACAGAATAAAGGGCTTAATATGGGCTATAAAACTGGTTGACACTTTTATGGGCTAGATCGATTGCTTTATTTGGGCATTTTATACAGCTTGATGTTGAAATTCACACTTTATAAACTTTGGGGAACGTTTTTTTACGTCAGGCACTGGTTTAGACACCTTTCCTGTCAGGAAGGGCCTTCCCTGTAGTAGGCTGAGCCTCATTTTCGCGCCATTACTGCGCAGTTACTTTTGAGAGCAGGACATGCAGCTGCATGTGTGTGGGTCTGAAAGTAGTTGAAAAGGTTCCTAGAAGGCTTCATTTGGTATCGTATACCCCCCTGGGTTTGGTAAAGTCGCAGCAAAGGCTGTTGCTGGGACTGTAGAGGGGTTAAAACTGTAACCGGCTCCGGTTTCCTCATTTTAAGGGTTAAAGGTCTGAAATTTGGGGTGCAATGCTTTGAATGCTTTAAGACACTGTGGTGAAAATTTGGTTAAATTTGAACAATTCCTTCATAGTTTTTCACATATTCAGTAATAAAGTGTGCCCTGTTTAAAGAGACAGTAACGGTTTTGTTTTAAAACGGTTTTTGTACTTTATTGACAAGTTTAAGCCTGTTTAACATGTCTGTACCTTCAGATAAACTATGTTCTGTATGTATGGAAGCCAATGTGTCTCCCCCTTCAAAATTGTGTGATAATTGTGCCATAGCGTCCAAACAAAGTAAGGACAGTACTGCCACAGATAGTAAAGTTGCCCAAGATGATTCATCAGATGAAGGGAGTAGACATAGTTCTACATCATCTCCTTCTGTGTCTACACCAGTTTTGCCCACGCAGGAGACCCCTAGTACTTCTAGCGCGCCAATGCTTGTTACTATGCAACAATTGACGGCAGTAATGGATAACTCCATAGCAAATATTTTATCCAAAATGCCTGCATTTCAGAGAAAGCGCGATTGCTCTGTTTTAAACACTGTAGAGCAGGAGGGCGCTGATGATAATTGCTCTGTCATACCCTCACACCAATCTGAAGTGGCCATGAGGGAGGTTTTGTCAGATGGGGAAATTTCAGATTCAGGTAGAATTTCTCAACAGGCAGAACCTGATGTTGTGACATTTAAATTTAAATTAGAGCATCTCCGCGCACTGCTTAAGGAGGTGTTATCTACTCTGGATGATTGTGACAACCTGGTCATTCCAGAAAAATTGTGCAAGATGGACAAGTTCCTAGAGGTTCCGGTGCACCCCAACACTTTTCCTATACCCAAGCGGGTGGCGGACATAGTGAATAAGGAGTGAGAGAAGCCCGGCATACCTTTTGTCCCCCCTCCTATATTTAAGAAATTATTTCCTATGGTCGACCCCAGAAAGGACTTATGGCAGACAGTCCCTAAGGTCGAGGGGGCAGTTTCTACACTAGCCAAGCGCACTACTATTCCTATCGAGGATAATTGTGCTTTCAAAGATCCTATGGATAAAAAATTGGAGGGTTTGCTTAAAAAGATTTTTGTATAGCAAGGTTACCTCCTGCAACCTATTTCGTGCATTATTCCTGTCACTACAGCAGCGTGGTTCTGGATCGAGGAACTAGAAAAGTCGCTCAGTAGTGGAAACTATTCGAACGATTTTACCTACAATCCAGGAGGGTCAATTTATGACTACCGTGGATCTAAAGGATGCGTATCTACATATTCCTATCCACAAAGATCATCATCAGTTCCTAAGGTTCGCCTTTCTGGACAAACATTACCAGTTTGTGGCTCTCCCATTCGGGCTAGCCACTGCTCCAAGGATTTTCACAAAGGTACTCGGGTCCCTTCTAGCGGTTCTAAGACCAAGGGGCATTGCAGTGGCACCTTACTTGGACGATGGTGCTGCTGATCCTGGATCGAGGAACTAGAAAAGTCGCTCAGTAGAGAGACTCCGTATGAGGATGTTATGGACAGAGTTCACGCACTTAAGTTAGCTAATTCCTTTATTTTAGATGCCGCTTTGCAGTTAGCTAGATTAGCGGCGAAAATTTCAGGGTTTGCAATTGTGGCGCGCAGAGCGCTCTGGCTAAAGTCTTGGTCAGCGGATGTATCTTCCAAGACAAAATTGCTTAATATCCCCTTCAAGGGTAAAACCCTTTTTGGGCCAGAATTGAAAGAGATTATCTCAGACATCACTGGGGGTAAGGGCCAGGCCCTCCCACAAGATAGGCCTTTCAAAGCCAAGAATAAGTCTAATTTTCATTCCTTTCGCAATTTCAGGAACGGACCGGCCTCCAACTCTGCAGCCTCTAGACAAGAGGGTAATGCTTCGCAAACCAAACCAGCTTGGAAACCGATGCAAGGCTGGAACAAGGGTAAGCAGGTCAAGAAGCCTGCTGCTGCTAACAAAACAGCATGAAGGAGTAGCCCCCGATCCGGGACCGGATCTAGTAGGGGGCAGACTCTCTCTCTTCGCTCAGGCTTGGGCAAGAGATGTTCAGGATCCCTGGGCACTAGAAATAGTTTCTCAGGGTTATCTTCTGGAATTCAAGGAACTACCCCCAAGGGGAAGGTTCCACATGTCTCACTTATCTTCAAACCAAATAAAGAGACAGGCATTCTTACATTGTGTAGAAGACCTGTTAAAAATGGGAGTGATACACCCAGTTCCAACCGTGGAACAAGGAATGGGGTTTTACTCAAATCTGTTTGTAGTTCCCAAAAAAGAGGGAACTTTCAGACCAATTCTGGATTTAAAGATCCTAAACAAATTTCTCAGAGTGCCATCGTTCAAAATGTAAACTATTCGAACGATTTTACCTACAATCCAGGAGGGTCAATTTATGACTACCGTGGATCTAAAGGATGCGTATCTACATATTCCTATCCACAAAGATCATCATCAGTTCCTAAGGTTCGCCTTTCTGGACAAACATTACCAGTTAGTGGCTCTCCCATTCGGGCTAGCCACTGCTCCAAGGATTTTCACAAAGGTACTAGGGTCCCTTCTAGCGGTTCTAAGACCAAGGGGCATTGCAGTGGCACCTTACTTGGATGACATTCTGATACAAGCGTCGTCTCTTTCAAAGGCAAAGGCTCACACAGACATCGTTCTGGCCTTTCTCAGATCTCACGGATGGAAAGTGAACATAGAAAAAAGATTCTTTAGAAATTAAGATTTTCCTGACAGATGTCAGAAAGTCAAAACTTCTAAACGCTTGTCAAGTTCTTCACTCTGTTCCACGTCCTTCCATAGCTCAGTGCATGGAAGTAGTAGGGTTGATGGTTGCAGCAATGGACATAGTTCCTTTTGCGTGAATTCATCTAAGACCATTACAACTGTGCATGCTGAAACAGTGGAATGGGGACTATACAGACTTGTCTCCAGTGATTCAAGTAGATCAGAAGACCAGAGACTCACTCCGTTGGTGGCTAACCCAGGACCACCTGTCCCAGGGAATGAGTTTCCGCAGACCAGAGTTGGTCATCGTCACGACCGACGCCAGTCTAGTGGGCTGGGGCGCGGTCTGGGACTCCCTGAAAGCTCAGGGGCTATGGTCTCGGGAAGAGTCTCTTCTCCCGATAAACATTCTGGAACTGAGAGCGATATTCAATACTCTCAGGGCTTGGCCTCAACTAGCAAAGGCCAGATTCATAAGATTCCATTCAGACAACATGACGACTGTTGCTTACATCAACCATCAGGGGGGAACAAGGAGTTCCCTGGCGATGAGAGAAGTGACCAAAATCATAAAATGGGCGGAGGATCACTCCTGCCACCTATCTGCGATCCACATCCCAGGAGTGGAAAACTGGGAGGCGGATTATCTGAGTCGTCAGACATTCCATCCGGGGGAGTGGGAACTCCACCCGGAGATTTTTGCCCAGTTGACTCAATTATGGGGCATTCCAGACATGGATCTGATGGCGTCTCGTCAGAACTTCAAGGTTCCTTGCTACGGGTCCAGATCCAGGGATCCCAAGGCGACCCTAGTGGATGCATTAGTAGCGCCTTGGACCTTCAACCTAGCTTATGTGTTTCCACCGTTTCCTCTCATTCCCAGGCTGGTAGCCAGGATCAAGCAGGAGAGGGCCTCGGTGATCTTGATAGCTCCTGCGTGGCCATGCAGGACTTGGTATGCAGACCTGGTGAATATGTCATCGGCTCCACCATGGAAGCTACCTTTGAGACAGGATCTTCTAGTACAAGGTCCATTCGAACATCCAAATCTAGTTTCCCTTCAGCTAACGGCTTGGAAATTGAACGCTTGATTTTATCTAAGCGTGGGTTTTCAGATTCTGTAATAGATACTCTGATACAAGCCAGAAAACCTGTAACTAGAAAGATTTACCATAAAATATGGAAAAGATATATCTGTTGGTGTGAATCCAAGGGATTCTCATGGAGTAAGATCAAAATTCCTAGGATCCTTTCCTTTCTCCAAGAAGGTTTGGATAAGGGATTATCAGCGAATTCTCTAAAGGGACAGATTTCTGCTTTATCTGTCTTATTACACAAACGACTGGCAGCTGTGCCTGATGTTCAAGCTTTTGTTCAGGCTTTGGTCAGGATCAAGCCTGTTTACAGACCCTTGACTCCTCCCTGGAGTCTGAATTTAGTTCTTTCAGTTCTTCAAGGGGTTCCGTTTGAACCTCTACATTCCATAGATATCAAGATGTTATCTTGGAAAGTTCTGTTTTTGGTTGCTATTTCTTCTGCTAGAAGAGTTTCTGAGTTATCTGCTTTGCAGTGTAATCCGCCCTATCTGGTGTTCCATTCAGATAAGGTTGTTTTGCGTACTAAACCTGGTTTCCTTCCAAAGGTTGTTTCCAACAAGAATATTAACCAGGAAATAGTTGTGCCTTCTTTGTGTCCGAATCCAGTTTCAAAGAAGGAACGTTTGTTACACAATTTAGATGTAGTTCGTGCTTTAAAGTTCTATTTAGAAGCAACAAAGGATTTCAGACAAACGTCTTCTCTGTTTGTCGTTTATTCTGGCAAGAGGAGAGGTCAAAAAGCTACTGCTACCTCTCTTTCCTTTTGGCTGAAAAGCATCATCCGATTGGCTTACGAGACTGCCGGACGGCAGCCTCCTGAACGCATCACAGCTCACTCTACTAGGGCTGTGGCTTCCACATGGGCCTTCAAGAACGAGGCTTCTGTTGATCAGATATGTAAGGCAGCGACTTGGTCTTCCCTGCACACTTTTGCCAAATTCTACAAATTTGATACTTTTGCTTCTTCGGAGGCTATTTTTGGGAGAAAGGTTTTGCAAGCCGTGGTGCCTTCCGTTTAGGTAACCTGATTGGCTCCCTCCCTTCATCCGTGTCCTAAAGCTTTGGTATTGGTTCCCACAAGTTATGGATGACGCCGTGGACCGGACACACCAGTGTTGGAGAAAACAGAATTTATGCTTACCTGATAAATTACTTTCTCCAACAGTGTGTCCGGTCCACGGCCCGCCCTGGTTTTTTAATCAGGTTTGATTAATTTCTTTCTTTAACTACAGTCACCACGTCACCCTATAGTTTCTCCTGTTTTTTTCTCCTGTCCGTCGGTCGAATGACTGGGGTGGGCGGAGCCTGGGAGGGACTATATGGACAGCTTTTGCTGTGCTCTTTGCCATTTCCTGTTGGGGAAGAGAATATTCCCACAAGTTATGGATGACGCCGTGGACCGGACACACCGTTGGAGAAAGTAATTTATCAGGTAAGCATAAATTCTGTTTTCCCTTCAAAGATTGGGTCTAGCCGTACTCCACGTTAGTCTCTTCAGTAGGGCAGTGATGGCTTTAAAGCAGTTAGGAACTTGTGAGGTGGGCCTTGCTGCGTTTTCCTAACATATTTGCTGCCCATGGTATAGAAAGCCAGAGTAGGTTTACTCTGTTCTTTCTTTTTTCTACAGGTCTCTGTGAGGTGTATGTGTCCTCTCATACCGTGTAAGCTGTCCTCCTCCCGGACGGCTAGAATGCAGGTAAGTGCTTGGTATTCTATGTTTGGGGGACATGCACTTCTGACAGATTTATGCTGCATTATATTTGGGATATATATATCCTGGAGAAGGATATTCTTGGCAGGACGCAGGCACTCATGGTGACTAGGGGTTAATACTTTATGGGTTAAGTATTCCCTGACTATTATGGCTCATGTGGGTAGAGGATTATTAGGGTTAATTGATCCATCTATTTAACCTTTTAATACTTTGTATTTGTGATTCCTATATCGGCAATGTGCTCCAATCAGAGGCATCAGTTGTTTAAGTGTGCGCTCTTTTAATAGCCTCATTTGTATTGTAAGAGCGGCACAATTATGTTTACACTGTACTAGAGGGGTGCTGACAGTAATATGAAGAGGCGCAAATGTTTTATTTTTTTTTAAGCTCATTTTTTGTGTTTTCTTGGCTGACCAAATGAGGCGCGCAGTTAGATTTATCTGCTCGCTTCATTTCTGTGCCGTGTTTGTTCCCGCCTCCTTCTTTTGTATGGCGTTGAAGCTCCATTTTCTGCTTTCTCTGAGCCGGTCATGTGACCACGCCCCCTTTTCTTCTCCGACATAACGGAGCGAGGTATCTGTAGATACGGATGTTTTTTTTACGGAGTTGTGCTTCTTACTTGAGAAGCCATTACTTATGTCTTTGGTATATCCTTAATGTTTTTCACATGGATTGAGTTAGATGTCCCAATTAGACAAGCATAACCCAGTGACCAATAGAGGGCGTTAAAGTTATAAAATTATATTATAAATGGCGCTGCCATCACCAATTCAAGTTCACTAGAGAACTTGAATTGGTAAAAGGTAAATTTCCACTGATGTTTGGTTTTAATTCAAGCCTAAGATTTGAGACCCTTTTTTAATGATCCTGGAACAGAGGTCTGTTCCTTTAAATTTATGTATATGTCTCTTGAGATACAGAATTTATATCCAGGTGTGTCTCATACCCTTCTGTCAGGTATATAAGTACTAAATTCCAGGACATGGCTGTCTCTATGTTTATTAATATAGGCTGGTTATGCCCTGGGGCACATTTTGTTTGACATATACAATTCCGTGCTGCATAACTAATAGATTGTTAATCTCTCAGCCAAGGTCTCTTAGGATGATGCTGTTTAGGCAATGCCACAGTTTTCTCCTTTTACGTCCCAAGCCTCAATGATGTCACATGCAGTGCCCTGCGGTTCCTTTCTATCTCCTAGAGGTGTTATTTGCCTGCAGAAATGCTGGAAGCTTATATTGCAGTTTGTATGACCACTGGATCAAGTGCGGTATCCTTTGGGTGCAGCGCCTTGTCTGATACCTCTTTCAAAGATGTCTTTGGAGGAGATCCAGGACAGAATATGGCTCTTCAGCTAATTCTCCCCTTCTGTTGCTTCCATGCAAGTCATTTGTCTGGGAGCCAAGATGCTTATTTTCGCTGTACTAGCCCTCAGGACATTGTGGCTCATGTCTTGGTTGGATTTTCTCCAAGACAAAGCTTTTGGCGCTCCTTCTGACCTTGCGGATGGAAAAGAGTCTTTTCTACATCTAGCTAAGAAGCATGGACCTTAGGGGCGTCAGTCCTGCTGTTGAGTTTAATTCAACATGAATGTCTTTCCCCGATCATGGATTGGATATCTAGGGGGCTTAATTTCGTTGTTTTTCTTTAAGCGTGGATACGAGATGTCCCAGTTAGACTGTGGTCATTGTATCTCAAGAGTTACTAATACCTTCCTTCCTGAGGCAGGTTCCTCCTCTCATGTTTATCTACAGTACAGATTCGAGAGAGGCAATTTTGACTTGCGTTTGGACTTCTAGCCTTAAATTGTCGGTGCAAGTTTTCTCAGGGTACCGTTATTTTGTTTCTTTTTTACTTGGGTCTAGGAGGGTCAATTCTTCCAACCATAGACCTAAAGGACGCGTATCTTCAATTTCCTTACGGCTAGATTTAGAGTTTTGTCGGTAAGGACCCGCGTAGCTAACGCCGGCTTTTTTCTGGCCGCACCATAAAAATAACTCTGGTATTGAGAGTCCACATAAAGGCTGCGTTAGGCTCCAAAAAAGGAGCGTAGAGCATATTTAATGCAGCTTCAACTCTCGATACCAGAGTTGCTTACGCAAGCGGCCAGCCTCAAAAACGTGCTCGTGCATGATTCCCCCATAGGAAACAATGGAGCTGTTTGAGCTGAAAAAAACCTAACACCTGCAAAAAAGCCGCGTTCAGCTCCTAACGCAGCCCCATTGTTTGCTATGCGGAAACACTTCCTACGTCTGCACCTAACACCCTAACATGTACCCCGAGTCTAAACACCCCTAACCTTACACTTATTAACCCCTAATCTGCCGCCCCCGCTATCGCTGGCCCCTGCATATTATTATTAACCCCTAATCTGCCGCTCCGTAAACCGCCGCTACTTACATTATCCCTATGTACCCCTAATCTGCTGCCCTAACATCGCCGACCCCTATATTATATTTATTAACCCCTAATCTGCCCCCCACAACGTCGCCTCCACCTGCCTACACTTATTAACCCCTAATCTGCCGAGCGGACCTGAGCGCTACTATAATAAAGTTATTAACCCCTAATCCGCCTCACTAACCCTATAATAAATAGTATTAACCCCTAATCTGCCCTCCCTAACATCGCCGACACCTAACTTCAAACATTAACCCCTAATCTGCCAACTGGAGCTCACCGCTATTCTAATAAATGTATTAACCCCTAAAGCTAAGTCTAACCCTAACACCCCCCTAACTTAAATATAATTTAAATCTAACGAAATTAATTAACTCTTATTAAATAAATTATTCCTATTTAAAGCTAAATTGAGATTGAGCTCGCATTCTATTGGCTGTTCCGATCAGCCAATAGAATGCGATCTCAATCTGATTGGCTGATCGGATCAGCCAATCGGATTGAACTTGATTCTGATTGGCTGATTCCATCAGCCAATCAGAATATTCCTACCTTAATTCCGATTGGCTGATAGAATCCTATCAGCCAATCGGAATTCGAGGGACGCCATCTTGGATGACGTCATTTAAAGGAACCGTCATTCTTCGTTCAGTCGTCGGCCAGGATGGATGTTCCGCGTTGGAGGTCTTCAGGATGCTCCGCTCCGCTCCGGATGGATGCCGCTTGGATGAAGACTTCAATCGGATGGAGGACCTCTTCTTGCCCCGCTTGGATGAAGACTTCAGCCGGATCATGGACCTCTTCAGCTCCCGCTTGGATGAAGACTTCAGCCGGATCATGGACCTCTTCAGCCCCCCGCTTGGGCTTGGATCAGGAGATCGGAGGAGCTCTTCTGGACAGATCGGTGAACCCGGTGAGGTGAAGACAAGGTAGGAAGATCTTCAGGGGCTTAGTGTTAGGTTTATTTAAGGGGGGTTTGGGTTAGATTAGGGGTATGTGGGTGGTGGGTTGTAATGTTGGGGGGCTTGGGTATTGTATGTTTTTTTTTACAGGCAAAAGAGCTGAACTTCTTGGGGCATGCCCCGCAAAGGGCCCTGTTCAGGGCTGGTAAGGTAAAAGAGCTTTGAACTTTAGTCATTTAGAATAGGGTAGGGCATTTTTTTATTTTGGGGGGCTTTGTTATTTTATTAGGGGGCTTAGAGTAGGTGTAATTAGTTTAAAATTTTTGTAATATTTTTCTTATGTTTGTAAATATTTTTTTATTTTTTGTAACTTAGTTCTTTTTTATTTTTTGTACTTTAGCTAGTTTATTTAATTGTATTTATTTGTAGGAATTGTATTTAATTAATTTATTGATAGTGTAGTGTTAGGTTAATTGTAGGTAATTGTAGGTAGTTTATTTAATTAATTTATTGATAGTGTAGTGTTAGGTTTAATTGTAACTTAGGTTAGGATTTATTTTACAGGTAATTTTGTAATTATTTTAACTATTTTAGCTATTAAATAGTTCTTAACTATTTAATACTATTGTACCTGGTTAAAATAAATACAAAGTTACCTGTAAAATAAATATAAATCCTAAAATAGCTATAATATAATTATAATTTATATTGTAGCTATATTAGGATTTATTTTACAGGTAAGTATTTAGCTTTAAATAGGAATAATTTATTTAATAAGAGTTAATTTATTTCGTTAGATTTAAATTATATTTAAGTTAGGGGGGTGTTAGTGTTAGGGTTAGACTTAGCTTTAGGGGTTAATACATTTATTAGAATAGTGGTGAGCTCCAGTCGGCAGATTAGGGGTTAATGTTTGAAGTTAGGTTCGGCGATGTTAGGGAGGGCAGATTAGGGGGTTAATACTATTTATTATAGGGTTAGTGAGGCGGATTAGAGGTTAATAACTTTATAATAATAGCGGTGCGGTCCGGTCGGCAGATTAGGGGTTAATAGGTGTAGGTAGCTGGCGGCGACGTTGTGGGGGGCAGGTTAGGGGTTAATAAATATAATACAGGGGTCGGCGGTGTTAGGGGCAGCAGATTAGGGGTACATAAGTATAACGTAGGTGGCGGCGCTTTGCGGTCGGCAGATTAGGGGTTAATAGGTGTAGGTAGCTGGCGGCGACGTTGTGGGGGGCAGGTTAGGGGTTAATAAATATAATACAGGGGTCGGCGGTGTTAGGGGCAGCAGATTAGGGGTACATAAGGATAACCTAGGTGGCGGTCGGCAGATTAGGGGTTAAAAAAATTTAATCGAGTGGCAGCGATGTGGGGGGACCTCGGTTTAGGGGTACATAGGTAGTTTATGGGTGTTAGTGTACTTTAGAGTACAGTAGTTAAGAGCTTTATAAACCGGCGTTAGCCCAGAAAGCTCTTAACTACTGACTTTTTTCCTGCGGCTGGAGTTTGGTCGTTAGATGTCTAACGCTCACTTCAGCCAAGACTCTAAATACCGGAGTTAGAAAGATCCCATTGAAAAGATAGGATACGCAATTGACGTAAGGGGATCTGCGGTATGGAAAAGTCGCGGCTGAAAAGTGAGCGTTAGACCCTATTTTGAGTGACTCCAAATACCGGAGGTAGCCTAAAACCAGCGTTAGGAGCATCTAACGCTGGTTTTCACGGCTAACGCCAAACTCTAAATCTAGGCCTTAGATTTCCTTTTCTGAAAGACTTTTTCAGTTTTGCAGCCTTGCCATGGTTCCCTGAATTGTATCCCTCTGGGCAGTGATCAGGTTTTGGGGAATTACAGGGGCGTCCTTTCTGGACGATATTTTGTTTCAGGGGCCATAATGTGAACAGACACACTCTCATTGTCTTTTCCATGTTTCCCAGGATGGACAGTGAATCTGGGAATCAGTTCCCTTATTTCAGCTACAGGGGTAGTTGTCTTGGGGACCATAATATTTTCCCTATCTTTGGTAATTTTTCTGGCAGAGATCAGAAAATCAAAGATTCTCTCCTCTTACCTTCTCTGAGTTTAATGTTCGACACTTAGTTGCTCAACGGATGGAGGTACTTGGTCTAATGTTTGTCTCCATGGACATGTTTCCCTTGTTCGGTTCCATTTGAGAGCTCTGCAGTTATGCATGCTCAGACAATGGAACAGGGACCGTGCGGATCTGTCTCAGAGGATAGATCTGGATCATTCCGCAAGAGACTCTCTCCCATGGTGTTTTTCTCAGTAACATCTGTCTCTGGGCACATGCTTTCGGAGACCTTACTGTGTGATTATGACCACAGACACCAGCCTGCTAGTCTGGGGAGCAGTCTGGGACTCGTTTAGGGCACAGGGACTATGGACTCGGGTGGAGTCTGCTCTCTTCATAACATCTTGGAGTCGAGAGCGATTTTCTATGCTCTGATGGCTTGGCCTCAGTTGTCCTTAGCCGGTTTATCAGGTTCCAGTCAGACAACATAACCTCAGTGGCTTACATCAACCACCAGGGAGGAATTTGAAGTTCCTTAGCCATGAAGGAGGTGGCTCGGATTATTCAGTGGGCGGAAACTCACAATTGCTGTCTATCTGCCATACACATTCCAGGGGTGGACAACTGGGAGGCGGATTTTCTGAGCAGACAGGCTTTTCATCCCAGGGAGTGGGCACTCCTTCCGGAGGTGTTTTCCAGCTTAGCCCTAAAATGGGGGGTGCCAGAGCTGGATCTGATGGCGTCTCGGCAGAACGCCAAGCTTCAAAGGTACGGTTCAGGAGACCCAGGTTCAAATCTGGGCATGGCTGTGACACCATCTTTCCACGGGCCGCTCTGATAGATGCTCTGGCGGTTCCTTGGGATTTCAGTCTAGCATACCTATTTCCTCCATTTGCTCTCCTTTCACGAGTCATTGCTTATATCAAGCAAGAAAGACTTTTGGTAATTCTAATAGCCCCTGCGTGGCCTTGCAGAATCTGGTATGCAGACCTAGTTGAGATGTCATATCTCCCGCCTTAGAGATTGCCTCTGAGGAAGGACCTTCTAATTCAGGGTTTTTTCCTTAAACCAAATCTCGTTTCTCTGAAGCTGATTGCTTGGAGATTGAACGCTTAGTTCTGTCTAAGCGTGTTTGTTCTGAGTCGGTCATTGAGACCATGATTCAGGCTTGCAAGCCTGTTACTAGAAGATATACATAAATATGGCATAAATATCTTTTTTGGTGTGAATCCAAAGGATACTCTTGGAGTAGGGTCAGGATTTCTAGGATTTTGTCTTTCCTGCAGGAAGGTCTGGAGAAGGGTTTGTTAGTCAGTATTCTGAAGGGTCAGATTTCTGCATTATCTTTTTTGTTGCACAAGCGTCTGACAGCCGCGCCAGATATGCAATTTTTTTGTCAGGCCTGTTTAAGTCTGTTGCTCCTCCTTGGAGCCTTAACTTTGTTCTTAAAGTTTTGCAGCAGACTTCGTTTTAGCCATTGCATTCCATAGATATTAAACTGTTATCTTGGAAGGTTTTGTTTCTTATTGCTATCTCATCTGCTCTGAGAGTCTAGGAACTCTCAACTTTGCAGTGTGATTCGCCTTATCTTCTCTTCCATGCTGATAAAGCGGTTCTTCGTACTAAGGTTTTCTCAAGTGGTTTCGGATAGCAATATTAATCAGGAAATTGTTTTCCTTCGTTATGTCCTAATCCTCCTTCTCATAAGGGAAGTTTGTTATACAACTTGGCTGTTGTGTGTGCTTTAAAACTTATCCACAGGCGACTAAGGATTTTCGCCAGTCTTCTGCCCTGTTTGATTGTTTCTATGGTAAACGTCAAGGTCAGAAAGCTACCACTGCTTCTATTTCTCTCTGATAAGTAGGGTTGCACCGATACCATTTTTTTAAGACAGAGTACAAGTACCAATACCAATTGCCCGATACTTTTTTATGTCATGACAGTTTACCAAGCACAATACAGACTAATGATTTATAATTTTGAACTGTATCTCAAAAGACATTTTTAAATAATAAAACAGTTTTTTTGTGCTTGTTGTCGCAAAGTTTACAGAACATGTTTATGAATAAAAATATTACAATAACATATATTAATAATAACAACAATAAATAACAGCTGCAGCAGCTGGGGCTGGAAAGCTACAATTTAAAGGGGTGATTACTGGACGCAATTGGGTTGTAGGGTGCTTATATAACTCATCAATCTGACATTTGTATTTGATACAAAGTAATATAATTTAATTTTGAAAATAATATTGGGTAAGGAGTATCCCAGTAATCCTCTTTGAGAAAAATGGGGCATTTGCATTCTACTGACTCAACAGAAAATTGGGCTGGTCTTTATATTTTTCCAGGGCTGCTTTTTATTCCCAGTCCAGCCCTGGTTATGGATGCTCCTCAGAGTACAGTATGTTTTGAGCACAATTGTGCAAGAAGAGAACTAGCAGTATAACAGGCAATCTAGCAATTAGAGTAATTTTTAAAAAGCAACTTCTTATTAAGGAACAGAAGCATCTCTGCATGTTCAGCTATAAGTCTGTTTCTGCTATCAGTAAGGACGTTTGACGCTAAGCTGAACAGTCTTTAACTTTTCACACAACTGCATGGGTCAGAAAGATATTTTTGGGCCATTAAATCTCAGTTTGTTAACTGCCCAGTACTTCAGGGGTTTGTCTAAATGAGGTACAGTGATCTCTCCCAGGTAGGCTCCCAGCTATAAAGTAGCAGCTTTTGGAACACTGCTCTGACGTACAAAAAATACAAACAGCAATTTGTATTGGCAGAACAGAAGTGAACAATTTTTACTTAAGTCTCCACTCCAGCTTAAAATGAAATGGGAACATGTAGTTTGAAAAACGCCACAAGATGGCATATGGGTAGGAATTGGAGGTATCGGTTTAAGTATCGGTGCATTTGCACGAGTACAAGTACTCATGCAAATACTTGGTATCGGCACAGATACTAGTATCGGTATCGGTGCAACCCTACTGATAAGTATAATTATTTTTGCTCATGAGACTGTTGTTCAGCAGTCTCCTGAGGGAATTGCCGTTCATTCCACAAGAGCTGTCTCCTCTTCTTGGGTTTTCAAAAATGAAGCTTCTGTAGAACAGATTTGCAAGGCTGAAAATTGGTCCTCCTTACATACTTTTTACAAATTTTACAAATTTGATACTTTGACCTCGGCTGAGGCTTCTTTTGGGAGAAAGGTTCTTCAAGCGATGGGGCCTTCCGTTTAGGTCTGCCTGTCTTGTCCCTCCCTAGTCGCCTGTGTTCTCTAGCTTGGATATTGGTTCCCAACCATATCTTAGAAAAGAAAACAAAATTTATGCTTACCTGATAAATTTATTTATTTCTGGATATGGTGAGTCCACGACCCCTCCCTTTGTTTTAAGACAGTTAGGCCTAGATTTAGAGTTGGGCGGTAGCCGTCAAAACCAGCGTTAGAGGCTCCTAACGCTGGTTTTTACCGCCCTCTGGTATTTGGAGTCAGTCATTAAAGGGTCTAACGCTCACTTTTCAGCCGCAACTTTTCCATACCGCAGATCCCCTTACGTCAATTGCGTATCCTATCTTTTCAATGGGATCTTTCTAACGCCGGTATTTAGAGTCTTGGCTGAAGTGAGCGTTAGAAATCTAACGACAAAACTCCAGCCGCAGAAAAAAGTCAGTAGTTAAGAGCTTTCTGGGCTAACGCCGGTTTATAAAGCTCTTAACTACTGTGCTCTAAAGTACACTAACACCCATAAACTACCTATGTACCCCTAAACCGAGGACCCCCCACATCGCCGCCACTCTATTAAAATTTCTCCAACATAGGTGTGTCCGGTCCACGGCGTCATCCTTACTTGTGGGATATTCTCTTCCCCAACAGGAAATGGCAAAGAGCCCAGCAAAGCTGGTCACATGATCCCTCCTAGGCTCCGCCTACCCCAGTCATTCTCTTTGCCGTTGTACAGGCAACATCTCCACGGAGATGGCTTAGAGTTTTTTAGTGTTTAACTGTAGTTTTTCATTATTCAATCAAGAGTTTGTTATTTTCAAATAGTGCTGGTACGTACTATTTACTCAGAAACAGAAAAGAGATGAAGAATTCTGTTTGTATGAGGAAAATGATTTTAGCAACCGTAACTAAAATCCATGGCTGTTCCACACAGGACTGTTGAGAGCAATTAACTTCAGTTGGGGGAACAGAGTGCAGTCTCTTACTGCTTGAGGTATGACACATTCTAACAAGACGATGTAATGCTGGAAGCTGTCATTTTCCCTATGGGATCCGGTAAGCCATGTTTATTACGATTGTAAATAAGGGCTTCACAAGGGCTTATTTAAACTGTAGACTTTTTCTGGGCTAAATCGATTGATTATTAACACATATTTAGCCTTGAGGAATCATTTTATCTGGGTATTTTGATATAATAATATCGGCAGGCACTGTTTTAGACACCTTATTCTTTAGGGGCTTTCCCAAAGCATAGGCAGAGTCTCATTTTCGCGCCGGTGTTGCGCACTTGTTTTTGAGAGGCATGGCATGCAGTCGCATGTGAGAGGAGCTCTGATACTTATAAAAGACTTCTGAAGGCGTCATTTGGTATCGTATTCCCCTTTGGGTTTGGTTGGGTCTCAGCAAAGCAGATACCAGGGACTGTAAAGGGGTTTAAAGCTTAAAACGGCTCCGGTTCCGTTATTTTAAGGGTTAAAGCTTCCAAAATTGGTGTGCAATATTTTCAAAGCTTTAAGACGCTGTGGTGAAAATTTGGTGAATTTTGAACAATTCCTTCATGTTTTTTCGCAATTGCAGTAATAAAGTGTGTTCAGTTTAAAATATAAAGTGACAGTAACGGTTTTATTTTAAAACGTTTTTTGTACTTTCTGATCAAGTTTATGCCTGTTTAACATGTCTGAGCTACCAGATAGACTGTGTTCTGAATGTGGGGAAGCCAGAATTCCTATTCATTTAAATAAATGTGATTTATGTGATAATGACAATGATGCCCAAGATGATTCCTCAAGTGAGGGGAGTAAGCATGGTACTGCATCATTCCCTCCTTCGTCTACACGAGTCTTGCCCACTCAGGAGGCCCCTAGTACATCTAGCGCGCCAATACTCCTTACTATGCAACAATTAACGGCTGTAATGGATAATTCTGTCAAAAACATTTTAGCCAAAATGAACCCTTGTCAGCGTAAGCGTGGCTGCTCTGTTTTAGTTACTGAAGAGCATGACGACGCTGATATTAATATCTCTGAAGGGCCCCTAACCCAATCTGAGGGGGCCAGGGAGGTTTTGTCTGAGGGAGAAATTACTGATTTAGGGAACATTTCTCAGCAGGCTGAATCTGATGTGATTACATTTAAATTTAAATTGGAACATCTCCGCATTTTGCTTAAGGAGGTATTATCCACTCTGGATGATTGTGAAAATTTAGTCATCCCAGAGAAACTATGTAAAATGGACAAGTTCTTAGAGGTGCCGGGGCTCCCAGAAGCTTTTCCTATACCCAAGCGGGTGGCGGACATTGTTAATAAAGAATGGGAAAGGCCCGGTATTCCTTTCGTCCCTCCCCCCATATTTAAAAAATTGTTTCCTATGGTCGACCCTAGAAAGGACTTATGGCAGTCAGTCCCCAAGGTCGAGGGAGCGGTTTCTACTTTAAACAAACGCACCACTATTCCCATAGAGGATAGTTGTGCTTTCAAAGATCCTATGGATAAAAAATTAGAAGGTTTGCTTAAAAAGATGTTTGTTCAGCAGGGTTACCTTCTACAACCCATTTCATGCATTGTCCCTGTCACTACTGCCGCATATTTCTGGTTTGATGAACTGCTTAAGGTGCTCGATAGTGACTCTCCTCCTTATGAGGAGATTATGGACAGAATCAATGCTCTCAAATTGGCTAATTCTTTCACTCTAGACGCCTCTTTGCAATTGGCTAAGTTAGCGGCTAAGAACTCTGGGTTTGCTATTGTGGCGCGCAGAGCGCTTTGGTTGAAATCTTGGTCGGCTGATGCGTCTTCCAAGAACAAGCTACTAAACATTCCTTTCAAAGGGAAAACGTTGTTTGGTCCTGACTTGAAAGAGATTATCTCTGATATCACTGGGGGTAAGGGCCACGCCCTTCCTCAGGATCGGCCTTTCAAGGCAAAAAATAGACCTAATTTTCGTCCCTTTCGTAAAAACGGACCAGCCCAAGGTGCTACGTCCTCTAAGCAAGAGGGTAATACTTCTCAGGCCAAGCCAGCTTGGAGACCAATGCAAGGCTGGAACAAGGGAAAGCAGGCCAAGAAACCTGCCACTGCTACCAAGACAGCATGAAATATTGGCCCCCGATCCGGGACCGGATCTGGTGGGGGGCAGACTCTCTCTCTTCGCTCAGGCTTGGGCAAGAGATGTTCTGGATCCTTGGGCGCTAGAAATAGTCTCCCAGGGTTATCTTCTGGAATTCAAGGGACTTCCCCCAAGGGGGAGGTTCCACAGGTCGCAGTTGTCTTCAGACCACATAAAAAGACAGGCGTTCTTACATTGTGTAGAAGACCTGTTAAAAATGGGAGTGATTCATCCTGTTCCATTAAGAGAACAAGGGATGGGGTTCTACTCCAATCTGTTCATAGTTCCCAAAAAAGAGGGAACGTTCAGACCAATCCTAGATCTCAAGATCTTAAACAAATTTCTCAAGGTCCCATCGTTCAAGATGGAAACCATTCGAACTATCCTTCCTTCCATCCAGGAAGGTCAATTCATGACCACGGTGGATTTAAAGGATGCGTATCTACATATTCCTATCCACAAGGAACATCATCGGTTCCTAAGGTTTGCATTCCCGGACAAACATTACCAGTTCGTGGCGCTTCCTTTCGGATTAGCCACTGCTCCAAGGATTTTCACAAAGGTACTAGGGTCCCTTCTAGCGGTGCTAAGACCAAGGGGCATTGCAGTAGTACCTTACCTGGACGACATTCTGATTCAAGCGTCGTCCCTTCCTCAAGCAAAGGCTCACACGGACATTGTCCTGGCCTTTCTCAGATCTCACGGCTGGAAAGTGAACGTGGAAAAGAGTTCTCTATCCCCGTCAACAAGGGTTCCCTTCTTGGGAACAATTATAGACTCCTTAGAAATGAGGATCTTTCTAACAGAGGCCAGAAAAACAAAGCTTCTGGACTCTTGTCGGATACTTCATTCCGTTCCTCTTCCTTCCATAGCTCAGTGCATGGAAGTGATCGGGTTGATGGTGGCGGCGATGGACATAGTTCCTTTTGCGCGCATTCATCTAAGACCATTACAACTGTGCATGCTCAGTCAGTGGAATGGGGACTATACAGACTTGTCTCCGAAGATACAAGTAAATCAGAGGACCAGAGACTCACTCCGTTGGTGGCCGTCCCTGGACAATCTGTCTCAAGGGATGATGTTCCACAGACCAGAGTGGGTCATTGTCACGACCGACGCCAGTCTGATAGGCTGGGGCGCGGTCTGGGGATCCCTGAAAGCTCAGGGTCTTTGGTCTCGGGAAGAATCTCTTCTACCGATAAATATTCTGGAACTGAGAGCGATATTCAATGCGCTCCAGGCCTGGCCCCAGCTTGCGAGGACCAGGTTCATTCGGTTTCAATCAGACAACATGACGACTGTTGCGTACATCAACCATCAGGGGGGAACAAGGAGTTCCCTAGCGATGGAAGAAGTAACCAAATTATTCTTTGGGCGGAGTCTCACTCCTGCCACCTGTCTGCTATCCACATCCCAGGAGTGGAAAATTGGGAAGCGGATTTTCTGAGTCGTCAGACATTGCATCCGGGGGAGTGGGAACTCCATCCGGAAATCTTTGCCCAAGTCACTCACCTGTGGGGCATTCCAGACATGGATCTGATGGCCTCTCGTCAGAACTTCAAAGTTCCTTGCTACGGGGCCAGATCCAGGGATCCCAAGGCGGCTCTAGTGGATGCACTAGTAGCACCTTGGACCTTCAAACTAGCTTATGTGTTCCCGCCATTTCCTCTCATCCCCAGGCTGATAGCCAGGATCAAGCAGGAGAGGGCGTCGGTGATCTTGATAGCTCCTGCGTGGCCACGCAGGACTTGGTATGCAGATCTGGTGAATATGTCATCGGCTCCACCTTGGAAGCTACCTTTGAGACGAGACCTTCTTGTTCAGGGTCCGTTCGAACATCCGAATCTGGTTTCACTCCAGCTGACTGCGTGGAGATTGAACGCTTGATTTTATCGAAGCGAGGATTCTCAGATTCTGTGATCGATACTCTTGTTCAGGCCAGAAAGCCTGTGACTAGAAAGATTTACCACAAAATTTGGAAAAAATATATCTGTTGGTGTGAATCTAAAGGATTCCCTTGGGACAAGGTTAAGATTCCTAGGATTCTATCCTTCCTTCAAGAAGGATTGGAAAAAGGATTATCGGCAAGTTCCCTGAAGGGACAGATTTCTGCCTTGTCGGTATTACTTCACAAAAAGCTGGCAGCTGTGCCAGATGTTCAAGCCTTTGTTCAGGCTCTGGTTAGAATCAAGCCTGTTTACAAACCTTTGACTCCTCCTTGGAGTCTCAATTTAGTTCTTTCAGTTCTTCAGGGGGTTCCGTTTGAACCCTTACATTCCGTTGATATTAAGTTATTATCTTGGAAAGTTTTGTTTTTAGTTGCGATTTCTTCTGCTAGAAGAGTCTCAGAATTATCTGCTCTGCAGTGTTCTCCTCCTTATCTGGTGTTCCATGCAGATAAGGTGGTTTTACGTACTAAACCTGGTTTTCTTCCAAAAGTTGTTTCTAACAAAAACATTAACCAGGAGATTATCGTACCTTCTCTGTGTCCAAAACCAGTTTCAAAGAAGGAACGTTTGTGGCACAATTTGGATGTTGTTCGCGCTCTAAAATTCTATTTAGATGCTACAAAGGATTTTAGACAAACATCTTCCTTGTTTGTTGTTTATTCAGGTAAAAGGAGAGGTCAAAAAGCAACTTCTACCTCTCTCTCTTTTTGGATTAAAAGCATCATCAGATTGGCTTACGAGACTGCCGGACGGCAGCCTCCCGAAAGAATCACAGCTCATTCCACTAGGGCTGTGGCTTCCACATGGGCCTTCAAGAACGAGGCTTCTGTTGATCAGATATGTAGGGCAGCGACTTGGTCTTCACTGCACACTTTTACCAAATTTTACAAGTTTGATACTTTTGCTTCTTCTGAGGCTATTTTTGGGAGAAAGGTTTTGCAAGCCGTGGTGCCTTCCATTTAGGTGACCTGATTTGCTCCCTCCCTTCATCCGTGTCCTAAAGCTTTGGTATTGGTTCCCACAAGTAAGGATGACGCCGTGGACCGGACACACCTATGTTGGAGAAAACAGAATTTATGTTTACCTGATAAATTTCTTTCTCCAACGGTGTGTCCGGTCCACGGCCCGCCCTGGTTTTTTTAATCAGGTCTGATATTTTATTTTCTTTAACTACAGTCACCACGGTACCATATGGTTTCTCCTATGCAAATATTCCTCCTTAACGTCGGTCGAATGACTGGGGTAGGCGGAGCCTAGGAGGGATCATGTGACCAGCTTTGCTGGGCTCTTTGCCATTTCCTGTTGGGGAAGAGAATATCCCACAAGTAAGGATGACGCCGTGGACCGGACACACCGTTGGAGAAAGAAATTTATCAGGTAAACATAAATTCTGTTTTTTTAACCCCTAATCTGCCGACCGCCACCTACGTTATACTTATGTACCCCTAATCTGCTGCCCCTAACACCGCCGACCCCTATATTATATTTATTAACCCCTAACCTGCCCCCCACAACGTCGCCGCCAGCTACCTACACCTATTAACCCCTAATCTGCCGACCGCAAAGCGCCGCCACCTACGTTATACTTATGTACCCCTAATCTGCTGCCCCTAACACCGCCAACCCCTGTATTATATTTATTAACCCCTAACCTGCCCCCCTCAACGTCGCCTCCACCTGCCTACACTTATTAACCCCTAATCTGCCGAACGGACCGCACCGCTACTATAATAAAGTTATTAACCCCTAATCCGTCTCACTCCCGCCTCAATAACCCTATAATAAATAGTATTAACCCCTAATCTGCCCTCCCTAACATCGCCGACACCTAACTTCAATTATTAACCCCTAATCTGCCGACCGAATCTCGCCGCTACTGTAATAAATGGATTAACCCCTAAAGCTAAGTCTAACCCTAACACCCCCCTAAATTCAATATAATTTAAATCTAACGAAATAAATTAACTCTTATTAAATAAATTATTCCTATTTAAAGCTAAATACTTACCTGTAAAATAAACCCTAATATAGCTACAATATAAATTATAATTATATTATAGCTATTTTAGGATTTATATTTATTTTACAGGTAACTTTGTATTTATTTTAACCAGGTACAATAGCTATTAAATAGTTAAGAACTATTTAATAGCTAAAATAGTTAAAATAATTACAAAGTTACCTGTAAAATAAATCCTAACCTAAGTTACAATTAAACCTAACACTACACTATCAATAAATTAATTAAATAAAATACCTGCAATTATCTACAATTAAACCTAACACTACACTATCAATAAATTAATTAAATACAATACCTACAAATAAATACATTTAAATAAACTAACTAAAGTACAAAAAATAAAAAAGAACTGTTACAAAAAATAAAAAAATATTTACAAACATTAGAAAAATATTACAACAATTTTAAACTAATTACACCTACTCTAAGCCCCCTAATAAAATAACAAAGCCCCCCAAAATAAAAAAAATGCCCTACCCTATTCTAAATTACAAAAGTTCAAAGCTCTTTTACCTTACCAGCCCTGAACAGGGCCCTTTGCGGGGCATGCCCCAAGAAATTCAGCTCTTTTGCCTGTAAAAAAACACATACAATACCCCCCCCCCAACATTACAACCCACCACCCACATACCCCTAATCTAATCCAAACCCCCCTTAAATAAACCTAACACTAAGCCCCTGAAGATCTTCCTACCTTATCTTCACCTCACCGGGTATCACCGATCGGTCCTGGCTCCAAAATCTTCATCCAACCCAAGAGGGGGCTGGCGATCCATAATCCTGCGGCTGAAGAGGTCCAGATGAGGCTCCAAAGTCTTCATCCTATCCGGGAAGAAGAGGCGATCCAGACCGGCAACCATCTTGATCCAAGCGGCATCTTCTATCTTCATCCGATGAGGAACGGCTCCATCGTGAAGACCTCCAGCGCGGATCAATCTTCTTCCGACGACGTCCAACTGAAGAATGACGGTTCCTTTAAGGGACGTCATCCAAGATGACGTCCCTCGAATTCCGATTGGCTGATAGGATTCTATCAGCCAATCGGAATTAAGGTAAGAAATCAGAATCAAGTTCAATCCGATTGGCTGATCCGATCAGCCAATCAGATTGAGCTTGCATTCTATTGGCAAAGGGCCCTGTTCAGTGCTGGTAAGGTAAAAGAGCTTTGAACTTTTGTAATTTAGAATAGGGTAGGGCATTTTTTTATTTTGGGAGGCTTTGTTATTTTATTAGGGGGCTTAGAGTAGGTGTAATTAGTTTAAAATTGTTGTAATATTTTTCTAATGTTTGTAAATATTTTTTTACTTTTTGTAACTTAGTTCTTTTTTATTTTTTGTACTTTAGTTTATTTAAATGTATTTATTTGTAGGTATTGTATTTAATTAATTTATTGATAGTGTAGTGTTAGGTTTAATTGTAGATAATTGTAGGTATTTTATTTAATTAATTTATTGATAGTGTAGTGTTAGGTTTAATTGTAACTTAGGTTAGGATTTATTTTACAGGTAATTTTGTAATTATTTTAACTATTTTAGCTATTAAATAGTTCTTAACTATTTAATAGCTATTGTACCTGGTTAAAATAAATACAAAGTTACCTGTAAAATAAATATAAATCCTAAAATAGCTATAATATAATTATAATTTATATTGTAGCTATATTAGGATTTATTTTACAGGTAAGTATTTAGCTTTAAATAGGAATAATTTATTTAATAATAGTTAATTTATTTTGTTAGATTTAAATTATATTTAATTTAGGGGGGTGTTAGTGTTAGGGTTAGACTTAGCTTTAGGGGTTAATACATTTATTAGAATAGCGGTGAGCTCCAGTCGGCAGATTAGGGGTTAATGTTTGAAGTTTGGTGTCGGCGATGTTAGGGAGGGCAGATTAGGGGTTAATACTATTTATTATAGGGTTATTGAGGCGGGAGTGAGGCGGATTAGGGGTTAATAACTTTATTATAATAGCGGTGCGGTCCGCTCGGCAGATTAGGGGTTAATAAGTGTAGGCAGGTGGAGGCGACGTTGTGGGGGGCAGATTAGGGGTTAATAAATATAATATAGGGGTCGGCGGTGTTAGGGGCAGCAGATTAGGGGTACATAGGGATAATGTAAGTAGCGGCGGTTTACGGAGCGGCAGATTAGGGGTTAAAAAAATATGCAGGGGTCAGCGATAGCGGGGACGGCAGAATAGGGGTTAATAAGTGTAAGGTTAGGGGTGTTTAGACTCGGGGTACATGTTAGAGTGTTAGGTGCAGACGTAGGAAGTGTTTCCCCATAGCAAACAATGGGGCTGCGTTAGGATCTGAACGCGGCTTTTTTGCAGGTGTTAGTTTTTTTTTCAGCTCAAACAGCCCCATTGTTTTCTATGGGGGAATCGTGCACGAGCACGTTTTTGAAGCTGGCCGCGTCCGTAAGCACCGCTGGTATCGAGAGTTGAAGTTGCGTTAAATATGCTCTACGCTCCTTTTTTGGAGCCTAACGCAGCCATTCTGTTAACTCTAAATACCAGCGGTATTTAAAAGGTGCGGCCAGAAAAAAGCCAGCGTAGCTAACGCACCCCTTTAGCCGCAGAACTCTAAATCTAGGCGTATGTTTTTTACTAAATCTCAAGCACCTCTACACCTTTGTGTTACTCCCTTTTCTCCATTACCCTTTGGTCGAATGACTGGGGGTTTGTGGGAAGGGAAGTGATACTTAACAGTTTGGCTGTGGTGCTTTTTGCCTCCTCCTGCTGGCCAGGAGTGATATTCCCAACAGTAAATTATGACGTTGTGGACTCACCATATCCGGAAATAAATACATTTATCAGGTAAGCATAAATTATTTTATTTTTTTGCTGTCTCTAAAATAAGATAGTTTAAAATGCATTACATGTTTGTTTTTATAGTTCTGCTGAGAAAAGAAAAACACTTTGGCTTATATTACAGATCGTCACTGATAGTGCAAGGTACACTAGCAATATTGTGCTAAGACTAGTGTGCAATCTGCTATTACACGTCTATGGTATAACAGTATTTCCAGAGAATGTTTAGCTTGCCCGATATCTCTATAGCGTGCCCTATGAGCACCTGAGGCTTTCACTTAATTTGTAATAAAAGCTCAAGAATAGGAGCGCTATTGGTTTAACTTGATGAGTGTTAGTGTTATTATTTTTGTGCTTCACTTGTAATCTAGGCCATTGTGTTTATGTGTGTGGGGAGTGTCACTGTCCACCAATAGAATTGTGGGATTTTTTTCCTTATGCCATTCAGCTTCTATCCTATGTGCAAATATTGCAGTGTATATGCACTTTTCTGCTAGTTTTTAAATAAATAGCTTTACCTTAACCATGCACAAATATTTTGTACATGTTTAAATCTTACTCTTTTTTTATGCATAAAAGAAATGTTTAGTGTTTAATCTCCTTTGAATGAATCCACTGATAATCCTCTCATAATGCAGATTCTGGGTAACTATGAAATCTTTTACTGTATTTGTGCCTTTTGCTTCTGCTCTCAAGTATGGAAATTCCCACAGTGTAAACTACTCTCTATCTTCAATTCACAATCTCTTGTACTGACAGTTGTCAGAAAATAGTTTCATTTTCTATATAAAAGAGTATATGAAAAGTATAGTATTGTGCTAGATCAATAGAAATCAGACTCCTCACAGCAAACAACTCCTTCAAAGTTGTTTAAAAAACAAGTATTACACAAACAAAAGGGGGGTGAGGGTGCTTAAACAGCTGAAGATATCAGATCTACTCGTTAGGTATGGATCAAATGCATATTTATTAAAAATTAGCTCTAACATCTCAATATGTTCATAAAAAGAGGGACGTCTCCCTTAAACGTAATTAAAAAAGAATTAAATACAATGTATAAAGAAAAAGTTCACATAGATAGTGTCAAATGTACAATGGTAACCAAGTATCAGCTATACATATGCTAATTCGTATCCCAAAACCAACATTCAAAAGGATTTTAGAAAGTGCCAAGGAAATAATCCTGCATACAACATAAAGTCTTAATATTGCTGGATAATAAATTACTATTTAGGTCATAGTCTTATATTGTTGTGTAGCATATATCACCAATCATTTGTTTGTTATATAGGAGTTTATACAGATCTTAGCAATCAGCTACAATATCCTATATTGAATAAAAGCGAATATCTCTCAAATAGCTTAACTCCTCTTAGGTATAGTATTCATTACTAGCAAATTGTCATACTTTTACTAACTTTTTCACAAACTTCAGGTTTCTCACTGAAATTATTTACAAACAACTTGTGCAATTATGGCACAAATGGTTGTAAATGCTTCTCTGGGATCCCCTTTGTTCAGAAATAGCAGACATATGGCTTTGGAATTGCTTTTTGGTAATTAGAACGTCCATAAATGCCGCTGCGCACCACACGTGTATTATGCCCAGCAGTGACAGGGTTAATTAGGTAGCTTGTAGGGAGCTTGAAGGGTTAATTTTAGGTTTAGTGTAGAGATAAGCCTCCCACCTGACACATCCAAACAGCTCTCTTCCCTCCCCCACCTCACTATTGTCATCGCCATCTTTAGTACTGGCAGAAAGTCTGCCAGTATAAAAATAAAAATGTTTGTTTTTTGTTTTGTTATTTAAATTATTGATTTACTGCAGTGTAGGATCCCCCTTACCACCCAACCTCCCTGAGCCCCCCAAAACAGCATTTTGGGTACTGGCAGCTGTCCGTCCCAGACACAGATCCCTTTTTCAAAATTATTTTACCCCCTCTCCCACCACATCCTCCCACCACATCTTATACGAAAAATGCTCATATGAGCAGATCGCGGGCGTGCGCGCGACACTTCCTGACGGAAGATCCCCATTGATGGGCGCCTCCCTGCAATTGCTCCCACCCACCAACGATCGCGGCCATCGATGGCCGATGCAGAGAGGGCCACAGAGTGGCTCTCTGCATCGGAAGGCTACATTTTTTATTGCAGAATGCCTCAATATCGAGGCATCACTGCAATAACATGAAAGCGTCTGGAAGCGATCAGGATCTCTTTCACCGCTTGAAAACACTGATGACGTACAGGGTATGTCCTTGGTCGTTAACGACCGTTTTTTGTAGGACGTACCCTGTACGTCGTTGGTCATTAAGGGGTTAAAGTAAATGTTACTCAACTTACTTAAGTCACTTTATTTTCTCCTCAGTTTTAGAAAGTTTAAAAGAATTCTCGCAAAATCATGGTTAAAAAAACACAAGATCACAGTAAAGGAAAGTGTAAACTCATCACTGATGATTGTGATTGGCTGTTTGTTTTTATCACCATGCAGACAAAAGCAAAGACATTAGCTGAAGGATGCCTGCTCATAGAACACAAACAAAAAAAATAAAACAGGTATACATTATAAATGTTTTATTTCACATATTTTACATCAAGAACAAATAAGACTTTAAAGGGACATCAAACCCAAATTTTTTCTTTCATGATTAAGATAGAAAATACCATTTTAAACAACTTCCTAATTTACTTCTATTATCTAATTTGTTTCATTCTCTTGGTATCATCTGTTGAAGGAGCAGTAATGCACTTATGGTTTCTAACAGAACACATGGGTGAACCAATCGCAATCAATATATATATATATATATATATATATATATGTAGCCACCAATCAACAGCTAGAGCCTTGGTTCTCTGCTGCTCCTGAGCTTTCCTAGCTAAACCTTTCAGCAAAGTATAACAAGAGAAGGAAGCAAATTAAATAATATAAGTAAATTGGAAAGTTGTTTACAATTGTATTCTCTGTTTGAATCATGAAAGAAAAAAATTGTTATTGATTTGTTCTTGATGTAAATATGTGAAATAAAACATTTATGATGTATACTGTACCTGTTGTATTTTTTTGTTTGTGTTCTATGAGCAGGCATCCTTCAGCTAATGTCTTTGCTTTTATCTGCATGGTGATAAAAACAAACAGCCAATCACAATCATCAGTGATGAGTTTACACTTTCCTTTACTGTGATCTTGTATTTTTTTTAACCATGATTTTGCGGGAATTCTTTTAAACTTTCTAAAACTGAGGAGAAAATAAAGTGACTGTGCATGCACATACCAAATGCACAGCCTTGTAAGTTTCGGGACAAAAATCTAGAATGGAATTTAAAGTCCCTTTACAATAGGATGTGAGTACTGAGAAAACGTTGAGGTAAAATATTTGTCATATTTTCTAGTGAGCTTTTTACAGATATGCTGCATCAATCTCAAATGATTTAGCATATGTGTAACATGTTCCTTTAGGTTTTCTGGACTGTTCAGTGTTTTAAATGCTTGTAACTGTAGATTGCATGTACAAAATAGTTTGCAACAGTATTGTGGGTAACCTTAGTGACTTGAAATGCTGACATTTGTAATCAAATTGGTGGAGTATTTTTTGATGAATTGATGAAAAACATACTTTTCCCTATCTTTTAACATAAAAACGTTAGCGGAGTCTACAGCAAAACAGCAGCACCAATCTTTGTCAAGCTCCAGATATGTTCATGCTACCTACCTAGGTATGCTTTTGAACAGTGTAAATGTGTTAATCAATATAAATTTGAACTTTTGTTTATTTAAATTTTTATCAATTCTATGCTGTATGTGAATTACAAAAGAAACTTTTGGATTTCATGTCCCTTTAATGTTGTCTTGACCAGCACTGCACTAGCTTCAGGAAGTGTAGTTAAAATAGATTTTAGAAGGGTATGAAATTGTAAACCTAATTTGTGTAGAATCCCCTACTCCAGTGGAAACACACACCTAGATTACAAGTTTTGCACTATAGAGGGTGCGAAACGAACGCAACAAAAGTTGCGTTATTTCATCCTCCATACGCTGCCATTACAAGTTTTTGAAAAGCCACCTTGTGTGTGCGATATTGTGGCGATGAGCTCCATACCGCACAAAATCCAAGGGCTGCTTTGACTTGCTTGTGCACGCTTTCCCCATAGACATCAATGGGAGAGCGTGTAAGAAAAAAAACCTAACACCTGAAGCACGGAACGGCGATCGCCGTAACGCAACCCCATTGATGTCTATGTGGAAAAAAGTTACGTTTAAACCTAACACCCTAGCATAAACCCAAAGTCTAAAGACTCCTTATCTGCCGCCCCCAACATCGCCACCTAAATAAAGTTATTAACCCCTATTCCGCTGCTCCCCGACATCGCTGCCACTATAATAAAGTTATTAACCCCTATTCCCCCGCACTCCAACATCACCCACGCTATAATAAAGTTATTAACCCCTAAACCTCTGGCCTCCCACATCACCGCCACTAAATAAACTGAAATAGCAATTTAAATAGCCAATAGAATTTCAGTAGCTCTCATCCTATTGGCTGATTTGAACAGCCAATAGGATTTCAGTAGCTCTCATCCTATTGGCTGATTTAAATTTCAAAAATCGAATCAGCCAATAGGAATGCAAGGGACGCCATTTTGAAACGGCTCCCTTGCATTGAAGATTCAGTGTATAGCGGCAACCGCATGAAGAGGATGCTCCGCGCCGGATGTCCTGAAGGATGGACCCGCTCAGCGCCGCCGGGATGAAGATAGAAGACACCGCCTGGATGGCTGAAGACCTCGCCGCCTGGATGAAGACTTCTCGCCGCCTAGATGTCCAGACTTCAAAAACTGTAAGTGGATTGTCGGGGGTTAGTGTTTTTTTAAACTTTATTTGGGTGTTTTTTTTTAGATTAGGGTTTGGGCTATCTTAAAAGAGCTTAAAATGCCCTTTTCAGGGCAATGAGAAAGAGCTGAATGCCCTTTTAAAGGCAATGTCCTACAAATTCCATTTTCAGGGCAATGAGTAGTTTAGGATTTTGTTAAAGTTAGTTTTTTTTATTTTGGTGGGGTTGGTTGGGTGGTGAGTTTTACTGTTTGGGGGGTCTTTTTATTTTTTTTCAGGGAAACGAGTTGATTTCTTTTAAGGGCTATTTGTACTTTATTGTAGGCTAGGGGTTTTTTATTTTTAGGGGGCTTTTTTATTTTGATAGGACTATTAGATTAGGTGTAATTGTTTTTATTTTGGATAATTTTGTGTTATTTTTCGTAATTTAGTGTTTTTTATTTTTTGTAATTTAGTATTTTTTATTTTTTGTAATTGTAGATTTAAATTATTTTATTAGTATTAGGTTTTTTAATGTGTAATTTAGTTTATTTAATTTGTAGTTATTTTAATTTTAGTATAATAGTAATGTTAGTTGAATATATAGTTTAAACTAAGGTTTTTTTTTAATTTCACAGGTAAGTTTTATTTATTTATTATAGGGATATTGTAATTTTAATATAAAGTTAGGGGTTTGTTAGGTTTTAGGGGTTAATAGTTTAATTTAGTTTTTTGCGATGTGGGGGGCTGTCGGTTTAGGGGTTAATAGGTTTATTTAGTGGTGGTGATGTGGGAAGCCAGAGGTTTAGAGGTTAATAATTTTGTTTAGTGGCGGCGATGTCGGGGAGCGGTGGAATAGGGGTTAATAGCTTTGTTATAGTGTGGGCAATGTTGGGGTGCGGGGGAATAGGGGTTAATAACTTTATTATAGTGGCGGCGATGACGGGGAGGGGCGGAATAGGGGTTAATAAATTTTATCAGTGGAGGCGATGTCGGGAGCGGTAGATTAGGGGTTAATAACTTTATAGTGTTTGCGATGCGGGAGGGCAGCGGAATAGGTGTTAATAGGTAGTTTATGGGTGTTAGTGTACTTTGTAACATTTTAGTTATGAGTTTTGGGTAACAGTTTTGTTGCGCAAAACTCATAACTACTGGTCTCAGATTGCGGAACTGATTGTGTCGGTATAGGCTGTACCGCAAGCATTTTAGCCTCACCGCTCAACTTGTAAAGGCAGCGCTATGGAAATCCCACGCAAAAAGGTCATTTTTTTGAGTGCGGTATTGACTTTGCGTTACAGGCTAAAATGCTTGCGGTACAGCTATACCGACAAGACTCGTAATGGCTGTGTTCCGGTTTTTACGCTGAAATGGCCATTTTTTCAGCGCTAAAACCAGAACACAAAACTTGTAATCTAGGTGACAGTGTTGAGGATTTTATGGGATGTTACCAAATTTAGTTTGGTTTTGCAAATGCACCATACAATGATTTTTCTTATACTTTTTCTTAGAGTTAACAGGTTTTTCTCTAACCTTTTTATCACCATTTCTATTGAGTGTCTCTATGTACAGTCTGTGTTCACATTGGTCAATAAATCTTCCTTTTGTTTTGTTTTAAGATTTTTGATATGCTCGTAAGCCCTGGAGACAATGTGTTACTGGATGCTCCAACATACTCTGGTACCCTGGCTGCTGTAAGTACTTTTGTCATGTTGTTGATGTAAAACTGAAAGATCACCTTAAAAAAGCAAATGAGTACAGAGAATGTGGGGGGGTAAACAAAAGCTAACAGATAAATTAGCTAAATGTATTAACCCAAGCCTCCCTGGGAGAAAGTGGGACAAGTACAATTTTCAGATGTATTTAAGAGCAAAAGGAAGAAAAATAAATAACATTTTAATAATGGAACATTTTGCGCCAGTGGCGCGCTAACAGTTGCGTGCAAGGGATATCGGGTTTATCGCTCCTGTTTGAGAGCATCAGAAGTAGCATGCATATTACAAGTTGAAAGTAAACGTGATCACTTGAGTGCAATTGAATTTAACGTACATTGGGTTAGCGCGACCTCAGGGCTTTGGTTAACTTTTATGCTCAAATAAAATGTTGCACCAAATACATTAAAAATACATTTAAAAGTACGGTTACACTCATAATAACACCATCTAATAAATATTATTCATAAAAAATATAAAAAAAAAAAGTTAGAAGGGCTCAAAGATATGAGATCTCAGGCAAAGGGCTTTAACATAGAGATGTATATATGTGTGTACAGATGTATGTGTATATATGTATTTACAGACATACACATATATAGACATATATATATATATATATAATTGCATTGAAGCTCTTTGCATTCAAATAGATGAAAACATGTAAAAGCATATTTATGCAATATTCATTTTAATAAAGGTTTTAACTATGAATTTACTGTAAATATTTAACATTCCAATGTTCTGCACATACTATGTATTTATAAATAGATATTGCTATATATATATATATCTGTACATAATCATGTGTGTATATATATATATATATATATATATATATATAGGTATAGATATATATTGTACCAAAATACCATCAGATATATGTAGAAATATGTATTTATGAATAAATAGAACATATTCTTCTATGTGAAGGACATTGGAATGTGAAATTTAATACGCTTCAAAGGCTAATAAGATACTAGCTTGTATTAAAAGAGGCATTGATTCAAGGGAGGAAAGCATAATTCTGTCACTATATAAATCCCTGGTAAAACTCACTGTGACGGGCCGCCCGGTACCCCGAATGAGTACCTCCGTCAGAAAACTTCTCTTGTCCTGGACATCCCTTTATCCAGAGCAATACTTGCTGAGCTTGGGGTCAAACCAGCGGCTGTATCTCCCCCTGCTGGGCTGGTCTCAATAGGCTCCCAGGCAGGTAGTGTCTCCTCTTCCCTGCAGCTCTCTCCTTGCAGGTATCGTTCCCTCTGCCTGTCTGCTTCTAGACAGGAATAGATCCCTCTGCCTGGCTGCTTCTAGACAGAAATAGATCCCTCTGCCTGGCTGCTTCTAGGCAGGAACAGATCCCTCTTCCTGACTGCTCCTTTCAGGCAGCTACTGTCCCCTCTGCCATACTCCTTTCTTCAGGTAGGTATTGATTCCTTTCCCTGCACTGTCTTTAAAAATACAATTCAGGCTCACAAGGCCAGCTCTTTTCTTACAGGCTCCCAGACTCGGTAGCAGGTCTCTCTTGCAGGGAAAGGTACAGCCATATACTGGTATACTTGAAAGAATAAGACAGGACCAACTGTTCCAGAAGGAACTACTGCCAATGCTTTATTTCACCCAGGACTAGCTTCTACAAACACACCAGTAAGTTTATGGTGACACACACTCCATAAAACATAAACGTAGGAAAACATTTAAAACAATATAATAAGGGAATATAACTTTGCCAACAGGATGGAAGATTCAGGTAGTTCTAAACAGTAAAAATAACAATCATCTGTTTGTATTTTCGCCTATGCAAATGAGTCATTCCTCCTGTATCCAATTTTGGTGGTGAACTTGCAACCAATAGAGGGCGCTGTGTTATGATGTTTTTGGGATAGTTCAACCATGAGATGGCACTGTGTCACTCATGCTCCCACAATGGGCATATATCTATGGATACAGGGTGACATGGACATAAGACAGAGTTATAAAGTACATGGGGTGTCCAGCTTATAAAATTCCACATTTCCATGCAGTCTCTGGTATCCTTAAGCCCATGTACCCCCTGCCCAAAGAGTGTTCCATAACAGGCTGCCAAATCATGGTGACTCACGTCACACTCATCTTACGTATGGAGTGCAGTTCTGGAGACAGATCCCCGAAAAGATATTGCAGAACTAGAAAAAGTTCAGAGAAGGGCCACAAAGCTAATAAGGGGAATGGAGAATTTAAGCTATGAGGAGAGGCTAGCCAAACTAGGTCTGTTTTCCCTAGAAAAAAGGCGCTT